>NW_011494767.1:873907-874288 GCF_000754665.1 Bison bison bison | reverse complement strand
CTCATTTCAGATGCTAGCAAATGCTCAAAATCCTTCAAGCTAGGCTTCAGCATTACATGAAACCAAGAACTTACAGATGTATAAGTAGGGTTTCAAAGAGGTCAAATTGCCAGCGTTTGTCGGATCACAGAGAAAGCAAGGGCATTGCAGAAAATAATCTACTTCTGCTTCATTGACTATGCAAAAGCCTTTGACTGTGAGGATCACAACAAAGTGTGGAAAATTCTTCAAGAGGTGGGATTACCAGTCCACCTAATCTGTCCCTTGAGAAACGTGTATTCAAATCAAGAAGCAACGGTTAGTTTGAAACAAACTGGTTCAAAGTTGGAAAAGGAGTATGTGAAGGCTGTATATTGTCTCTCTGCTTATTTAACTGACATG
>NW_011494767.1:854921-873807 GCF_000754665.1 Bison bison bison | reverse complement strand
CATGCCATCCAACCAACTCATCCTCTGTCATCCCCTTCTCCTCTCACCTTCAATCTTTTCCAGCATCAAGGTCTTTTCAAATGAGTCAGCTCTTCACATCAGGTGGCCAAAGTATTGGAGTTTCAGCTTCAACATCAGTTCTTCCAGTGAACACCCAGACTGATTTCCTTTAAGATGCACTGGATGGATCTCCTTGCAGTCCAAGGGACTCTCAAGAGTCTTCTCTAACACCACAGTTCAAAAGCATCAATTCTTCAATGTCCAGCTTTCTTCACAGTCCAACTCTCACATCCATACATGACTACTGGAAAAACCATAACCTTGACTAGAAGGAACTTTGTTGGCAAAGTAATGTCTCTGCTTTTTAATATGCTGTCTAGGTTTGTCATAACTTTCCTGCCAAGGAGTAAGCATCTTTGAATTTCATGGTTGCAGTCACTATCTGCAGTGATTTTGGAGTCCAAAAAAATAAAGGCTGCCAAGTTTCCACTGTTTTCCCATCTATTTGCCATGAAGTGATGGGACCAGATGCCACTATCTTTGTTTTCTGAATGTTGAGCTTTAAGCCAACTTTCCACTCTCCTCTTTCAATTTCATCAAGAGGCTCCTTAGTTCTTCACTTTCTTGCATAAGGGTGGTGTCATCTGCATATCTGAGGTTATTGATATTTCTCCTAGCAATCTTGATTCCAGCTTGTGCTTCTTCCAGCCCAGAGTTTCTCATGATGTACTGTGCATAGAAGTTAAATAAGCAGGGTGACAATACACAGCCTTGACCCACTCCTTTTCCTATTTGGAACCAGCCTGTTGTTCCATGCCCAGTTCTAACTGTTGCTTCCTCTCCTGCATACAGATTTCTCAGGAGGCAGGTCAGGTGGTCTGATATACCCATCTCTTTCAGAATTTTCCACAGTTTGTTGTGATCCACACAGTCAAAGGTTTGACAAGTCAATAAAGTAGAAATAGATACTTTTCTGGAACTCTCTTCCTTTTTTGATGATCCAATAAATGTTGGCAATTTGATCTCTGTTTCCTCTGCCTTTTCTAAAACCAGCTTGAACATCAGAAAGTTCATGGTTCACGTACTGTTGTAGCCTGGCTTGGTGAATTTTGAGCATTACTCTAGTAGCGTGTGAGATGCATACAATTGTGCTGTAGTTTGAGCATTCTTTGGCATTGTCTTTCTTTGGGATTGGAATGAAAACTGACCTTTTCCAGTCCTGTGGCCACTGCTGAGTTTTCCAAATTTGCTGGCATATTGAGTGCAGCACTTTCACAGCATCATCTTTTAGGATTTGAAATAGCTCAACTGGAATTCCATCACCTCCACTAGCTTTATTCACAGTGATGCTTCCCAAGGCCCACTTGACTTCACATTCCAGGATGTCTGGCTCTAGGTGAGTGATCACACCATTGTGATTATCTGGGTCACGAATAACTTTTTTGTACAGTTCTGTGTATTCTTGCCACCTCTTCTTAATATTTTCTGCTTCTGTTAGGAGCATTTAAAGAGGCAATTAAATTCAGTGAAGTCCTAATCCAATCTGCCTGATATCCTTATAAGAAGAGGAAATTTGGGCATGCAGAGAGGCACCAAGTTTACATTCACACAGAGGAAAGACCACATGAGGACACAGCATGAACATATCCATCCGCAAGCTAAGGAGAGAGGCCTCAGAAGAAATCAACCTGCTACCACCTTGATCTTGAGCTTCCAATTCCAGAGTTCTGAGACAATAAATTTCTGTTGTTAAAGAAAATTCAGATTCTGATTTGGAAGGCTGGGGATTAGACCTGAAATTCTTCATTTTTGTTAGTTCCCAGGTGATGCCCATTTTGAGGGTTAGGGCCACACTTTAAATAGCAAGACTCTAAATGAGAATTTCTCAAAGTGCAGTCCAGGAACTTCTTAGAGGCAAATCACCTGGGCCCTTATTAAGCAGGCAGATTTCTAAGCTCAGGCTTTCTGAATTGAAAACTCTAGGTCAGAAGGTGGGTCCCAGAAAAACATACTTCTAACAAGTTCATTTCATACATACCAGAATTTCAGACCTACTTCTCAAGACCATCATTAAGTACTTTGCTGCTGCTAAGTCGCTTCAGTCTGTCCGACTCTGTGCGACCCCACGGATGGCAGCACACCAGGCTTCCCCGTCCCTGGGATTCTCCAGGCAAGAGCACTGGAGTGGGGTGCCACTGCCTTCTCTTAAGTACTTTAGGTGGGTTCAATCACTTGTTTACATGTCACCTTGTCATCTTTCCTTTAAAAGCCAATTTGTTCTTTGAGGACACCAGCCACTTAGTGCCTACTGTGGAGAGACATTGCCTCTAATAGTTGGGAGAAAACCTTGTCCAGCACTGATACTTGGGATAAAAGTTAAAAGCATTTCACAGACTGAAGAGTAATTTGGAGAGACCCTTCTTTTGAATGTGAAAGGTGAAAGTTGAGACAAACCCAGAGGGGCAAAAAGGGTTATAATATTTCAAGACTCTTCTAAGGAATGCAATTCGCTTCATTAACGGAGGCTTCAAACCTCCTGGAAATCAAGAGTATCAACCCCAACACTAAGGCAATTTTGGATACAAATGTGAGTAGGTACAATGTGACTGTCATCTGGATTCCGTTGCCTTATTCTTATATTCTTCACCTACCCTCTACCATATCTTCTTTTCCAATATCTACCTCTCTATGCCCAGTTCCCCCTCCACCCAGTCAGAGGCTGCTGTTAGACACATAAACTCAAGCAGATTGACCCCTGACAAGAGAGGGGGCAAGATCCAGTGTGGAAAGTCTGCTCTTGCGGTCAGGAGACTGGTGTTCTATTCCCTACCTGTGTATCCTCTAGGCCTTTGAACTCCTTAGTAAAGTGTTATCTCCCTGACCCTCAACTTCCTCTCCTCACATGTGAAGCGATGTTAAAATGATTAAAGAAGACAGCTTAGGTTAGACAAACAATTTGCTCAAAATCTCTCTTCAGTTGGGACAGCAGTTATTATCTCCCTGGTTCTTGAAGAATAGCAGCAATCAAAGGTTCCATACCACTGAGCCTACACTGTGCATTCTAACTTAGAGAGGAAGTCTGGGATTTAGAGTTAGAACTTGGTTCAAATCTAGCCTCTTTTACCTTCAGTTCAGTTTAGTTTCTCAGTTGTGTCCACTCTTTGCAACACCATGAACCGCAGCACGCCAGGCCTCCCTGTCCATCACCAACTCCTGGAGTCTACCCAAATTCATGTCTGTTGAGTCAGTGATGCCATCCAACTATCTCATCCTCTGTCATCCCCTTCTCCTCCTGCCTTCAATCTTTCCCAGCATCAGGGTCTTTTCAAATGAGTCAGCTCTTCGCATCAGGTGGCCAAAGTATTGGAGTTTCAGCTTCAACATCAATCCTTCCAATGAACACCCAGGACTGATCTCCTTTAGGATGGACTGGTTGGATCTCCTTGCAGTCCAAGGGACTCTCAAGAGTCTTCTCCAACACCACAGTTCAAAAGCATCAATTCTTCAATGCCCAGCTTTCTTTATAGTCCAACTCTCACATCCATACACGACCACTGGAAAAACCATAGCCTTGACTAGACAGACCTTTGTTGACAAAGTAATGTCTCTGCTTTGTAATATTCTGTCTAGGTTGGTCATAACTTTCCTGCAAAGGAGTAAGCATCTTTTAATTTCATGGTTGCAGTCACCATCTGCAGTGATTTTGGAGCCCCCCAAAAGTCAGCCACTGTTTCCACTTTTTCCCCATATATTTGCCATGAAGTGATGGGACCAGATGCCATGATCTTAGTTTTCTGAATGTTGAGCTTTAAGCTAACTTTTTCACTCTCCTCTTTCACTTTCATCCAGAGATCTTTACCTACTTGTTTACCCAACTACTAGTTGGATAGTTTTACCTATCCAACTTTCCTATCCAAATTTACCTAGTTTATCCAACTACTCTGGATCTGTTTCCTCCTTGGTAAAATGGAGTAATCCTCCTTTAGAATTATCAGGAGAATATATACATGAAATTGTATACATAAACCACTAGGAGTATAAAGAGAAAATATTAAGTATTAAATTAATAAATGGTAAATCATTTTAATCATCCTATCCAAAAAGAAGTTCAAGCTAGTTTTATTATTCTAAAATATCAGATCCCTGGGACTGAGTGGACCTACCTAACATGGTAACTATTTCCAGCAGGGAGGCATCTTCAATTTCAAAGGACAAGCCCCATCTGAAAGTGCAAGCTCTGTCAAATAAAATGTACACCTAAAACCCTGATGTGGACATTCTGCAGTTGGCTCATGTGTCTTTAGCAGAGAGAGCAGTACTTTTCCTTTAATGAGCTCTTCCACAGTCTGGGGACACTGGGGGACCATTAGAATTTTCCTCTGCAAAGTGAACAAGGCTCGCGGTTCCATAGTAACCACAGCTGAATAATTTAAACTATGAGTTTACAAAATGGCAATTTACCTAAGAATGTGTTTATAGTCCCTTATGCTATAATCCTAATAAAAGGGTTTCTCATCAAAACTGTTATTATTCTAGGGGAAAAAAATACACACTCATATATGCACATAAATACACACATATCTGTACCTTATATTCAGTGTTTTCTCAGTAGAATACCTCCAAAAAGAGAGAGAGAGAATATTTATAAGTGAGTAAGGATTCCATTCTGTGAGAAACATTACCTTCCCTTCCTATAGTTGAGATGGAGCTTCATTTTGAATTACAGCACATCTGGGGCATAACTAGAGAGAGGAACAACTGCAATCAGCAGAATCACTGATTATACCTATAATGACTGTCAGAAAAGTGCCTGTAGGCAAAAAGGGATTCGCATTAGCACAAAATACACACACCACTCTCCACTTGCTCTCTACTAGTACTCAAATGCATATCCACAGACCTCATGCACCAAAATCACCTGAAGAGTTTTCTTCTTTAATTATGGATCTGAGGACTCCACTCCTAGAATTTCTCAACCGGTGTATCTGAGATAGAGTCCCAGAAGCGGTCATTTTAAAAGCTTCTCTTAGATGATGTATTATAAGATTTGTCAGTCACTGCCTCCCTAATTGGTTTATGTATTATACTACCTGAAAAGGATGTCTTCCAGGTAGAGAAACATTCACTGAGTCTACAGTGTATGCCATTAAAATATGTGGCATTGAAACAGGGATGGAGAAAATGTACCTGCACATCGACAACTTGTTTTCTGAATGCTAGGATCCTCCCGAATTCTATTCTTAAATCTGAAATAATCAGAACTACATTTTTCAGATCACTTGATGAAATAAAACTCATTCCCTTAAAAGAAAGAGGCAAAATATTTAAAATAAGGACATAGAAGAATTTCATTTTAAAGAAATCAACTTCTGAGGTGTGGTCCAGAGCTTCTGTCCCATTCATTTTCAACTCCCTGCATGCTGAGTTATTAATCATTAGTGTGCTGAAACAAGCGCATTTCAGGACTCTTGAATCTTCAAAGCAGTGTTCAGTTATGTTCAGGCCACTATACTAATTGTTAGCCTGAAATGTTAACATTCTTCATTATGCCAGACAACCTTGAATTTCAGGCCTTCTCAAATGCCTATACTCAATCCCCTGAAGGGTGTTTAAAGATGAAATGTAGACGCTAACAACAGATTAATCAGAACACTAGTCCAAAAATAAAGAAGTCATCAGGTCCTTTCTACCACTTCAGAAAATAAGATAATATTTCATAGATAATAAAATAAAGTAATTAGGAGAGAGATTTTAAATACATTTTTATACAGAAGTCCTATCTGTGCCTAATTGGCCATAAGAGAACAGGATTCTTGCCTGAAAGCACAAGGAATATAATGGATTTGACCTTGATGGTCAATTTTCAGTAAATCTATATTGCCCTAAGTCTTTGGTCAGGTTCTTTGACACTTAGAAGAAAATGTAGGGTGGATTGTTGGCAATATAACTAAAATAAAAGGGTTTTCTAGTTAATTCTTATTTATATAAAAGATCCAAAGTGGGTCTGTGTTAAACACTTTAGCCAGCTCACTTATTCACACCGTATTTTACAACTGAGAAAACTGAGACTCAGAGAGATTAAGTAACTTTTCCATAGTAAAAACACAACTTTCAAAAGTTCTTCAAACACCTTAACCTCTTTCTCTCTCAGTATTTTTTTCTTATGTCTGTTGGCAAAATGCAATCATAGATTCAATGTGCCACTGTTAGCGATTTTCTCCCTTAGGAATCTATGGGTGCCATGGGGACAGGGACATTCTCTCTTATTCTCTACTATTTACCCAGAAGTCAGAATGATGCCTGACTTTTAGAAGACCTAAATAAATATTTACTGAATGAAATAGCTCAGTATAAAAAGGCCTAATTCCATTACTCATGCTTTCTCCCACACTAACTTCACTCTCTTCCATAACCTATTCCTGCTGTCACAAATTCCAAGTAACTCATCCAGTACCTCCTTAGTGCATCTTTATTATCAGCGCAGTGTAGAAAATTACTCATTTACTTTTAAAGTGTGACGAGCTTTACTTTTTTAGTGTGATTTTTTTTCTGTCATGTAGATAAAACTCTAAGGAAAAGAGGAAGAAGGTAGATGGCATCTAACTTTTCCTGTAAGATATAAAACCATGGAAGACACCTAGAGAGAACCACTTCAAGCAATATGTACTAAGAAGCTGACAATATAACCTTAGTCTAGACAAAAAGAAGACCCTAACATCTAGATCTTTTAGTCATCCTCCAAAAGCACTTCATCCAGAATTCGTTTTTTTCCATCTCTCTCCTTTCCCTGGTTGGAGTAAGCTTAGAAACATGCATGCCTATCAACAAAAAGCTTCTAAATTTTTCTTTTTTTTCATCATATTCATACAGAAGATGCTTTTTCTTCCTTTTTAGGGCTTTTGAAGATCTCTTCCAGGCAGCAGCTGAGGAGTTTCCATGGCACAGCTCCTCTGCTAGCTCATTTCAATTTGAATTCCTCCCCCTCACACTGCAGCATTTCTGTTGTCTTCATGAAAATGGTATTTGGGGTTCTTATTCGGGTTTCTTACTTCTGTTTCAGAGACAGTACCTTTGTATTTGTCCTTGATAGTAGTTCAGACATTTTTCATATTCTGCTCTGCCCCAGATGAATCAAGGGGCAGAAATACTTTTGGGCATTTTGTTTCCTTTTATGGTTGATTACAATCAGAACAGCAAATCCATCCATCTCTTAGAAGCTTTTAGCTTCTGTTAAATAATAGAAATCTATGAGGACAGTAAAGAATCTAAACATTTGACTTAATAATTAAACACTTGGGTGAAAGATTGACTTCCTTCTTAACATTTTCTATGATGATATACAGACACGGCCCATCCTCTTAAATCCTTTAAGTTTCCCTAGAACTTTTATTTTAAGATGCTAATTTTTACCTTTCTGTTTTTAAATCACATATGTTCATATTTTCAGAAGCATTCCCTCAAGTTGGCTGCATAATTTAATGTTCTAATATGTGTTTGTGCAAAATATGTTCACAATTTAAAAGGGTATTTAGATGTGTAGAACAGTTGCTTAAATTGTGACACAACAGTGTAAATCAACAAAGTATCATTTGAATCTGAATTGCATGAATTTTATATAATATTCCCTGGGAAAATTAAAACTCTACTACTCCTAGCAGATAAAAGATACATGCAAGAATCTTTACCCAGAACCTGCTATATGCAAGGCATTATGTAGGTGCTAGTGACATAAAGAGGAATAAACAGAAGAAACCTCGGTACACGCTATTTCAGAAGAAAGGTAAAAATGTGCACTAATCAGTGACATATATAGTCTATGACTGAGATATGAAAAATATAGAAATTTTCACATTTGCCTGAAATTAGATGTCTTCAAAATTAACAGTATCCCAGATCTGATACTTCTCTAGTGGTATTTTTTTCTCCTTTTTTAAACAAGTATTTTTCTTGCAAGAAAGTGTTTGGGTAACAGAGGCTTTCTAACAGGAAGAATGATTTAACCAACTTTCTCCTTCTATTTTACAGCTGCACCATCAGTAAGCATTCTTTAAGATTGATTCAAGGCAGGGGAGCAAGAAAAAATAAAATCATAGTGAAGAAGATATATGTTGTCAATTTTCAAATCTTGGACAGGGAAATCATTGTCTTGGAGAGAGAATTCCATGCAATTCAGAACCTCACAATAGATAAGAGCACCCACACAGATGCTGCCGTTCATGTGTCTCTACATGGGACTGTGACAAGGTAAGAAAACTGCTAAAATGGAAGGTGTATATATAGAAAAGGAAGAGGGGGCGGGCGAGAAGAGGGACTGCAGTGTCCTAGGAGGATAAGGTTTGCATTAGACAGTATGCAAGTCAACAAGAATAGAACTAAAAGAAAACAATACTTAGTCTGTCATGAGAGTACTAAAAAAAGCCCAGGCATGGAATAAGTTAAAACAAGAAAATCTGTGGCAGTGCTAGACTAAGAGGAGAATGAACCAGAAGATGGAAAATAAAGCTCCTATTTTCCCACAAGCATTATCATCCTTCCCTTATATATAACATTTATTAGAGCATACATTTCTTGAGCTTGCTCTGTATGTTAAACTCTGTTCTAATGAGTTGTGTGTGTGTATGTGTGTGTGTAGGAGGAGGAGGAAAGAGTGCATCTCATAGGAAAGGGTCCCCTTGCTAACTGTGCTAAGATTGAAATGATTGACAATTGCCAGTTTTGCAGACTGCATAAGGTTTAGAACCCTCTGCTTGTACTTCAGCCCTTCAAGACTTCCAACAACTCTGGTAGCTCTCCCCAACTACTCTAGTTTTACTAAGAGTCAGGGAATTAATGAATTATGGTTGCTGTTTAACTAGCTGCTCACGTCTCCCCACCATCTCTGATCCAGAAGAGTCTTTGTGTTCAAATCCCAATCTGGCTATTAAGGAAATCAGCATTATCCTTCGCAGCATCAGTCTAGGAAAGGAAAGGAAAGCAGGCTAAGGGAAGCAAGTGACAGTGCAGAATCTCAGAAAAGTTCAGCAGTCTTTCAACTGTCAACTTCCTTTACAGAAAATCAAATATGACAATCAGTTCCTGAGAAAGGGTATAATTTCCCAAACCAGATAAAAAGACAATGCCAAACTGCAAACTGCAGTGAAATCTCAGGAGGCTCTCTCAGTTGTTCTCTCTCTCTCTCTGTTTCTCCTGTCTCTAGTCCTCTCTTCCACTCTCTCCTCCCCATCTCCTCTCTCTCCATATATATTGATATATATGCACACACACACACACACACATATATATATATATTTCCACTGCCAACAGTTTTCTCAAGCTGGTGTCATGACTTGCAAGTGAATGAGTTGAAAATAGCTTTTGACTGAATTGAGAGGTTTTTTTTAAAGGTTTTTGTTTTTGTCTTCTACCTTCTCTCTTCTCTTGGTTCTCTAAGACTCAGCTGGGCTGGAAAGTCTTTAGTAGCCTACCTGCACCCCACACTATGAAAGTTTCTACAGTAGCTACATATTAAGGTTATTTTTTTTAATTGTCTGTGTCCCCCAAAGACACTAAGACAATAGGGATCAGTTCCTCTGTGTCATCAGTTCCTACTGAAAAGCTTGGCATGAAGAAAACTGCAGTAAGCATTTACTGAATGATACATAAGCATTATATTTTTCACTTGGTCTCTCTCTGAGGTGAGAATTTTTATATTCTTTGGTCTTAGATTCAGAAAAATTCTCATATATACATTCATTCCTAGATCAAAATGTATTAAAAACTATTTGGGGAGTGATGGAAAAAAGATGGGTTTTTAATAAATCAAACTTGGATTTTTAGCCTGAATTCACCAATTATGAACTGGCTAACTCATGGCAAGTTACTTAATCTCTCAGAATCTGGGTTTCCTCATCTGGGAAATGAAGATGATATCTAGTCATATGGTTATTTGAAGAATAAACTGCATAATGTATATAAAGCATTTGGGACACAATACTTATCCTACAGTGAGTATTGCATAGATGATAACTATTATTGAACTGACCAGAACAGTGCCAGGTACATAGAACAAGCTAGATAAATAGGAAACGTGTGTGGGGGGGTGGGGGATAGGGTGGGGGGCAGTGTAGTTCCTTTCCCCATAGTTTCACTTACATGCAAAGTACTAGAGGCCAAAGATATTGTCTTTAAAGAATGTATATGATAGTGAAAGAAATAAATCAAGTATAAGTTGGTAATGGATGCTGTGATAAATACAAAGTGGTCCAGGGGTCCTGCTTCATCACTGGCTTCCCAGTAAGGTTATATTTAATTTCATACATGGAAAGGAATTTTTCATAACTTGCTCTGAGGTATTTTCAGCAAAGATTTAGTACAAACCTTAACTCTACTTCTGCCTATAGAGATTTATGTTCTGCTTCTACGTCAAATCATTTGGAATCAACTCCATTGCATATATTAGGAAATAAATACCCCATAAATACACTCCTGCATCTATCCTGCTCCCTGGAACCTGGAAATAGCCATGAATTTTTGTTGCTCTTTTCATTTTTCAGAAATGGCACATATAATAAATAAATAAATACTTGAAAGGCAAATCAATACAATGTAACCTTGTTATAAGAGACTCTTTCATGCCCATTTTAAATAGGCTGTCATGAATACAGAATTGCGATTTCCTTCTGCATACCAATGTAAACTGCAATATGATCTATTCCATGGATTTAAATTCTGAACACAAAGATCAACAAGAGGCCTGATGATACATTATATTCACTTTTTAAACAATCTCTATTTTAAATGAAAAATATTACAGTTCCAATTAAGTGGTTCTATAAAAGGCGTAAATAATTTATATGTACAAGTTTTCCATACTGATGACTTAGAAAAAGAAATAAAACTTACCCAATGTACACCCAAAACAACAGATTTTATTACAATTATTTGTGACACCATTTGATAATGATAATAATCACAATACGTACTCTTTAATGAGTACTCTAAGAGGTCAGCCTCTGGCTATAGAATCCTTTCAACAACCTGAAGAGGTAGGTAATGTCACCCTATTTCACAGGTAAGATAACTAAGGCTCATATGAACTCTCTGTTTACCCTCTGTTCCTGCTTGGTCAGCAGGTCAAATAATATAAATTTAGATTCTGGTCCTTCTCCCCTTTGTATTGATCAAATCTGACCTGTGCACTACCTTTATACTTTTCTTCCTGGGGACAACCTTTCTGGAACATAGAAATAAACTGAGGCTCAAAGCAGTCAAACCAACACAGGAACTCAAAAGCATCTCAGGGAAAGAGTGATGGAGTCAGCTGAACTTGTTTTACCACACCAACTCCCTCCTACTGTAAAGATCCATAAAGAACAAAATGGCTGTGTTCAAATATCTAACAAACTGGCAATGGAAATGATATTACACATTTTACTGAGTGACAAATGGTTGAGCTATGACCTTAGGGTATATGTTACAGAAAGACAGTTTGACATATGAAATTGTTTTAGGCCTTCCCTTCTAATGATCAGTTAGTTCTCTATTACTGGTGCATAGTTTAAAACAGAGACTAAAATATATCAACAGCAAACAAGCAACCAACCACTCCAGTGGTATAAGGTTTGAGTATCTGCTAGTTATTGAACCACTTTTCAATTACCTGCTGACACTGAAACTGTATAATCCTTTATGCTGTACATTAGGGGGAGGAGGCGTCTAATGTGATATTACATTATAAGCCAGCATGTACCTGGTTTCCTCTGTTAATTTATTCAAATCCCTTCAAAAATTATCCAGGATTTAAGAACTCTGAGTAGCTTGCCATGAGCAAGTCCAGGACCACCTGTAATTCACAGGTTCGCAAAATTTATCTCAGTGATGCTCAGTGATTCCATCTAGCCCCTTACTCACTTAGAACAAGGATCCCCAACCCCCAAGCCACACTGGTACTAGTCTGTGGCTATTTGGAACCAGGCCACATAGCAGGAGGTGAGCAGCCAGCAAGGGATCAAAGCTTCTTTCTATTTACATCCACTCCCCATCATTCTCCCATCACCTTCAGATGTGACTGTCTGGTCATAGGAAAACAAGCTGAAGATTCCCACTAATTCTGCATTATGGTGAGTTATATAATTGTTTCATTATATATATCACTATGTAATAATAATAGAAATAAAGTGGATGATAAATGTAATGTACTTGAATCATCCCCAAAATATCCCTCCAACCTCTCAGTTCGTGGAAAAATTGTCTTCCACAAAATCAGTCACTGGTGCCAAAATGGTTGGGGACCACTGACTTACAGCACATGATCAACTGTGTCAAAGGTCCTTATTCCCTGATTTACCTCAGTGCCTTCACTGGCCATGATGTTTTTACCAGAAGCTCTACAGAGAATACCAAGTCTTTTCCAACACCATGCTGTCCCCACTGATAATAAGTAATGATTAGGGGCAACTACAGCTCTGTTTTAACTTATTTAATCCTTATTCCAACTCCGTAAGTACTGTCAGTATCTCTATTTGAAGGGAGACTTAGAAAGGAGACAAGGTTTAGCGTGGTCAAGTGATATATACAATATAAGGTCTCAGAGTTAGAGGAAAAGCTAGAGTCTGCTCCCATGGACAGCTCTCTTAAGAACTATGCTACATGTGTCACACTGAGCACCTTCAACCTCCCTTCATCCACCTAAAATCTCTGTCTTAATTGTCCCTCTCATTTCTTTCTGCTCTCTGTTCTCTCTTCCAAGGCTATCTCCCATTGTGTTCTTAACAACATGTCTCATTTCTGTGCTTTCTCTCTTCACCCATCATTGATTCTTTCCATCTTCAATCTTAGCCCTCTCCCTGCCTTAACTTACTGTAATCTAGAATCTGTTTACCACCTTCACTTTAAAAGCAGTGCTAAATCTACTCTTAATTCACCTGCTTTACCTAAGTTGTCTTCTTTATTACTGTCTCAATGCCATCAATGATGTTCATACAACTTCACTGGCAGCTCTCTACTTTCTTCTATACAATTATGTTCTTTGTCCCTGGTTCTGCTCCTATTTTCCTGATCTGTCCTTTCTCCTTCTCAGACTCTTTGTCCTTCTCTCAACATCAAAAAATAAACATTCCCCAAGGCTATGTCCTTGATTTTCTTTTCTCCTCTGTTTGCATTCTCTCCTTGGCAGTCACCCACTGAAATAGTTTCAAATCTCTCCTCTATGCCATGAAATCTCTCTTATGAACGTTAGAATCATCCAGGGCTATTTCCTTATCGCGTTTTCTACTCAAATATGAGGTCTTTGAATAGGGTCAGTTCAGTTCAGTTCAGTTGCTCAGTTGTGTCCAACTCTTTGCAACCACATGGACTGCAGCACTCCAGGCTTCCCTGTCCATCACCAACTCCTGAAGCTTACTCAAACTCATGTCCATTGAGTCTGTAACGTCATCCAACCATCTCATCTTCTGTCATCCCCTTCTCCTCCTATCTTCAATCTTTCCCAGCATCAGGGTATTTTCCAATAAGTCAGTTCTTCCCATCCAGTGGCCAAAGTGGAGCTTCAGCTGTAGCATCAGTCCTTCCAATGAATATTCAGGACTGATTTCCTTTAGGATTGACTGGTTGGATCTCCTTGCAGTCCAAGGGACTCGCAAGAGTCTTCTCCAACACCACAGTTCAAAAGTGTCAATTCTTCGGTGCTCAGCTTTTTTTATGGTCTAACTCTCACATCTATTGTATAGGGTAGGCACAGAGAAATGGGGAAGGACAGATTCTCTGACAGTAGATCTTGCTGGAATTAAAAAAAGAAAAAAAATGATACTGAGTAGAGGATCAAAAGAGAGAACAAATAGCCCCTGGGCAGAAGCACATGATGAGGGAGATGGATCCATTCCCAATTTCTAGAATGTTCTTATTGTTACACCTCTAGTTAAGGATTGTTCTTGATCCCTTCTCACTATTAAGATCAATTTAATACTTCCTAGAACCTAGGATTCTTGCCTGCTCTCTTGCCTCACCTTCTACATTCCCCTGCATGCCTGCTTTACTTCAACTGTGTCAAAGTCTTTGCGATTCTCAGTGTACATTATGCTATTGCATCCTCTAAGTTTTTGAACATGAGGCTAAAGAATTATTCCTGAAGAATAGTTTGGATGATGACACTATCCTGCTAAAAATCACTAAAACTTTTTCTACTGACATTTACTATAGCCTAAATTTTCTCGATCTACCAGATGAAGCTAATGTTTCAGTTTCTCAATATTCTCCATGTATTAAACCTATGATACTCACTGTTCTCTAAATATGCCAAGAATTTCTTACCTCTTGCCATCTTAAACTGTTAGCCTAGACTATAATTCCTGAGACATGTCATATTCTCAGCTGCCAAATTCTATTTGCCCTTAAAGCTTACCTATAAAGCCCACAGCTTTGTGGTCTCTTTCTTTATTCTTCTACCTCTAGAGAGACACAATCTTTCCTTCATCCAAATGCCCTTAGAGCTAATTTTGTACCTTATGTGATGGATCATTACATTGTCCAGTTACCCAACAGACTGAAAGCTAACTTAAATCAAGAAAAATGTCCTTATTTTTATATCTCCTGCAGATGCAACAGTATGTTTAACATAAAACAGGCGCTCAACAAGTATCTGTTATCTTAAATATGGTAACTTTCTTCCTCAATTTCTAGAGAGTAGGTGCTTTATTAAAAAAATAATAAACTACTACACAGATGCCTAAAGTTCTCAAGAACACAAAATATATTTTAATGAAATTATAGCTGTATTGATTCAGCTTTTATTAGAAGGAATCTACCTCTGGAGAGGTTAAAGTTCTATCTCCAATAAGAAAAGCTTCTTTGCATTTCAACTATTTTGATTTTCAAATTCTTTCCAATCATTGATAATGAAGGGAGCATATAATGGTGTTACATCCACAATACAGAAGGGCTATATGGAGACACCTATTCTAAATATCAGAACAGCATAAATTAACTTATATCATGGAAATCAGCACTCTTAAGATAATGTTGGTAAGTTCAGTTCAGTCGTTCAGTCGTGTCCAACTCTTTGCGACCTCATGAATTGCAGAACGCCAGGCCTCCCTGCCCATCACCAACTTCCAGAGTTCACTCAAACTCATGCCATCAAGTCAGTGATGCCATCCAGCCATCTCATCCTCTGTCGTCCCCTTCTCCTCCTGCCCCCAATCCCTCCCAGCATCAGAGTCTTTTCCGATGAGTCAACTATTCGCATGAGGTGGCCAAAGTACTGGAGTTTCAGCTTTAGCATCATTCCTTCCAAAAAACACCCAGGACTGATCTCCTTTAGAATGGACTGGTTGGATCTTCTTGCAGTCCAAGAGACTCTCAAGAGTCTTCTTCAACACCACAGTTCAAAAGCATCAATTCTTTGGTGCTCAGCATTCTTCACAGTCCAACTCTCACATCCATACATGACTACTGGAAAAACCATAGCCTTGACTAGACAGACTTTTGTTGGCAAAGTAATGTCTCTGCTTTTGAATATGCTATCTAGGTTGGTCATAACTTTCCTTCCAAGGAGTAAATGTCTTTTAATTTCATGGCTGCAATCACCATCTGCAGTGATTTTGGAGCCCCCCAAAATAAATTCTGACACTGTTTCCATTGTTTCCCCATCTATTTGCCTTGAAGTGATGGGACCAGATGCCATGATCTTAGTTTTCTGAATGTTGAATTTAAGCCAACTTTTTCTGAAGGTAAGTTTTTTTTTTTTTTTAAACTTTACATAATTGTATTAGTTTTGCCAAATATCAAAATGAATCCATCACAGGTATCTCCTCTTTCACTTTCATCCAGAGGCTTTTTAGTTCCTCTTCACTTTCTGCCATAAGGATGGTGTCATCTGCATATCTGAGGATATTGATATTTCTCCCAGCAATCTTGATTCCAGCTTGTGCTTCTTCCAGCCCAGTGTTTCTCATGATGTACTCCGCATAGAAGTTAAATAAGCAGGGTGACAATATACAGTCTAAAATTCCCTTTAATTTTTTTCTTTTTTTCTTTGCCTTTCTGTGTATCTAAATTTTTACCTTGCCAATCTCAAGAGAAAAATACCAATACAGTATTAGACAATACAAGGAAGATTAATAAACTTTATATAAACCCAGTCAAAAATCACTTGACTAATTTCACCCACTATTGCCTTGCTAATTTGTTAACCTTTCAATATACCTTTGCTAATTTCAAAACTTGAGAGTATGTTCCAAACTGAAGAAGGTACTTTAAAAAAAGAAGAAAATTAACTGTTAGAATAGCCAACCACAAAAGCACCTCAAAGTCGTACCAAGTGTTTGTATTTCCACAGTTGTCTAGTTTTCTGATACTCATAATTTTGGTACTCTAGAAAAAATAGCCTAGGAATTCATTTAAAATAAAATTGATATTATTAATATGCATCAATTCTAGTACACATTTCTTGATGCTTTGAGTTTCTTATATTAACACTCATTCATGAAGTTCTGAATCAAAATTTTGTGTTTCTTTTTTTAATATACCAATAAAGAAAAGAGATGCTCTCTGCATATTCTTTATTTTTATTATCCTACTTTACCTTTGGAAATATTAATAAATGCCCATGAACTAGGATGGGACAGAGAATATAATCTATTCTAAATTAAATTATGTGTTTTTATTAAAAATTAAATTGAAATATAAAATATTTTACAAAAAATCATTTGGTATTTATAATGCAGATTTAAACATAACAAAACTTCATGTGCTAAAATTCTTCCTACCATTTACAACTTTCACCATTCCCTGTGACTAATGAAGTAAACTTGCTGCTGTTTATCCAGATTAGGGCTGAAGTGATAGAGTACCAAGATCTGAGTCAACATTATAACTTCAAATTACATGATCCACACACCAAAAACTCCCACAGACAACCTTCAAAACCATAACATCTAATAAATTTTTTAAATTTATTATTAAATATTTAATTTATTAATTTCCAATTATTTAATTGGAGGTAGGTAGAAGAAAGGTAGGGAAAACCTCAGCTATGAAAATCTTCAGATGCATTATAAGAATAAAAAAATGCTAATAAAAATAACAATGCTCTACATATTAATAGTCCTTACAAGTTTGTGTATATATATTATATACAATTTATTTGTATATATTATTTATATTTATTTACATATTTTATATATCATACAGTTATTTCTAAAAGTTGCAATACTGTAACACTTCCCTCGTGGTACAGTGGATAAGAATCTGCCTGCCATTGCAGGGTAGATGGGTTTTATCCCTGGTCCAGGAAGATACCACATACCACAGAGCAACTAAAGCCTGTGTGCTACAGCTACTGAGCCCACATTTTAGAGCCTGTGAGCTGCAACTGCTGAGACCACATGCTGCAACTACTTAAGCCTGTGTGCCTAGAGCCTGTGCTCTGCAGTAAGAGAAGTTGCTGCAATGAGAAGCCTGTGCACCACAAGGAAGAGTAACCCTTGCTGGCCACAACTAGAGAAGCCCCGCAGGTAGCAATGGAGACCTAGCAAACCAAAAATATAATTAATTATATACATATATATAATTAAATATAATTAGGAATAATTAATTAAGTTTACCAAGGGAACATTTAATGCAAAGATGGGCTCCATAAAGGACAGAAATGATATGGACCTAACAAAGCAGAAGATATTAAGAACAGGTGGCAAGAATACACAGAAGAACTGTACAAAAAAGATCTTCATGACCAAGATAATCGCGATGGTGTGATTATTCATCTAGAGCCAGACATCCTGGAATGTGAAGTCAAGTGGGCCTTAGAAAGCATCACTATGAACAAAGCTGGTGGAGGTGATGGAATTCCAGTTGAGCTTTTTAAAATCCTGAAAGGCGATGCTGTGAGATGATGCTGTGAAAGTGCTGCACTCAATATGCCAGCAAATTTGGAAAACTCAACAGTGGCCACGGGACCGGAAAAGATCAGTTTTCACTCCAGTCCCAAAGAAAGGCAATGCCAAAGAACGCTCAAACTACCGCACATTGCACTCATCTCAAATGCTAGGAAAGTAATGCTCAAAATTCTCCAAGCCAGGCTTCAGCAATATGTGAACCATGAACTTCCAGATGTTCAAGTTGGTTTTAGAAAAGACAGAGGAACCAGAGATCAAATTGCCAACATCCGCTGGATCATGGAAAAAGCAAGGGAGTTCCAGAAAAACATCTATTTCTGTTTTATTGACTATCCCAAAGCCTTTGACTGTGTGGATCACCACAAACTGTGGAAAATTCTGAAAGACATGGGAATACCAGACCACCTGACCTGCCTCTTGAGAAACCTGCATGCAGGTCAGGAAGCAACAGTTAAAACTGGACATGGAACAACAGACTGGTTCCATATAGGAAAAGGAGCACGTCAAGGCTGTATATTGTCACCCTGCTTATTTAACTGATATGCAGAGTACATCATGAGAAATGCTGGGCTGGAAGAAGCACAAACTGGAATCAAGATTTCCAGGAGAAATATCAATAACCTCAGATATGCAGATGACACCACCCTTATGGCAGAAAGTGAAGAGGAACTAAAAAGCCTCTGGATGAAGGTGAAAGAGGAAAGTGAAAAAGTGGGCTTAAAACTCAACATTCAGAAAATGAAGATCATGGCATGGTCCCATCACTTCATGGGAAATAGATGGGGAAACAGTAGAAGCAGTGTTAGACTTTACTTCTTTGGGATCCAAAATTACTGCAGACTGTGATTGCAGCCATGGAATTAAAAGATGCTTACTCCTTGAAAGGAAAGTTATGACCAACCTAGACAGCATATTCAAAAGCAGAGATATTACTTTGCCAACAAAGGTCCTTCTAGTCAAGGCTATGGTTTTTCCAGTAGTCATGTATGGATGTGAGAGTTGGACTGTGAAGAAAG
>NW_011494767.1:850353-854736 GCF_000754665.1 Bison bison bison | reverse complement strand
TAGACTCACTGGAAAAGACCCTGATGTTGGGAGGGATTGAGGGCAGGAGAAGGGGACGACAGAGGATGAGATGGCTGGATGGCATCACTGACTCAATGGACATGAGTTTGGGTGAACTCGGGGAGTTGGTGATGGACAGGGAGGCCTGGCGTGCTGCAATTCATGGGGTCACAAAGAGTCAGACATGACTGAGTGACTGAACTGAACTGAGTTAACTTTGAATGTTGCAATACTGCAAATATGAAGTATTTTAAAGTTTTGCTTTTTTTTGAAGTCACAGCACGTAGCCTGTCAGACCTTAGTTCCCTGACCAGGGATTGAACCCAGGCCCTCAGGACTGAAAATGTGGAATCCTAACCTCTAGACTACCAGAGAATTCCCCTTAAGTTTATTTCATAAATAAGAAAAACAAGGCTTAAAGTTTATATAACTAACAAGATGTAGAGATAAGATTCAATTGAAGATCAGTTTCTAAGTCTCTTTCCATTATGACATAACTATTTAAATGCAAATTCAAGAGCCAGCGAGAACTCATCCCTTGTATTTTAAAGGAATACTGAGAATAAATAGAAATATTAAGTAAGGAAAAATATAGACTAATAACTTGTTATTTCATAGGCCTTAAACCCTCTGAATTCCAGAACCACTTTCCCTCTTCTTCTATTCTTGTATACTTAAGAATGACATGATGAGGGGGTCACATGATTTTTGACTTGAGAAATGATAAATTAGAGAAAATAAGGAAAAATAAAGAGATGATTAATAACACATGTGTGATTCATCAATAGTCACAATTTCTTCAGGTGACTACAATAAAAGGTAGCCAGATTTTAATTACATCCTTTTCAAACACTTGTTAATTCAACAAAAGTTTAGTAAGAACCACTTTCTAAACATAAAGAATGCAATACTGACTAAATCAGGTTAGGGACCTAACCTC
This sequence comes from Bison bison bison, assembly GCF_000754665.1. Lineage (NCBI taxonomy): Eukaryota > Metazoa > Chordata > Mammalia > Artiodactyla > Bovidae > Bison > Bison bison. The sequence goes on along the minus strand of NW_011494767.1, from coordinate 853,796 downwards.
ATGAAGCTCACAATCTCAGATATTCCTCAGATATTAACTCCTTCAAAGTTCATTCTCTCATACCACCTGCTTTAGCCCAAAACAGGAATGATGCATCTGCTCCCTTACATCATAATATTCTATATAAAGTTCTTTCATCATTTTCATGTTACAATATTGTGCTCATGTGAATTTCCTTCCCCACCCCCCACCCCTGTCTTGCAGTAATTGACTGCAATTACTTCAAGTTAATGCCTACAACTTACTGAACTCTGTATCTCAAGCTCTTTCCATAGTGACCAGCACATAAGAGGTAGTCAACAAATGTTTATAAAATGAATGAAAGGAAATGGCATTGGATTTCCATTTTAGGAATATGGTGTACTAGGGGCCAGGACAGATCATCTTGTTTAAATCAACTTATAGAGCTAGATGAGAAGTTTATCTAACTCAAATTTATCCATAAGCTAACAAAACATACGGCTATTTGGGTGAAAAATAAGGTGAAGGCAGGAATCTAGAAAGGTAAGAATTATTTAAAATAGCTTTTGCTTGAGAGTATTTATAAAACCAGGGAGAGTAAGCCTTTGTTGTTAAGCCTTATGCAGTTTAAAGCATAGGAATAAAAATTCCAGGTCTCATTCAAGGTGGAGATTCTAATAGATCACTCCCAGTTTAAAAAATAAGCACCAGAAGGCACTATATTACCCTGCTCTAATGGACCACATGTACATAGAAACTGATGATTTCAAAACTTTTTGGTGAATAAAAAACTGTATTCCCTGACAAAGTATAGCCAAAAGCCAGACATTCTGTTGTCTGTAAATTGAGTTCATACTACATTGGTGATCAGAAAAGTCTCAAGCTGAGATGCTGGCTTCCAGATATCTGCCAGAAGCAAACACCAATTCTATCTAGACCAACCTTCTTTAATCCAGGACCTTTGAGACTGTCCACAGACAAAGTATGGACTTCCCTGTTGGCTCAGAGGTAAAGAATCCACCTACAATGCAAGAGCCAAAGGAGACAAGGGCTTGACCCCTGGGTCAGGAAAATCCCCTGGAGGAGGGCATGGCAACCCACTACAGTATTCTTGCCTGGTGAATCCCATGGACAGAGGAGCCTGGCAGACAAAAGTCCATAGGCTTGCAAAGAGCTGGACATGACTGAGCGACTGCACTGAACTGATGGAACACAAAAGATCTCAAATAGTCAAAGCAATCTTGAGAAAGAAAAAAAGAGCTGAGGGAATCAACCTTTCTAACTTTATACTACGAAGCTCCAGTCATCAAGATAGTATGGTTCTGGTAGAAGAAAAAGAATTACAGACCAATGAAACAAGATAGAAAGCCCAGAGATAAACCCATGTACCTATGGGCACCTAATCTTTGACAAAAGAGGCGGGAATATAAAATGGAGAAAAGACAGCCTCTTCAATAACTGGTGCTGGGAAAACTCGGCAGCTACAAGTAAAAGAAAGAAACTAGAACACTTCTTAAGGCTAGAAACTACAAAGCTCTTAGAAGAAAACATAGACAGCACTCTCTTTTACATAAATCACAGCAAGATCCTATTTGACCTTCCTCCTAGAGTAATGCAAATTAAAAAAAAATGGGACCTATTTAAACTAAGAAGGTTTTTTTCAAAGAAAAGAAAACAATAAACAAGATCAAAAGACAACCCCAAGAATGGGAGAAAATAATTGCTAATGAAAGAGCCAGCAAAGGTAATCTCCAAAATGTGTAAATAGCTCATGTAGCTCAGTATCAGAAAAACAAACAGCCCAATCAAGAAATGGGCAGAACACCTAGACAGACATTTCTCCAAAGAAGACACATCGATGGCCAATAAACACATCAAAAGGTGTCCAACATTACTAACTATTAGAGAAATGCAGATTAAAACTACAATGAGTTATCACCTCATACTACTCAAAATGATCATCATCAAAAAATCTACAAATAAGGATGGAGAGGATGTGGAGAAAAGGGAAACCTCCTACACTGTTGGTGGGAATGTAGACTGCTATAGCCAGTATAGAAAAAGTATGGGTATTCCTTAAAAAACTAGGAATAAATCTATATATGACCCAGAAATCCCACTACTGAGCATATTCCCTGAAAGAAAGAAAGTGAAGTCCCTCAGTTGTATTTGACTCTTTGCAATCCCATGGACTGTAGTCTAAGCGGCTTCTCTATCCATGGGATTTTCCAGGCAAGAGTACTGGAGTGGGTTGCCATTTTCTTCCCTGAGAAAGCCACAATTCTAAAAGATGCATGTACCCCAATGTTCACTGCAACATTATTTATAATAACCAGAACATAGAAGAAACCATAGATGTCCACCTACAGATGAATGGATAAAGAATATGTGGTACATTGATATAATAGATTATTATTCAGCCATTAAAAAAGAATGAATTTGAGTTAGCGCTAATGAGGTGGGTGAACCTAGAGCCTGTTATAGAGTGAAGTAAGTCAGAAACACAAAGTGTATACTAATTCCTAAGAGTCCGAAATACAGTACTTGGATGCTATCTCAAAAATGACAGAATGATCTCTGTTTGTTTCCAAAGCAAACCATTCAATATCACAGTAATCCAAGTCTATGCCCCAACCAGTAACACTGAAGAAGCTGAAGTTGAATGGTTCTATGAAGACCTACAAGATGTTTTAGAACTAACACCCAAAAAAGATGTCCTTTTCATTATAGGGGACTGGAATGCAAAAGTAGGAAGTCAAGAAACACCTGGAGTAACAGGCAAATTTGGCCTTGGAATATGGAATGCAGCAGGGCAAAGACTAACAGAGTTTTGCCAAGAAAATGCACTGGTCATAGCAACACCCTCTTCCAACAACACAAGAGAAGACTCTACACATGGACATCACCAGATGGTCAACACCGAAATCAAACTGATTATATTGTTTGCAGCCAAAGATGGAGAAGCTCTATACAGTCAACAGAAACAAGACCAGGAGCTGACTGTGGCTTAGATCATGAACTCCTTATTGCCAAATTCAGACTTAAATTGAAGAAAGTAGGGGAAACCACTAGACCATTCAGGTATGACCTAAATCAAATCCCTTATGATTATACAGTGGAAGTGAGAAATAGATTTAAGGGATAGGATCTGATAGATAGAGTGCCTGATGAACTATGGACGGAGGTTCGTGACACTGTACAGGAGACAGGGATCAAGACCATCCCCATGGAAAAGAAATGCAAAAAAGCAAAATGGCTGTCTGGGGAGGCCTTACAAATAGCTGTGAAAAGAAGAGAAGTGAAAAGCAAAGGAGAAAAGGAAAGATATAAGCATCTGAATGCAGAGTTCCAAAGAATAGCAAGAAGAGATAAGAAAGCCTTCCTCAGAGATCAATGCAAAGAAATAGAGGAAAACAATAGAATGGGAAAGACCAGAGATCTCTTCAAGAAAATTAGAGATACCAAGGGAACATTTCATGCAA
>NW_011494767.1:849678-850253 GCF_000754665.1 Bison bison bison | reverse complement strand
CCATGGACAGAGGAGCCTGGTAGGCTGCAGTCCATGGGGTCGCTAAGAGTTGGACATGACTGAGCGACTGCTAAGAGTTGGACATGACTGAGCGACTTCACTTTCACTTTTCTCTTTCATGCACTGGAGAAGGAAATGGCAATCCACTCCAGTATTCTTGCCTGGAGAATCCCAGGGACGACGGAGCCCAGTGGGCTGCCATCTATGGGGTCGCACAGAGTCGGACACGACTGAAGCAACATAGCATAATGTTGTTGTACAGAAGAAACTAACACAATATTGTAAAGCAACTCCCTCCAGTTAAAAAAATATACATATGTTGGATCTTTGTGTGCTGTGCTTAGGTCGTTCAGTCATCAGGCATGTCCAGCTGTCTGCAACCCCATGGACTATAGCCTGCCAGAATCCATGGGGATTCTCCAGGCAAGAACACTGGAGTGGATTGCCATTCTCTCCTCCAGGGGATCTTTCCAACTCAGGGACTGAACCCAGGTCTCCAGCATTGCAGGTGGGTTCTTTACCATCTGAGCCACAAGGAAAGCCCAAGAATACTGGAGTGGGTAGCCTATCCCTTC
>NW_011494767.1:844257-848316 GCF_000754665.1 Bison bison bison | reverse complement strand
TCATTGGAAAAGACTGTGATGCTGGGAGGGATTGGGGGCAGGAGGAGAAGGGGACGACAGAGGGTGAGATGGCTGGATGGCATCACTGACCCGATGAACGTGAGTCTGAGTGAACTCCAGGAGATGGTGATGGACAGGGAAGCCTGGCGTGCTGCGATTCATGGGGTCACAAAGAGTCGGACACGACTGAGCGACTGAACTGAACTGATGGAATCTAGAAAAATCATACTTATGAACCTATTTGCAAGGAAGTAATGGAAATGCAGATATAGAGAACAGACTCATGGACACAGCGAGTGAAAGAGACTGGGATGAATGGAGAAAGTAGCATTACATATATACGCTACCATGTATAAAATAGAGAGCTGGTGAGAAATTGCTATACAACACAGGGAGCCCAGCCTGGCGCTCTGTGATGAACTAGAGAGGTGAGATGGGAGGAGGGTAGAGAGGTTCAAGAGTGAGGGTATATATGTATAATTATGGCTGACTAGTGTTGTTGGCAATGGCACCCCACTCCAGTACTCTTGCCTGGAAAATCCCATGGACAGAGGAGCCTGGTAGGCTGCAGTCCATGGGGTCGCTAAGAGTTGGACATGACTGAACGACTTCACTTTCACTTTTCTCTTTCATGCACTGGAGAAGGAAATGGCAATCCACTCCAGTATTCTTGCCTGGAGAATCCCAGGGACGACGGAGCCCAGTGGGCTGCCATCTATGGGGTCGCACAGAGTCGGACACGACTGAAGCAACATAGCATAATGTTGTTGTACAGAAGAAACTAACACAATATTGTAAAGCAACTCCCTCCAGTTAAAAAAATATACATATGTTGGATCTTTGTGTGCTGTGCTTAGGTCGTTCAGTCATCAGGCATGTCCAGCTGTCTGCAACCCCATGGACTATAGCCTGCCAGAATCCATGGGGATTCTCCAGGCAAGAACACTGGAGTGGATTGCCATTCTCTCCTCCAGGGGATCTTTCCAACTCAGGGACTGAACCCAGGTCTCCAGCATTGCAGGTGGGTTCTTTACCATCTGAGCCACAAGGAAAGCCCAAGAATACTGGAGTGGGTAGCCTATCCCTTCTCCAGGGGAACTTGCTGACCCAGGAATCAAACTGGGGTCTCCTGGACTGCAGACGAATTCTTTACCAGCTTAGCTACCAGGGAAGCCCATGTTGGATCTTTAAAAATTGTCAAAATAGACAGCTCTCTGCTATAATTGATTAAGTGAGCAAAAATAAGCACTTCCCAGGTGTTGCTAATGGTAAAGACCTGTCTCCCAATGCAGGAGATATAAGAGACCTGGGTTCAGTCCTTGGGTCGTGAAGATTCCCTGGAGGAGGGCACGAAAACCCCTCCAAATTCTTGCCTGGAGAATCCCATGGACAAAGGAGCCTGGAGGGCTATGGTCCATGGGATCACAAAGAATCAGACATGACTGAAGGGACTTAGCACACATGCAGGTAAATGAAAAAAGAGATAATTACACATTCAGCAGATATTTAAAAGATGAGTAAATCCTCTGAACAACTTTACAAAAACAATTGAAAACTTAGATGAAATACATCCCTTTAAAAATGCAACAAAACTCATTCCAAAAGAAAAAGAAAGCCCAACTAGGATTAATGACAACCACTAGGTGGTTGAGCCAGTATTTCAAAGCTTTTCACAAAATTACAGACCCAAATGACCTCATTTGCAAATTTGAATATATTTTATAAAATATTCAACAAACAAATCTATTATCACACAAAAGATTCCAGATTGTAGAGTAAAAGAGGAGAGCGTTGCATTTCATATTATGAGCCTAGGTTAATTTGATTCCAAAACCTTCAAAGGACAGAACAAGAGGAAAATTAAGGCCAATCTTGCTCGTGAACATAGACACAAGTACCTCATACTAAATTTAATTTTACCAAATATTAAAAGGATAGTACAAGGAAGGAAAAGTAAAGAACAATCTTACTAAAATACACACACACACACACACACACAGACATGAATATCCTAAACTGACTATTAGCCAACTGACTCTAGCAATGCATAAGAAATATATCTAAGAATTAGGTTGGGTTTATATTAGGAATGTAAGGCTAGTTGATTATTTTTTAGAAATAAATTAACATAATCCATCACATAAGGAGAAAAAGTAAATGATTATCTCAGATGAAACATTTGATACTGAATAAAATTCAGTAACAGATTTGTACTTACAAGACCTGCAAAAAACGTGAAGCTTAAAACAAAACAAGGATGTTTCCTTTCACCACTTCTATTCAATATTATAATGGAAATAAAAATCAGCCCATTAAAGGCAAGGTAAAAAATAGGTATTTTTATTAATAAGGCACTTTTTTACATTTTTCCATAAATATAAAGTATATTTTTATGCATTTTATAATCAATGACATCTCAGAATCAGTGAAGGATGCTAAAATATGTGTCTTAGATAAGAAAAATAAATAATCAGAAAAGCTAGAAAAGTTGTCTATGTAGAAAACTCAAAATATTAATAGTATATTTTTAGAATAAGAATTTGACAAGGATCTAGATGCAATATCAATATTAAAATTATATCTACATGAATAATTATAAAGGTTTATAATTTTTATAATTATAAAAATAAATTTATAAAGGTTCAATATAAAGGTTTGATACAATATAGTATAAAAATATAGGATGTTTAGGAAAAACTTAACTGAATTTATGAGACCCCTGTAGCAAAAATTATGAAACTATATGGAAAGACTAGACTTCTAAGAGTCTCAAAAAATAAAAATGTACATACCAGGTTCATGGGTTGAAAGTTCCTCTCAGTAATAGTTATATACTAGGTCTCTCCAAATTAAACTGTAGATTCAACACAATTATTATTAAAGTTAGAACTTCAAGGGTGGCTCTGTGTGTGTGTGTGTGTGTGTGTGTGTGTGTGTGTGTGTGTGTGATGTTGACTGTTGAAATGTTCTATTACTCTGGCTACATGACAAACCAATTGAAAACTCAGTGGCTTAAAATGACAGCAATATTTATTTAACTCATGAATCTGCAATTTGGGCTGAACTCAGTAGAAAAGGCTACTTGCTGCTCAACTAAATATTAGAGCAGTTAGGACCGTTTGAAAGAGGAGGTTAGAATTATCTGAAGATTTGCCTTCTTGTATGTTTGGCACTTAAGCTGGGGGATAGAACAGCTGGGCTCCTTTTGTATCTCTATATATTTGCTCCATGTGATCTCTTCAGCACAGTTGCTATAGGGAAGCCAGACATTATATGTACATGTCTGCCCAGGGCCTCCACGAAGCATGTCGTGGAATGCAGAGCCAGGTGGAAGCTCTGACAGCTTTTACGCCTCAGCCTTAGAAGATCTATATCATGTTTGCCATAATCACAAAGCCACCCAGATTTAAAGGGAGAGAACACAGACCACACTCTTGATAGAGAACTATCAGTGTCAGATTGCAAAAGAAGCCTGTGGGATGAGATAAACTGGTGGAACCATCTCTGAAAAATACAGTCTTCAAGTAGAAAATAACAAAATGATTCTATAATTTCTATAGAAGACTAACACTCAAGATTAGTCAAAATATTCTTGAAGAAAATCCTAGACTTAAAATACAATAATGCACTCTGTGAAGAATACCGTTGGTAGCTTGATAGGGATTGCACTGAATTGCTTTGGGTAGTATACTCATTTTCACTATATTGATTCTTCCAATCCAAGAACAAGGTATATTTCTCCATCTATTAGTGTTCTCTTTGATTTATTTCACCAGTGTTTTATAGTTTTCTATATATAGGTCTTTAGTTTCTTTAGGTAGATATATTCCTAAGTATTTTATTCTTTTCATTACAATGGTGAATGGAATTGTTTCCTTAATTTCTCTTTCTATTTTCTCATTATTAGTGTATAGCAATGCAAGGGATTTCTGTGTGTTGATTTTGTATCCTGCAACTTTACTATATTCATTGATTAGTTCTAGTAATTTTCTGGTGGAGTCTCTAGGGTTTTCACTGTAGAGGATCATGTCATCTGCAAACAGTGAGTAGTTTTACTTC
>NW_011494767.1:829352-843263 GCF_000754665.1 Bison bison bison | reverse complement strand
GATCCTTTGTATTTCTTATGTTGTCTGTTGTGATCTCTCCATTTTCATTTCTAGTTTTATTGATTTGATTTTTCTCCCTTTGTTTCTTGATGAGTCTGGCTAATGGTTTGTCAATTTTATTTATCCTTTCAAAGAACCAGTTTTTGACTATGGAGAACAGTGTGGAGATTCCTTAAAAAACTGGAAATAGAACTGCCTTATGACCCAGCAATCCCACTGCTGGGCATACACACTGAGGAAACCAGAATTGAAAGAGATATGTGTACCCCAATGTTCATCACAGCACTGTTTATAATAGCCAGGACATGGAAGCAACCTAGATGTCCATCAGCAGATGAATGGATAAGAAAACTGTGGTACATGTACACAATGGAGTATTACTCAGCCATTAAAAAGAATACATTTGAATCAGTTTTAATGAAGTGGATGAAACTGGAGCCTATTATACAGAGTGAAGTAAGCCAGAAAGAAAAACACCAATACAGTATACTAATGCATATATATGGAATTTAGAAAGATGGTAACAATAATCCTGTATACGAGACAGCAAAAGAGACACTGATGTATAGAACAGTCTTTTGGACTCTGTGGCAGAGGGAGAGGGTGGGATGATTTGGGAGAATGGCATTGAAACATGTTTAATATCATATATGAAATGAGTCACCAGTCCAGGTTCGATGCACGATACTGGATGCTTGGGGCTGGTGCACTGGGACGACCCAGAGGGATGGTACGGGGAGGGAGGAGGGAGGAAGGTTCAAGATGGGTAACACATATATACCTGTGGCGGATTCTTGTTGATATATGGCAAAACCAATACAATATTTTAAAGTTAAAAAATAAAATAAAAATACAATAATGCAGAGTGCTATAGGCATTGAGATAGACAAATTGACTATCCATAGGAATAGATAAATTTAACATATACAGATAAACTGACATTTGTACATGTTAAAAACATGGAAGGCAAGTATGTGTGTGCATATGTATATTAAATACATAGAAAATATATAAGTGTTAGTAACATGGGGAAGAAATGAAATTGGATCCTAGCTCAGACCAAACACTAAAATCAATTCCAGATAGATTAAACTTCTAGAAAATATATTGTGATTTTTTTTCCTATTCATAATTATTCCTTTTGTTTTTTCCTAAATAAACACAAAATAAAAGTTCCCAATGGGAGTACAACCAATTTAGTCTTCTATTATTATTAAATTTCTCTCTTTCTCTGTCAATTATTCCTAGCCACTTTGAGTCCTCATCTGACTCCTATTTAATTCTAACAACTCATTTCTAATAACTGTCCTAAATCATCTCATCAGAAAGAAACACTGAGCTGTGCTATGGCCCTTTCTTCCTTATTTTCTTTCATTTCTTGGAAAGAAACTGAGAAAAGGATCAAGCCTACATATAAAAATACAGCCAATATCACAATCCAACACTATTTTGGGAGTTTTGTTTTGGATTTTTCTTTTCTCAACTGATAGTTATGGGTAGGAATGAAGTAAAAGTTTTGCTTATATTTTGTTTGTTCACAAAGATTCTAAATTTGTAATAACTTACATTTGGCAAGCTTTATTGTCAAATAGCTCTGAATATCCAAGTTTCTCAAATGTTTCATTAACTGTTTTTCTATGAAACCTGCAGATACATCCTATTAACTTTATTTTACTCTTGGCATTGTATATCTTTTTATCCATTCATTTACTTATTCATTCTCAATTCACTTTATATATATATATATATATATATAAAGAGACATATATATATAAGTCTTACCCAGCTCCCCAACATTTTCACCATGCTTTTTTCTGAAGATATTATCTTTTAACTTAATAACAAATCAATTTATTATTTATATTATTGTTTTATGACTTGAATCCACTTGAATTTAAATTCCACAAGACAAAAAAAATGTGTCTATTTTGTTTACTAATGAAAACAGCATCTGTCTCTCATTTATTTCTAAACCATCACCTAATATACATCCAAGACCCTCTTATAGAAGCTGTCTTCACTAGTAAACAAAATAGACACTTTTTTTTTGTCTTGTGGAATTTAAATTCAAGTGGATTCAAGTCAGAAAATAATAATATAAATAATAAATTGATTTGTTATTAAGTTAAAAGATAACAATATCTTTAGAAAAAAGATAGCATGGTGAAAATGTTGGGGAGCTGGGTAAGAGTTAAGTTTATAAAAGGGATCGAACAAGGTTGCCTAAAAAGAAGATAACTGAGGAAAGATATGAAGCAAGTGAGGAAATGAATAATGATTTTTTCTTGGCATTTACCAATGTTGAAAATCAGCCCTATGATACAATTTTAGGCTCATTATACTATCCTTTGAAAATGCTTGACATTTTAGAAGATAAGCATGATGATGTATGCTTGTCCCCTTGATCCTAAAGAACAAATTGTGTTGTAGTGAAAAAGTAAATATTTCTGAGTTAGAAAAACTTAAGTTCTTGTCTTACTTCCAAAATTTACTAGTATCATAGCCCTAGGCAATGGTCTTAACTTTCTTCACTCTAATTTACCCATCTGTAAAAAATTAATGTAATAAATCCCTATCATATAACTGGGGTTGTAATTAGCTTTATACTATATTGAATAGATGGGTAAAAGCATATAGTTTTATGTTGCCTTAATGTTTCACAAAATGTTTTCAGGATTAAAAAAATGAGAAACATAGTAATGATCTATAAGTTATAAGCCAGAAAAAAAGTAAGTTAAATTATATCACAACTTACTTAACTAGACTTAGACTAAAAAGAACCAGCTTTTGTTTCATTGACTTTATTGATTTCTGCTTTTTATTACTTCTCTCCTTATGTTTGCTTTTGGTTTATTTTGCCGCTCCTTTTCTAAGTTTTTGAAGTGGGAGTTTAGACTATTGATTTGAGATTTCCTCTCTTTTTTAATGTAAACATTTAGTGTTAAAATTTTTCCACTCTTTTGAAGCATTTATCACAGTGCATTACAACTGACTTTAATGCTTTTAGCTCAGTTCAGTCTCTCAGTCGTGTCCGACTCTTTGCAACCCCAGGAACCACAGCACGTCAGGCCTCCCTGTCCATCACCAACACCCAGAGTCCACCCAAACCCATGTGTATTGAGTTGGTGATGCCATCCAACAATCTCATCCTCGGTCGTCCCCTTCTCCTTCTGCCCTCAATCTTTCCTAGCATCAGGGTCTTTTCAGATGAGTCAGCTGTTCGCCTCAGGTGGCCAAAGTATTTGAGTTTCACCTTCAACATCAGTTCTTCCAGTGAACACCCAGGACTGATCTCCCCTGGGATGGACTGGTTGGATCTCCTTGTTCAAGGTATTCTCAAGAGTCTTCTCCATCACAACAGTTCCAAAGCATCAATTCTTTGATGCTCAGCTTTCTTTATAGTCCAACTCTCACATCCATACATGACCACTGGAAAAACCATAGCGTTGACTAGACAGACCTTTGTTGACAAAGTGATGTCTCTGCTTTTTAATATGCTATCTAGGTTGGTCATAACTTTCCTTCCAAGGAGTAAGCATCTTTTAATTTCATGGCTGCAGTCACCATCTGCAGTGATTTTGGAGTCCTAAATAAATAAAGTCAGCTTAGTGCTTTAGTAAAAACATCTATTTCTGCCTTATTGACTATGCCAAAGCCTTTGACTGTGTGGATCACAATAAACTGTGGAAAATTCTGAGAGAGACGGGAATACCAGAGCACCTGACCTGCCTCTTGAGAAACCTGTATGCAGGTCAGGAAGCAACAGTTAGAACTGGACGTGCAACAACAGACAGGTTCCAAATAGGAAAAGGAGTATGTCAAGGCTGCATATGGTCACCCTGCTTATTTAACTTATATGCAGAGTACATCATGAGAAACACTGGACTGAAGGAAGCACAAGCTGGAATCAAGATTGCCAGGAGAAATATCAATAACCTCAGATATGCAGATGACACCACCCTTATGGCAGAAAGTGAAGAGGAACTAAAGAGCCTCTTGATGAAAATGAAAGAGGAGAGTGAAAAAGTTGGCTTAAAGCTCAACATTCAGAATACTAAGATCATGGCATCTGGTTCCATCACTTCATGGCAAATAGATGGGGAAACAGTGGAAACAATGGCTGATTTTATTTTTATGGGCTCCAAAATCACTGCAGATGGTGATTGCAGCCATGAAATTAAAAGCACTTACGCCTTGGAAGGAAAGTTATGACCAACCTAGACAACATATTAAAAAGTAGAGACATTACTTTTCCAACAAAGGCCCATCTAATCAAGGCTATGGTTTTTCCTGTGGTCATGTACGGATGTGAGAGTCGGACTGTGAAGAAAGCGGAGTGCTGAAGAACGATGCTTTTCAACTGTGGTGTTGGAGAAGACTCTTGAGAGTCCCTTGGACTGCAAGGAGATCCAACCAGTCCATTCTAAAGGAGATCAGTCCTGGGTGTTCATTGGAAGGACTGATGTTGAAGCTGAAACTCCAGTACTTTGGCCACCTGATGTGAAGAGCTGACTCATCTGAAAAGACTCATGCTGGGAAAGATTGAGGGCGGGAGGAGAAGGGGATGACAGAGGATGAGATGGTTGGATTGCATCACCGACTCGATGGACATGGGTTTGGATAGACTCTGGGAGTTGGTGATGGACAGGGAGGCCTGGCGTGCTGCAGTTCATGGGGTCGCAAAGAGTCGGACATGACTGAGTGACTGAACTAAAATGCTTTAGTTGTGTCTTAAAAGATTGTTAGGAAGTATTTTCATTTTAACTAATTTCAATATACAATATACTTTCAATTTTTTTCTTTGAATATTCCTCTTTTAGTCATGTTATTTACAGTTTATCTGTATATGAAGATTTTCTGCACCGTTGTGTTACTGATTTCTCATTTGATTCCATTGTGGTCATAGAACATCCATAGTTTGTGACGTAGATGAAATGAACTAAATCAGAACTACCACAACTCAGCCAAAATGAAATAGATAATTTGAATAGCTCTATGTCTATTAAGAAACACAAATACATAATTTAACAATTCTATAAAAAGAGAGTTGCTGGGCCCAGGTGCTTTCGCTGGAGAATTCTACTAAACATTTAAAGAAGAATTAACACAATTCTACACAATAAACTATTAAAAGATATCAAAGATACATTTCATTACAGAGAAATATCATGTTCATGAATTGGAAGATTTAACATGGTAAATATACGAATTCTCCCCAAATTGATACACAGTTTTTAATATAATTCTTGACAAACTCCCAGCAAGATTTGTGTAGATACAATAAGACTATTCTAACAATTAATGAGCAAAGCAAAGGAACTAGATTAGTTGTGATCGAGTAAATGTTTATCTACCTCAAAATTCACACATTGAAGCCCTAATCCCCAACATTGTTGTGTCTGTAGATGGAGCCTTTGGGAAGTTACTAGTTCATGAGAATAGAGCCTTCATGGTGGGCCTAACGACTTTATAAGAAGAGACAGAAGAGTGCTTGCTTCCTTTCTTGCTCTCTCTGCCATGTGAAGACTCACAAGAAGACAGCCATCTGTGGTTTTGCAGAATATTATCATTGGGAGAAACCAAGTAAAGCATTCATGGGACCTCTCTGTAATATTTCTTATAACTACATTAAATCTATAATTATCTCACGATTAAACGTTTAATTTAAAATAAATTATTGTTGAAGTAATATGTATAGTGCAGTAACTAAGAATAAGGGAAAAATGATTTTCCAAAGAAACTATGGTTGTGTTACTAGAAGAACAGAGCATGACTATTATGTACAAACAGACAACTGTCCAGCATAGAAAGATATCAAAACTTATTTACTCCTGTTACTAGATATTACTGTTTCATATTTACATTGTTTATCATCAAGGATTTGGAAAAGCAGATATGAGTTGTCCTTCTTCTGCCAATGGCAATTTTATAACTGCTTAAATTTCTAACATAGTTTTTAATTATACTTTGGAAGAATACAAAATTACCTACTACTACATCAAAGATGACATGTATTAAAGATGGGGGGATACAATAAATAAATTAGATTTACAAATAAAAACTTCCTGTTGACTAGATATTTTTATAAATTAGAGCATTGTACAGAATATCTAAAGCCAAACCATGGCTGCAGAGTAATGAGCTTAACAAGCTTTTAGTATGTCTCATAAGAGTACTGAGGTTTCTTTTTTAAAGATGTCCTGCTTCCATATTACCTGTATTCAAACTTAAAAGTTTGCCTCAATTAAGCAGGATAACAGAAGAAGAAGGAATGGCAAGTTGGCCAAGTTACAAGTAGCACCAATCAGCATTCTCTGTATGCTCACAGAGGGCTTGGAACTGGACTGTCATGGGAGCAGACTCCAAAGAAGTAGTTCTTTCTTGGAATCCCCAAAGACTATTTAACTCCCTACATAGGTTAAAAGGACGGAAGTCATTTATGCAGACCACTGAGGAGAATGTGGCTAGTTTTTAAATGGTTCATATTTTTAATTGGATACATATTAATACTTCACACTACAGTGGCACCATGTTCAATCACTCTACAAAGCAGAATATATACAACCCTTGCTAGAGAGGCAAATCAGTGGTGTTAATTGACAAAGTGGCCTACAAAGTGCCATTCTAATTAAAGATTTCACAGTTTCCTAGATAGTGCTAAATGTTAATGACAAGGAAAGTTCACTTTTATATGATGCTTTATGATTGAAAAATCAGTTGCACTTCGATTACTGCATTTTATTCTTATGATCTTTACTACGAGGTAGATTCCTTCTTTTTTACAAATGAGAAGTGAAGGATTGAAGAGGTGAAATTTCTCTAGAAGGATGTAAAGCCAGTGAGTGGTGCAGTGGACTTGAAATGAAGTCTCACTATATGCAAATCTTTGGCTCTAATGCGACCATATGCTATTAACAATGTATCTGGTATGAGAGAAGCAATGGAAATAAAATAATAAATTCAAAGAAATAAAATCAGCTCTAAATTCTCTTACCTGCAATCCAATTATATTAAGAAAATGGCTTGGTTACAAATCTGAGAACTGGATAGTCTGGGGACAGTAGTCAGAAGAGCCCCATGCAACTGCCAGTAATGGAGTATTTCTCTTTACTTTTTATTAATATGCAGCATACTCTTTTATAGACCTCAGACACATTTTACACAGCACAGAAATAAGACAGTGCCTGAACCAAGGATTACAGACTCTGCATGTAAAATGAAAGCAAACAGAATGGATATATGCTCATAGAGATCTACCACACACACACACACACACACACACACACACACTGCTGGCATTTGAATGAAACTCCTGCCACTCAAAGCAAAAATTTAATAGTCAGCAGATAAAAAGCCATTTTCCTATGAGGCATATTTTGAATTGAGTAATTTGGGTAAGATGGCTGCTTTTCTAAGTTATGCAGAAGACCATTTTTTCAAGTTTAGGCTACTATTAATACCTTTCATTTTTTTCCTAAAACTATTTTATGTATGGCACTGAACTAGGAGAAATTTACATATATTATGCCTACTCATTACAAAAATACTCTCTATCCACATTTAACAGAAATCTAGACTAAGGTTCAAGATGTTAAAGTTGAATGCTTAAGATGTTATAGCTGGTAACTAGGACTCCAGTCTAAGTATGTTGAACTATAAAGCCTACTTTCTATTTTCACCATCATACCCTAATTTGATTTTCTGAATGTGATCACTCATCTTTGTACATCTCTAATCACAAATATTTGATAGGCATTAGAGTTAGAGAATATGGGATACTCTGTCATGCCCCCATTCTGTCATTTGATAGTAGGAAGAAGGGAAAGGCTCTCTTGCTCTAGTGAAGTATTCATGTACCAAAAGTAAACAAAACATCATCTGTACAGTATAGTACTAGCATAGGGATATATTTATAGACCAATGGAATAGAATTGAGAGTCTAGAAATAAACCCATAACCAAATAGACAATTAAATTTTGACAAGGGCGCCAAGACCACTCAAAAGAGAAAGAACAGTTTCTCCAATAAATTATGCTGGTAAAAGCTGGAAACTTTAATGCAAAAAGAGTGACTCTGAACTCTCTTATACAAAAATTAACTCAAAGTGGATCAAAGACTTAAACATAATGTTGAAACTATAAAATCATTACAAGAAAACAGAGATGACTCTGGATTTGGCAATGGATTCTGAGATTTGACACCAAAAGCACAAGCAACAAAAGATAAATACACTAAAAGACAGATAAATTAAACTTCTTAAAAATAAAAAATTGGTCCATCAAAGTGCATTCATATCCATTCATACACATAAAAAAGTAAAAAGATAACCTACAGAATGGGAAAAAATATTTATAAATCATATACTTTTTTGATAAAGCTTTGGTATCCAGACTATATAAAGAATACTTAAACTGAACAACAAAAAGGGAAACAACCCTTTTATTGCCATTTAAATAACTTATTTATTGCCAATTAAATAATAGGCAAAATACTTGAATAGATATTTTTCTAGAGAAGATATAGAAATGACTAACAAGCATATAAAAAGATGTTCAATATAATTGGCCATTAAAGAAATTCAAACAAAAACCACTATATACAACCTCACACCCACTAGGAAGATTATTAACTTTATATATACATACACATATACAGAAGCTAAGAATTGGTAAGAATGTGAGGAAATAAGAACCTTCACATATTCCTAATGAGAATGTAAAATGCTGCAGCAACTTTGGAAAACAGTTCTGTGTTTCCTCAAAAGGTTAAACATAGAATTACAGTATGAGTCAGCGATTCCACTGCTAGGTATATAAACACCCCCAAAGAACTGAAAATAGGTACTGAAGAAAACACGTGTTGCTGAATGTTCAGAACAACACTATTTACAAAAGCCAAAAGGTGGAAACACTCCAAATGTTTGTCAACAGATGAATGGATAAGTGAAGTTGGGTAGTTATACAGTGTAATATTATTCAGTCATAAAAGGAATAAAATACTGACACATGCTAAAACTTGAATGAACCTCAAAAACATTATGCTGAGAAGAGAAAGATGTAAAAGTTCACAGGTATCAGTCCTTTGACATGAACTACCAATAATGGCAAATCATAGAGACACTGGACCTTAAGAAGCATCACTATGAATAAAGCTAATGGAGGTGATGGAATTCCAGCTGAGCATTTCAAGTCCTCAAAGATGATGCTGTGAAAGTGCTGCACTCAATACATCAGCAAATTTGGAAAACTCAGCAGTGGCCACAGGACTGGAAAAAGTCAGTTTAAATTCCAATCCCAAAGAAAAGCAATGCTAAAGAATGTTAAAACTATTGAATAATTGCACTCATCTCACATGTTAGCAAAGTAAAGGTCAAAATTCTCCAAGCAAGGCTTCAAAAATACGAGAACCGAGAACTTGCAGATAATTCAAAATGGATTTAGAAAAGGCAGAGGAACAAAAGATGAAATTGCCAACAACCATTGGATCATAGAAAAAGCAACAGACTTCCAGAAATACACCTGCCGCTGCTACTGCTGCTAAGTCACTTCAGTCGTGTCTGACTCTGTGCGACCCCATAGACGGCAGCCCACCAGGCTCCCCCATCCCTGGGATTCTCCAGGCCAGAACACCGGGGTGGGTTGCCATTTCCCTCTCCAATGCATGAAAGTGAAAAGAGAAAGTGAAGTTGCTCAGTTGTGTCCGACTCTCAGTGACCCCATGGACTGCAGCCCACCAGGCTCCTCTGTCCATGGGATTTTCCAGGCAAGAGTACTAGAGTGGGATGCCATCGCCTTCTCCGAGAAATACATCTACTTATGTTTTACTGACTATGCCAAAGTCTTTGACTGGGTGGATCACAACAAACCATGGGAAAGTCTTCAAGAGTTGGGAATACCAGACCACTTGACCTGCCTCCTGAGAAATCTGTATGCAGATCAAGAAGCAACAGTTAGAACTGAACATGGAATGACAGACTGGTTTCAAATTAGGAATGGAGTAAGCCAAGGCTGTATATTGTCACCCTACTATTTAACTTATATGGAGAGTGCTGCTGCTGCTGCTAAGTTGCTTCAGTCGTGTCCAACCCTGTGCGACCCCATAGACAGCAGCCCATTAGCCTTCGCCGTCCCTGGGATTCTCCAGCCAAGAACACCGGGGTGGGTTGCCATTTCCCTCTCCAATGCATGAAAGTGAAAAGAGAAAGTGAAGTCGCTCAGTCCTGTCCAACTCTTAGCGACCCCACGGACTGCAGCCTACCAGGCTCCTCCGTCCATGGGATTTTCCAGGCAAGAGTATTGGAGTGGAGTGCCATTTCCTTCTCCAGATATGGAGAGTACATCATGCAAAATGCTGGGCTAGAGGCAGCACAAGCTGGAATTGCCAGGAGAAATATCTGTAACCTCAGACACACAGATGACACTATGCTTATGGCAGAAAGTGAAGAGAAACTGAAGAGCCTCTTGATAAAAGTGAAAGAGGAGAGTGAAAAAGATGGCTTCAAACTCAACATTTAAAAAACAAAGATCATGGCATCTAGTCCTCATTCAGTTTCGTTCAGTTCAGTCACTCAGTCATGTCCGACTCTTTGCAACCCCATGATTGCAGCACGCCAGGCCTCCCTGTCCATCACCAACTCCCAGAGTTCACTCAGACTCACGTCCATCCAATCAGTGATGCCATCCAGCCATCTCATCCTCTGACGTCCCCTTCTCCTCCTGCCCCCAATCCCTCCCAGCATCAGAGTCTTTTCCAATGAGTCAACTCTTCGCATGAGGTGGCCAAAGTACTGGAGTTTCAGCTTTAGCATCATTCCTTCCAAAGAAATCCCAGGGCTGATCTCCTTCAGAATGGGCGGGTTGGATCTCCTTGCAGTCCAAGGGACTCTCAAGAGTCTTCTCCAACACCACAGTTCAAAAGCATCAATTCTTTGGCACTCAGCTTTCTTCACAGTCCAACTCTCACATTCTAATTGTTGCTTCCTGACCTGCATACAAATTTCTCAAGAGGCAGGTCAGGTGGTCTTGTATTCCCGTCTCTTTCAGAATTTTCCACAGTTTATTATGATCCACACATCAAAGACTTTGGCATAGTCAGTAAAGGAGAAACCCCACTTACTGCAGCAAGAGACAGGTCAGACAAAGCAATAAAGATCCAGCATAACCAAAAATTTTAATAAATAAATAAATAATATTATAAAAAAAGAAGCCTTCCCTGTATCTAGGCTATGTCAGATCTCCTCCAACATGTGTCACACGACTCTCTGAGACTATCACAGTAACTGATGTATATTCCTCTGATCTTCTATGGGGCTCTAAGCACTGAAGGAGGATTAACTGGTACCCAGACACTTCTCCCTTCTTCACAATACCTTGCATGGGACAATGCCCACCTCCCCTCCCTCCAAAATGTTTGTTGAATGATTGAAAGAAAATGCAATCATATAAACTTGTTCCGCCTGTAGATAACCTTCTCGACCAGAATTCCATTCCTGTCTATCTCAACCAATGTCTCTTGGAAATGTTCTATAGATCAAACCAGAATAGACTTGCCAAATCCAATGTAGGATACATAGTTTAATTTAAATTTCAAAGGTGGTGATGGACAGGGAAGCCTGGTGTGCTGAGGTTCATGGGGTTGCAAAGAGTCAGACAGGACTGAGTGACTGAACTGAACTGATAAGAGACAGAAATCAATTGGTGGTGCCAGAAGATGAGAGTAAAGGAAAATAGAGTGATTACTTATGGAGTAAAAGATAGGGATGTTCTTCTTATATGATGAAAATGTTTAGAAAGTAGAGGTAGTGGTTTCATAACACTGTGAGTGCACTAAATGACAGTGAATTTTACAGTTTTAAAAGGTTAATTGTATTATTTGTATTTCACTTCAATTAAAACAAGTGAGCAGTTCTGAGCTCAGTTATGAGCTCAAACATCTCTAGTACTTCATTTCTGAGATAAACTTGGGTAGTCTAGGATCTCTGTGTTTATTATATTCTCTAAGTTCCTTGCTTTTATATATCTCATTTTTCACCACTATAACTAGATAGCAAGATCAAACCACCCCACTTCATTTAGTTACCGTATCTTTAAGTAAGTTCCAATATATACATATTTTACCTAATAAAAAGACCTTATATCCTCAGTCTTTCAATCTTACATATTAGAAAAATGTTAACTTCTCTCTATAAATACCACGAGTAAAGCTTTGATAATCAAATCTATTTTGATGTAGTCAAAGCACTGAGAAAATGACTGTCATTCAGGAGAAAAATATCAAGATCAATTTTGCTCACAAATTATTTTGTGAGCATTCAAACTGCACTACAGGAAAACTAAGAAAACCTAATTTTCACTTGATCAAAATTTTTTGCAACTGTAAAATAAGATAAAAGGTACAATGAAGAGAATTGGAACAATTTAGAAATATTCATCAAGTCACCTACCAACAGAATCACATATTATTACCATCTTGACATCTTTAACAATGACTTCAGATTTTATGGTGGGCAGGGCTAAACCTGGCTTCAGAACTTTTTTAAAAACCCTCTTTTACTCTAGACAATGTTACTTTTTTTAAAACTTTGGAGGAGTTACTTAACTTTCCAAGGATTTCTTCAAGCACAAAGTGTGACCATATGTGGAAAAATATTTTGTGAAAATACAAAAAGGAATACAAAAACAAAAACAAAGTATAAAATAACATTCTTTACACACTCTATAAAAATTAGTGGGGAAAAAAAAACAATTAAAGCTGCTGGATCATACAATGAAATTTTTAATAAGTGTATTCATTCATTTAACATTTACTAGACTTAACATGCAGAAGGTAACGTAAGAGGTAACATAACATATTAGGAATGTGAAAACAAAAAGAAAGCCTTTAACCTCAATTTGTTTTCAGTATGAAGACAGGATCCAGTCAGAGGATGGACGTAATATGATGAATATGTAGGAAAGGAGTAGCAGGTCAAAGGATGTTTTCCATGAGACATATCAAATGAAAGTGTGAAAGTGAAGTCACTCAGTCATGTTCTACTCTTTGCAACCCCATGGACTGTAGCCCACCAGGCTCCTCCATCCATGGAATTTTCCAGGCAAGAGTACTCAAGTGGGTTGCCATTTCCTTCTCCAGGGGATCTTTCTGATCCAGGGATTGAACCCAGGGCCTTCCCGCATTGCAGGCAGATGCTTTACCATCTGAGCCACCAAGGGGAAGATATATCAAGACATTACTTCAAACCTGAGAGATGAGTTCAGCAAATAAGTAAAAACTAAATATCTGAGAGTCTAACAGACAGAAGGCACCTAGTCATGATAAATAATGTTGTATGGGGAGAAATATAAATATTTTAATAGGAAAAAATTATAGGAGGGGTTGTATAAGTTCAAGTTAAAATGCTAAGCAAGGATCAAATCATGAAGGAAGTCAAATCAGGTGCCTTGAAAAGGAGTGTGTCCTTGATCTTGAAGACATTCAGCGAGAATCAAATGCTTTGAACATATGAGACATCTGATAATGTTTGCATTTCAGTATAAATCTGGATTGCAGTATGATGCATAGGTTGGAAAGACTTCATTTCTAGCAATACTGGAGACTAGATGGTAGACAAGATATCTGTAAAACCCTTCCAGTACAAAAAAAAAAAAAAAAAAACACAGTGTTTACATTTAAATAACCTTTCTAACAATTAACTAAATGGAAATAAAGGGAAAACATCTGAGGCCCAAAATGTCAAAAGAGCATGATTCCTAAATTCAGGTGAGATTTGTTGCCTTCATTTGCTCAGGGGGTTAGGATATCTTCCAATCCTGAGTACTCAGGAGTGTGGGTACTAATAGGGCAGTCACTTATATCTATCAAGAACAAGAGAAATGGTTTGGTGTCAATCGCTGTGGGAAGTCAGATCAGAAA
>NW_011494767.1:827325-829252 GCF_000754665.1 Bison bison bison | reverse complement strand
TTGGTCATAACTTTCCTTCCAAGAAGTAAGCGTCTTTTAATTTCATGGCTGCAGTCACCATCTGCAGTGATTTTGGAGCCCCCCAAAAAATAAAGTCTGACACTGTTTCCACTGTTTCCCCATCTATTTCCCGTGAAGTGATGGGACCGGATGCCATGATCTTCGTTTTCTGAATGTTGAGCTTTAAGCCAACTTTTGCACTCTCCTCTTTCACTTTCATCAAGAGGCTTTTTAGTTCCTCTTCACTTTCTGCCATAAGGGTGGTGTCATCTGCATATCTGAGGTTATTGATATTTCTCCTGGTTATCTTGATTCCAGCTTGTGCTTCCTTGAGCCCAGCATTTCTCATAATGTACTCTGCATATCAGTTAAATAAGCAGGGTGACAATATACAGCCTTGTGTACTCCTTTTCCTGTTTGGAACTAGTCTGTTGTTCCATGTCCAGTTCTAACTTTTGCTTCCTGACCTGCATACAGGTTTCTCAAGAGGCAGGTCAGGTGCTCTGGTATTCCCATCTCTCTCAGAATTTTCCACAGTTTATTGTGATCCACACAGTCAAAGTCTTTGGCATAGTCAATAAAGCAGAAATAGATGTTTTTCTGGAACTCTCTTGTTTTTTCGATGATCCAGCAGATGTTGGCAATTTGGTCTCTGGTTCCTCTGCCTTTTCTAAAACCAGCTTGAACATCCGGAAGTTCACGGTTCACATATGGCTGAAGCTTGGCTTGGAGAATTTTGAGCATTATTTACTAACGTGTGAGATGAGTGCAATTCTGCATTATTTGAGCATTCTTTGGCATTGCCTTTCTTTGCAAATGGAATGAAAACTGAAGTTTTCCAGTCCTATGGCCACTGCTAAGTTTTCCAAATTTGCTGGCATATTGATTGCAGCATTTTTACAGCATCATCTTTCAGGATTTGAGATAGCTCAACTGGAATTCCATCACCTCCACTAGCTTTGTTTGTAATGATACTTTCTAAGGCCCACTTGACTTCACATTCCTTACTTCATGGCAAATAGATAGGGCAACAATGGAAACAGTGTCAGACTTTATTTTTGGGGGCTCCAAAATCACTGCAGATGGTGACTGAAGCCATGAAATTTAAAAAAACGCTCCTTGGAAGAAAAGCTATGACAACCTAGATAGCATATTAAGAAGCAGAGACATTACTTTGCTGACAAAGAGCCATCTAGTCAAAGCTATGGTTTTTCCAGTAGTCACATATGGATGTGAGAGTTGGACCATAAAGTAAGCTGAGCATCAAAGAATTGATGCTTTTGAACTGTGGTGTTGGAGAAGACTCTTGAGAGTCCCTTGGACTGCAAGGAGATCCAACCAGTCAACCCTAAAGAAAATTAGTCCTGAATATTCATTGGAAGGACTGATGCTGAAGCTGATGTTCCAATACTTTGGCCACCTGATGGGAAAGACACTGTCTCATTGGAAAAGCCCCTGATGCTGGGAAATATTGAAGGCAAAAGGAAAAGGGGATGACAGAGGATGAGATGGTTGGACGGCATCACTGGCTCAATGGACATGAGCTTGAGTAAGCCCCAGGAGTTGGAGAAGGACAGGGAAGCCTGTTGTGCTGTGGTCCATGGGGTCCCAAAGCATCAGACATGACTGAGCGACTGAACTGACTGGGGAGGTATATACACTTGCATTTGGGGAGATGATTTCAGCTAGATCATGGAGTTTAGATTATAGAGTGGGAGCAACTTAATGAAACTAGGTTCTAGGAGTAAATTCTTCCCCAAGGAGCCTTCTCTGGGACTTCCCTGGTGTCGCAGTGGATAAGAATCTGCCTGCCAATGCAGGGGACATGGGTTTAATCCCTGGTCCAGGAAGATTCCACATACCTTAGAGAAATTAAGCCCATGAATCACAATTACTGAGCCCACACTCTAGAGCCCACAAGCTGCAA
>NW_011494767.1:826918-827225 GCF_000754665.1 Bison bison bison | reverse complement strand
GCCTCTTGAGAAATCTGTATGCAGGTCAGGAAGCAACAATTAGAACAGGACATGGAACAACAGACTGGTTCCAAATAGGAAAAGGAGTACGTCAAGGCTATATATTGTCACCCTGCTTATTTAACTTATATGCAGAGTACATCATGAGAAATACTGGGCTGGAAGAAGCACAAGCTGGAATCAAGATTGCCGGGAGAAATATCAATAACCTCAGATACGCAGATGACACCACCCTTATGGCAAAAAGTGAAGAGGAACTAAAAAGCCTCTTGATGAAAGTGAAAGAGGAGAGTGAAAAAGTTGGCTT
>NW_011494767.1:820044-826818 GCF_000754665.1 Bison bison bison | reverse complement strand
GAAAAAGTTGGCTTAAAGCTCAACATTCAGAAAACTAAGATCATGGCATCTGGTCCCATCACTTCATGGCAAATAGATGGAGAAACAGTGTCAGACTTTACTTCTTCAGCTTCAAAATCACTGCAGATGGTGATTGCAGCCATGAAAATAAAAGATGCTTACTCCTTGGAAGGAAAGTTATGACCAACCTAGACAGCATATTGAAAAGCAGAGACATTACTTTGCCAACAAAGGTCCATCTAGTCAAGGCTATGGTTTTTCCAGTAGTCATGTACGGATGTGAGAGTTGGACTGTGAAGAAAGCTGAGTGCCAAAGAATTGATGCTTTTGAAATGTGGTGCTGGAGAAGACACTTGCAAGTCCCTTGGACTGCAAGGAGATCCAACCAGTCCATCCTAAAGGAGACCAGTCCTGGGTGTTCATTGGAAGGACTGATGCTGAGGTTGAAACGCCAGTATTTGGCCACCTCATGTGAAGAGTTGACTCACTGGAAACCCTGATGCTGGGAGGGATTGGGGGCAGGAGGAGAAGGGGACAACAGAGGATGAGATGGCTGGATGCCATCACTGACTCGATGCACATGAGTTTGAATGAACTCTGGGAGTTGGTGATGGACAGGGAGGTTCATGGGGTTGCAAAGAGTCAGACATAAAGAGTCAAATAAACAAACAAGTGTTTGTGAACCAAATTTAAAATCTCTTTTTATTTGGTTAAGCCCATTTACATTTATTGATATAAATGATAAATTTTAAATATTACATGTACTATGTTTATTTTCTGTGTTTGTTTACCTTATGTGTTTTTTCTTGTCTTTAATTTTATTTGATATTTAGAAAAATTTATGTTTTGATTGTATTGATTACTTTTTCACTTGTACAATTGTTAAAATTTCCTTATAACTCTATTTTCTTATTTAATCTTTACCCTTTGACTCTCAAATAATGCTTAAAAAACATAGTAATTTAGCTTATTCTATTTTGATTATTTGTCCCAAGTCCTATTTTAGTGGCATTGTTTCTATTTTTTTCCTTTTCTTTTATTTTATTTTTAAACTTTACATAATTGTATTAGTTTTGCCAAATATTAAAATGAATCCACCACAGGTATACATGTGTTCCCCATCCTGAACCCTCCTCCCTCCTCCCTCCCCATACCATCCCTCTGGGTCGTCCCAGTGCACTAGCCCCAAGCATCCAGTATCGTGCATCAAACCTGGACTGGCATCTCGTTTCATACATATTTTATATGTTTCAATGCCATTCTCCCAAAGCTTCCCACCCTCTCCCTCTCCCACAGAGTCCCTAAGACTCTTCTATACATCAGTGTCTCTTTTGCTGTCTCGTACACAGGGTTATTGTTACCCTCTTTCTAAATTCCATATATATGCATTAGTATACTGTATTGGTGTTTTTCCTTCTGGCTTACTTCACTCTATATAATAGGCTCCAGTTTCATCCACCTCATTAGAACTGATTCAAATGTATTCTTTTTAATGGCTGAGTAATACTCCATTGTGTATATGTACCATAGCTTTCTTATCCATTCATCTGCTGATTTCTATTTTCTAAGAGCATATATTTACACATTATTCTTCTACCATTCTCACCTTTATTAATCTTACATTTTAAATTTAAAAACTTCTGTTGCTAAAATTTCTCTAGTCATTTCTTGGTTGAATGAAGTTCAGTCTCTAATAGTCTGGCCTAAGAAGGTCTCAAGGATACAACATTTCTTAAGTTATTGTAAGTTTGCTGTTGTTTAGTCACTGAGTTGTGTCCGACTCTTTTGCAACTCCATGGACTATAGCCACCAGGCTCTTCTGTCCATGGAATTTCCCAGGCAAGAATACTGAAGTGGGTTGCCATTTCGTTTTCCAGGGGATCTTCTTGAACATGAATTGAACCCACAGTTCCTGCATTGACAGGTGGATTCTTTACCACTGAGTCACGTGGGAAGCCCATAGAAAGTTTGCAACTATTTATATATGGCCATGATATTTAAAACACAACTTAGATGGATGTAAAATCCTTGATTCACATTTTACTACTTTGAGTTTCTTGAAAATGCTGCTCCTCTGATAGTTTGATTTACATGTTGCTTTTCTAGAGGCCCTGAGAATTTATAACCCACAGTTTTACTTAATACACATCAGAGTTGGTAATTCTGGGACAATTTTCCCAGATATTTGGTGGATCCTTTAAATAAATTTAAATATCATATGTGTGTGTTTCTAAATTTTTTCTGTTAGAATTTTAAACATTGGTCTTGTTTCAATGTTTAATTATTCATCTTCAGGAATTCCAGTCATTATGACATCGTATCTTTCTTGAAAATGTTAATTTAAATACTTTATCTCTGACTCTTTTTACTTTTCTATTGTTGTTTTCTGTATTTAGAGGATCTTAGTTTTTATTCAAATCTATTCCTTCTGGACCTCTTATAATTTAGTCTTCATTTTCTATATGATTTTGTCATTTCTTATTTTTTTCTGAATTCAATCCACTCAATTTATTTCTCCTTATTATTTTATGTTCATTGTTTTACTAAATTCTAAAATGTCTGATACAATCTGTTTCTTCATGTGCTTGTTTGATGATACATGCTTCAGTATGAAGTAATTATGCATTACAGTTATCTTCTGCCTCCTGGTTAATTAGGCGTGGGGAGTGAGATTTTCTTTATCTGAAAAATTTGGCATTCATATGTTATGCATTTTTCCTTTCAGTACCTTTTCATATATATTACTACCTGTACTTTTACATTTCTGTGAATAGGCTGACAGTTTCCGGTGGTTCAAAAGATTGCTAGTTCAAGAGCACTTTTCTGTCAGTGTTAGAACATAGTTTCTTTAATGTTTCTGTTGTTTAGTCGTCAAGTTGTGTCCAACTCTTCATGACCCCATGAATTGCAGCACGGCAGGCTTCCCTGTTCCTCACCATCTCCTGGAGTTTGCCCAAGTTCATGTCCATTGCATTCATGATGCCATCTAAACATCCCATCCTCTGTCGCCCTCTTATCCTTCTGTCTTCAATCTTTTCCAGCATCAGGGTTTTTTCCAGTGAGTCAGTTCTTCCCATCAGGTGGCCAAAGTATTGGAGCTTCAGTTTCAGCATCAGTCCTTCCAATGAATATTCAGGACTGATTTCCTTTAGGATTGACTGGTTTGATCTCCTTGCTGTCCAAGGGACTCTCAACAGTCTTCTACAGGACCACAATTTGAAAGCATTAATTCTTCGATACTCTGCCTTCTTTATGATCCAACTCTCAACATCCACACATGACTACTGGAAAGACCATAGCCTTGATTATATGGACCTTTGTCCGCAAAGTAATGTCTTTGCTTTTTAATACACTGTCTAGGTTTGTCGTGGCTTTCCTGCCAAGAAGCAATTGTCTTCTAATTTCAAGGCTGCAGTCACCATCCACAGTGATTTTAGAGCCCAAGAAGAGGAAATCTGTCACTGCTTCCACCTTTTCTTCTTCCAGAAGTGATGGGACCAGATACATGATCTTATCTTTTTTTAATATTTAGTTTTAAGCTGGCTCTTTCACTCTCCTCCTTCATCCTCATCAAGAGGCTTTTTAGTTCCTCTTCGCTTTCTGCCATTAGACTGATATCATCTGTATATCTGAGGTTGTTGATATTTCTCCCAGCAACCTTGATTCTAGCTTGTAACTCATCCAGCCCGGAATTTTTCATAACATGCACTATGTATAAGTTAAATAAGCAGAGTGACCAAAACAACAACAACAAAAAAAAAAACAGCCATATCATACTCCTTTCTCAATCCTGAATGAGTCAGTTGTTCCATACAGGGTTCTAACTGTTGCTTCTTGACCAGCATACAGATTTCTCAGGTGACAGGTAAGATGGTCTGGTATTCCCATCTGTTTAAGAGTTTTCCACAGTTTGTAATGATCCACACAGGCAAAGGCTTTAGCATAGTCAGTGAAAGAGAGGTAGATGTTTTTCTGGATAAATGTTTTATTAAAAGGCTCTTTTTTGAGGTGTGGTAATAAAGCGTGATATCTTTGATTACTTTACACTTTGCTTTATCTTATAAGATCATAAATTTCCCCCTCTTGCCCTTTTTCTCTTCACCATGCAGTTTCCAAAATGTGCTTATTCCGTTCTTTTTGCTTTCCTCTTCACAAATGCTCCCCTTCCAACTGCCTCCTTATACAGCCCTCCCTCACCTTTAAGTAAATATCTTTCTTACACTCAGTGTTGAAAATTACCAGGACTCTTTTTTCAGTATTTCCTTATATAGATTGACTTTCAATTTCTACTGTTGATTTTAATTCAGTTCTAGGCACTTCATTTCCCTCTTCTTTCTTTCACGATTTTTTTGGACCCATCTTCCTTTCTGCAAAGGTGGAGATCCAAGAAATAGCTGCACTGAAAATG
Source organism: Bison bison bison (assembly GCF_000754665.1). Lineage (NCBI taxonomy): Eukaryota > Metazoa > Chordata > Mammalia > Artiodactyla > Bovidae > Bison > Bison bison. Next base: position 822,410 of record NW_011494767.1, on the reverse strand, counting down.
ATGCTTACTTTTTTTTACTTGTGGGCATTTTGAAGTATGCAATTTCTTTGACTTATAATTATACTAAAGGTATGGGATTTGTGAGGTTGTATTAGTTCTCCTTCAGGAGTCAGTAAATGATGGCTCCCAGGCCAAATCTGGTACAGCATGTGTTTTTGAAATAAAGTCATGCTTTTTATATTTATGCATTTTTATGACTGCTTTCACACTACAACATCAGAATAAGTTAGTTACAACAGAGATTGGGTGGCTCACAAAGCCTAATATATTTTCTATCTGTCCCTATACAAAATAAATTTGCTGACCCCTGTTCTACTTGATTTTCATAGTTTTTGGAGGATGTGTTAAAAGATTCAAATTAAGGTGCATGCCATTAACTTGATTATTCAGAGATCCTTTTAGAGAACTGAATATTAAGAACAGAATTTCCTTAAAACATTAACCTTAAGAGCCTTAAAATGGAAATGAAAAAAATATCACATATTGTCCTATTTCTTCTGGCAGTAGGAGAATAATAAGCAATATTTCTAAATGCCTACTGTGAGACAGGCATTTGGAACTTTGCATATATTTCAATATCCCATACCAAAACTCAGAATTATTCATTATCACTTCCCCTGTCACAAATGAGAGTGCTGATGCTCAGAAAGATTGCTTACTTTGTTCAAGGTCTTTTTACTGATAAATAGAAGAATTTGTATTCCAATTCAGGCTTCTCTGGTTCTAAATCCTGTATTGTACTAGACCTCTTTTGCTAATTTGTGAATGTGAATTAGGCAAACTATGCAGCTAGTTCAGGTTAAGTCTCAAGAATTATATGCCATTCACGAATATTCACTTTTCTGTTTAGCTCCTATCCCTGATTAATTTGAATCTTTTAATTCTATATCACACACTCCCAGCCCCTTTACTTATTCCTGTGGCTAACTTTCATGAAACATAGCTTCCTGTATGAAAGATCACCATGCCAAACATTCTCATGATACACAGTCAACCATGTAAGGAAAATTGCCCCTTGGTGACCTACCCATCTTTCTTAGCAAAGAACTATCAAATTTACCTTCCATTTTGGTCTAAGACCCTGAAAGCCAGAATGATTATATATTTGAAGTCTTCTTTATCTATCACATGTTGCCAATCCTCACAAATTACTAAAACTAAGAACAGAATGCAACAAACATATAAACACACACACACAGACACACACAGACACTATGCACGGACTTGCCAGAGCAAAATATGCATGGCTCAGAAGCTCCTGAAATTGAGACACTAGATTGATACATTATTACACTAAAGTACCCTGAAGCAAAATGGGCACTGAGGGTGTCCTGAGGAGCCATCTGGTGTTTATATGTGCTCCCCATTTCAAAACAATCAGTTCTTCTATCCCTTACCACATGTTAAGGGTGTGTTTCACCAGGCTTTGCCCCTTATTACAACCAAAAAACTACTGAGTCCGTTCTTACTGCACAAAACAATTTCATATGGGAAGGAATGGGTACAGTTCAGTTCATTCACTCAGTCATGTCTGACTCTTTGCAACCCCATGGACTGCAGCATCACTAACTCCTGGAGCTTATTCAAACTCATGTCAATCGAGTTGGTGATGCCATCTAACAATTTCATCCTTTGTCATACCCTTTTACTACCACCTTCAATCTTTCTTTCCCACATCATGGTATTTTCCAATGAGATAATTCTTCACATCAGGTGGCCAAAGTACTGGCGTTTCAGTAACAGCATCAGTCCTTCCAATGAATATTCAGGACTGACTTCCTTAGGGATTAACTAATTGGATATTCTGGCAGTGCAAGGGACTCTCAAAAGTCTCCTCCAATACCATAGTTCAAAAGCATCAACTCTTCAGCCCTCAGCTTTCTTTATACTCCAACTCTCACATCCATACATGACTACCAGAAAAACCATAAATTTGAATAGACATAACTTCTTTGGCAAAGTAATGCCTCTGATTTTTAATATGATGTCTAGATTGGTCATAGCTTTTCTTCCAAGAAGCAAGCTTCTTTTAATTTCATGGCTGCAGTCACCATTTGCACTGATTTTGGAGCCCAAGAAAATAAAGTTTCCACTGTTACCCCATCTATTTGCCATGAAATGATGGGACCGGATGCCATGATCTTTGTTTTCTGAACGTTCAGTTTTAAGCCAACTTTTTCACACTCCTTTTTCACTTTCATAAAGAGGATATTTAGTTCTTCTTCACTTTCTGCCATAAGGGTGGTGTCATCTGCATATCTGAGATTATTGATATTTCTCCTGGCAATTTTGATTCCAGCTTGTGCTTCATCCAGCCCAGCATTTCTCAAGATGTACTCTGCATATAAGTTAAATAAGCAGGGTGA
>NW_011494767.1:819137-819944 GCF_000754665.1 Bison bison bison | reverse complement strand
AAATCAGAAAACCTCAAGAAGCAAAGGCCTAGAAGAGAGATGTCACCAGGTGGTAAACTAAAAAAACACAGAGACAGAAAGTAAGAAGAATTTGGGTACAGGGGAAGAAAATCTCCCCTAAAGTTCCTAACCAGCACTCATAGAGTATCATGCTTGAACTCATACTGCCTGAAAGCCTTCTCTTTTCACAAGAGGTCAATAGTATAGTTTTAAAGAAATCCAGGTTAGTCATGCAACCAATACCAGGCAAAAGGAAATGCAAATGCCTGGTGACATAATACATAGTAAAACCAGGAATTCCCACATATGAAGTTTCATGGAAATTATCTAACAATAGATGAAATCTCACAACACCAAGGAAATAAATCATTAGGGATGAGAATTCTATAGAAAAAGCAAAAATCTGAAAATATTAGGATTATCAGACACAAATGACAAAATATGTTTCAAGAACTAAAAGAGACTAAAGAATAGCAAAAGAAACAAAAGACTATCAAACATGACCCAGGCAGCTTTTAAAATGTATAAAACAAACACTTACATATAAATATTTTAATTGAAAATTAAAATATTGGGAAACCTATATGCAGGTCAGGAAGCAACAATTAGAACAGGACATGGAACAACAGACTGGTTCCAAATAGGAAAAGGAGTACGTCAAGGCTATATATTGTCACCCTGCTTATTTAACTTATATGCAGAGTACATCATGAGAAATACTGGGCTGGAAGAAGCACAAGCTGGAATCAAGATTGCCGGGAGAAATATCAATAACCTCAGATACGCAGATGACACCACCCTTATGGC
>NW_011494767.1:811161-819037 GCF_000754665.1 Bison bison bison | reverse complement strand
TCTGCATATCTGAGATTATTGATATTTCTCCTGGCAATTTTGATTCCAGCTTGTGCTTCATCCAGCCCAGCATTTCTCAAGATGTACTCTGCATATAAGTTAAATAAGCAGGGTGACACATACAGCCTTGACATACTCTTTTCCTAATTTGGAACCAGTCCATAGTTCCATGTCCAGTTCTAACTGTTGCTTCTTGACCTGCATACAGATTTCTCAGGAGCCACTAAGGTGGTTGGGCATTCCCATCTCTTGAAGAATTTTGTTGTGATCCAGACAGTCAAAGGTTTTTGCATAGTCAATAAAGCAGAAGTAGATGTATTTCTGGAACTCTCTCACTTTTTCGATGATCCAACAGATGTTGGCAATTTGATCTCTAGTTCCTCTGCCTTTTCTAAATCCAGCTTGAACATCTGGAAGTTCACAGTTCATGTAATATTGAAGCCTGGATTGGAGAATTTTGAGCATTACTTTGCTAGCGTGTGAGATGAGTGCAATTGTGGGGTATTTGAACATTCTTTGGCATTCCCTTTCTTAGGGATTGGAATGAAAATTGACATTTTCCAGTCCTGTGGCCACTGCTGAGTTTTCCAAATTTGCTGGCATATTGAGTGCAGCACTGTCACAGCATCATCTTTTAGGATTTGAAATAGCTCAACTAGAATTCCAACACCTCCACTAGCTTTGTTCATGTGATGCTTTCTAAGGCCCACTTGACTTCACATTCCAGGATGTCTGGCTCTAGGTGAATGATCACACCACCGTGGTTATCTGGGTCATAAAGATGTTTTTGTATAGTTCTTCTGTGTATTCTTGCCACCTCTTCTTAAGATCTTCTGCTTCTGTTAGCGCCATACCATTTCTGTCCTTTATTGTATCCATCTTTGCGTGAAATGTTCCCTTAGTATCTCTAATTTTCTTGAAAGAAGAAATCTCTTGTCTTTCTCATTGTATCATTTTCCTCTGTTTCTTTGCATTGATCGCTGAGGAAGGCTTTCTTATCTCTCTTTGCTATTCTTTGGAACCCATTCAGTTGGGTATATCTTTCCTTTTCTCCTTTGCCTTTAGCTTTTCTTCTTTTCTCAGCTATTTGCAAGGCCTACTCAGACAACCATTTTGCCTTTTTGCATTTCTTTTTCCTTGAGGATGGTCTTTATCACTGCCTCTTGTACAATGTCACGAACCTCCATCCATACATAGTTCTTCAGGCACTTTGTCTATCAGATCTAATCCCTGGAATCTATTTGTAACTTCCTCTGTATAATCTATGGATATATGGATGTGAGAGTTGGAGTATAAAAAAAGTTGAGCGCCGAAGAATTGATGCTTTTGAACTGTGGTGTTAGAGAAGATTCTTGAGAGTCCCTTGGACTGTGAGGAGATCCAACCAGTCAATCCTAAAGGACATCAGCCCTGAATATTCATTGGAAGGACTGATGATGAAGCTGAAACTCCAATACTTTGGCCACCTGATGCAAAGAACTGACTCGTTTAAAAATAACCTGATGCTGGAAAAGACTGAAGGTGGGAGGAGAAGGGGAAGACAGAGGATGAGATGGTTGGATGGCACCACTGACTTGATGGACTTGAGTTTGAGTAAACTCCAGGAGTTGGTGATGGACAGTGAGGCCTGGCATGCTGCAGTCCATGGAGTCACAAAGAGATGGACATGTCTGAGAGACTGAACTGAACTGTATAATCATAAGGGATTTGATTTATGTCATGTGGTCTAGTGGTTTCCCCTACTGTCTTCAATTTAAGTCTGAATTTGGCATAAGGAGTTCATGATCTGAGCCACAGTCAGCTCCCAGTCTTGTTTTTGCTGACTGCATAGAGCTTTGGCTGCAAAGAATATAATCAATCTGATTTTGGTATTGACCATCTGGTGATGTCCATGTATAGAGTCTTCTCTTGTGTTGTTGGAAGAGGGTGTTTGCTATGACCAGTGTGTTCTCTTGGCAAAACTCTGTTAGCCTTTGCCCTGCTTTGTTTTGTACCCCAAGCCCAAATTTGCCTGTTACTGCAGATATCTCTTGACTACCTACTTTTGCATTCCAGTCTCCTATAATGAAAAGGACATCTTTTTTGAGTGTTAGTTCTAGGTCTTGTAGGTCTTCATAGAACCATTCAACTTCAGCTTCTTTAGCATTACTGGTTGGGGCATAGACTTGGATTACTGTGATATTGAATGGTTTGCCTTGGAAATGAACAGAGATCATTCTGTTGTTTTTGAGATTGCCTCCAAGTACTGTGCTTTGGACTCTTTTGTTGACTATGATGACTACTTTATTTCTTCTAAGGAATTCTTGCTCATAGTAGTAGATATAATGGTCATCTGTGCTAAATTCATCCATTCCATTCCATTTTAGTTCACTGATTCCTAAATTGTCAATGTTCACTCTGCCATCTGTTTGACCACTTCTAATTTGCCTTTGATTCGTGGACCTAACATTCCAGGCTCCTACGTAATATTGCTCTTTATAGCATCAGACTTTACTCCATCACCAGTCACATCCACAACTTGGTATTGTTTTGCTTTGGGTCTGTCTCTTCATTCTTTCTGGAGTTATTTCTCCATTGATCTCCTGTAGCATACTGGCCACCTACCAAACTGGGGAGTTCATCTTTCAGTGTCCTATCTTTTTGCCTTTTCATGCTGTTCATGGGGTTCTCAAGGTCAGAATACAGAAGTGGTTTGCTATCCCCTTCTCAGTGGACCACGTTTTATCAGAACTCTCCACCATGACCTGTCCATCTTGGGTGGCCCTACACGACATGACTCATAGTTTCATTGAGTTAGACAAGGCTGTGGTCCATGTGATCAGTTTGGTTAGTTTTCTGTGATTGTGGTTTTCACTCTGTCTACCCTCTGATGGATAAGGATAAGAGGCTTGTGGAAGCTTTCTGATGGGAGAGACTGACTGAGGGAGAAAGTGGGTCTTATTCTGCTGGGCAGGGTCATGCTCAGTAAATCTTTAATCCAATTTTCTTTTGATGGGCAGGGCTGTGTACCCTCCCTGTTATTTGATCTGAGGCCCAACTATGGTGGAGGTAATGAAGATAATGGTGACTTCCTTTAAAAGGTCCCATGCATGCACTGCCACACTCAGTGCCCCTGATAATTCAATTTTGACACCATTTGACTAGTATATGTTCAAGGACTTTCTCTGAGCAGATAAGGTTCCTCTGGTTAAAAACTGCTATTTTAAATTTTTTTTCTGGGAATTCATGGAGTTTGCATAAGTCTGGGCTTCCTTGATTCGTCCAAAATTAGTTTTCCTACAGCAGTCATTCCATAGGTACTGTCTTAGGCAGTTTCTACTGAAAATATATTTAGATGAAAATGAAAAATGAAGAAATATATAGCCTTGAAGTTTTGGAATAGCAATTTATTTTAATAATAGTAATGACAACAAACTGGATAATTTCTGTTTTTAAAAATTCTGTCTGATGATGGAAGTTTCACAGATGACTCTCACTCTTCAAAAAGCATGAAGGAAAACTCTTCACACACATGCAGAGAGAGAATGATTAAGTAGTTAAGTGATATCTTTCTAGACCCTTTGGACAATGAAAACTACAGGCCCAATGAACACATCATAATTTTTAATTATGTGTGCAATAATTCAAGGATTCATACTACCTTTCTCAAAAGAAAACTCTGATAAGCTCAGAGAAATACATTTGAGATTTAATGTATGGCACCTCTATTCATTTTATGCCCAGTAGGCACACCCTTAAAACCATAATTGGCAGGTAATTCTAAATCAGCTGTAAATAAAACAAAGACCATTGTTCAAAATTGCAAAGAAATGGCTGATGGGAATTGTGGTATTTGAACAGCACATTGATGCTGATGATCCTTTGTCCCTCTAGTGAAGGGCAAGGTAAGTACTTTGAAAGCTGCAGAACTCTCAGGCCTATACTACTGAGTATTAAGAAAAAAAAAAAATGAAAGAAAATATTAAGCTGCCATGGCTAAATGAAGCTTTATAGCTTCATTTAAGGGTAAAACTTTCAATTAAAGGACAGTTTACTCACATTATTAAATAAGAGTCATTACATAGTAAATTTAGGAAGAAATAATCAGTTTATTCTATTTAACAATAGAATGGTAAAGACTAGAGATCTCTTCAAGAAACTTAGAGACACCAAGGGAACATTTCAAGCAGAGATGGATGGGCACAATAAGGAAGGAAATAGTACAGAACTAACAGAAACAGAAGATATTAAAAAGAGATGGCAAGAATACACAGAAGAACTATACAAAAAAGATGTTCAAGACCCAGATAATCATGATGGTGTGATCATTCACCTAGAGCCAGACGTCCTGGAATGATAAGTAGGCTTGAGGAAGCATCTCTAAGAACAAAGCTAGTGGAGGTGATGGAATTCCAGTTGAGCTATTTCAAATCCTAAAAGGTGATGCTGTGATAGTGCTGCACTCAATATGCCAGCAAATTTGGAAAACTCAGCAGTGGCCACAGGACTGGAAAAGGTCAGTTTTCATTCCAATCCCAAAGAAAGGCAATGTCAAAGAATGTTCACATACCCCACAATTGCACTCATCTCACACGCTAGCAAAGTAATGCTCAAAATTCTCCAATCCAGGCTTCAACATTACATGAACCGTGAACTTCCAGAATTTCAAGCTGGATTTAGAAAAGGCAGAGGAACCAGAGATCAAATTGCCAACATCCGCTGGATCATGGAAAAAGCAAGAGAGTTCCAGAAACACATCTACTTCTGCTTTATTGACTATGCAAAAGCCTTTGACTGTCTGGATCACAACAAATTTTGGAAAATTCTTCAAGAGATGGGAATGCCAGACCACCTTAGTGCTTCCTGAGAAATCTGTATGCAGGTTAAGAAGCAACAGTTAGACTGGACATGAAACAATGGACTGGTTCCAAATCGCAAAAGGAGTAGGTCAAAGCTGTATATTGTCACCCTGCTTATATAACATCTATGCAGAGTACATCACGCGAAATGCTGGGATGGAGGAAGCACAAGCTGGAATCAAGATTGCAGGGAGAAATATCAATAACCTAGATATGTAGATGACACCACTCTTGTGGCAGAATGCAAAGAAAAACTAAAGAGCTTTGTGATGAAAGTGAAAGAGGAGCATGAAAAAGTTGGCTTAAAACTCAACATTCAAAAGTTATGATCATGGCATCCAGTCCCCATCACTTCATGGCAAATAGATGGGGAAACAATGGAAACAATGAGAGACTTTATTTTTCTGGGCTCCAAAATCACTGAAGATGGTGATTGCAGCCATGAAATTAAAAGACGTTTGTTCCTTGGAAGAAAAGCTATGACCGACCTAGACAACATATTAAAGAGCAGAGACATTATTTTGCTGACAAAGGTTCATCTAGTCAAAGCTATGGTTTTTCCAGTAGTCATGTATGGATGTGACAGTTGGATTATAAAGAAAGCTGAGCATCGAAGAATTGATGCTTTTGAATTGTGATGTTGAAGAAGACTCTTGATTAGAGTTCCTTGGACTGCAAGGAGATCCAACCAATCCATCCTAAAGGGAATCAGTCCTGAATATTCATTGGAAGGACTGATGCTGAAGCTGAAGCTCCAATACTTTGGCCACCTGATGGGAAGAACTGACTCACTGGAAAAGACCCTGATGCTGGCCAATATTGAAGGCAGGAGAAGAAGGGGATGACAGAAGATGAGATGGTTGGATGGAATCAGTAGACTCAATGGACATGAATTTAAGCAAGTTCCAGGAGCTGGTGATGGACAGGGAAGCCTGACTTGCTGCAGTCCATGGGGTCACAAAGAGTCAGACATGACTGAGCAACTGAAAGTTTAGACAGACTTTGAGGAAGACAGAGTCAAAACAACATGAGAAAACAGGCTGCAGTGTCCAGTGGCTTTCTTGTTTTTGTTTTTGTTTTTGTTTTTTTGGGGAGGGGGTTGTTTGTTTTTTTAAAATATGGAGTGAGAGTAGCTATGAATATAATGGGATTCTAATTAGATGCTTGCAAAGATACCAGTCAAAACTACAGACACCTGTAAAAGGGGAACCTCATTTTTTGATAATAATAATAAAATGAGAAAAAAATATATGTACTTGAAATAAAAAGTGGGAGGACCTCACACAGGTAAGTAGGGCTCCAGCCATGAGAAGGTATGGGGAAGAGTTTGTACTCCAGACAAAAAGAATGCCAACAAATAAAAGAATATAATTTATATAAGAAGAAAAAATATGATTTTAGCTTTTCGCTTGAGGAAGTTTTCAGCTGCTACTGAAATTTTTTCTCCAGCTATCGGTCATAGTCAGGGCTAGTAATAAACCACATTATTATATAGCTATTAGTCACCCATTCATTTTCACTTTGCTGCTTGGAAAGAAACACTAGAAATTAGGACTCTAAGGCTGGGGAGAAACACATATGTGCTTTACTGAGGCTATGAATAAGGTTCAAGGCAACATCTGTAGCCCACTGAGCCTGACTGATTTTGTATTCCTGTAAAGGTTTGGGATGACCCAGAGAGGGGGCATAAAACAGAGTTAACAAAGTATTAGCAAAATACTCCACTTAGGTTTATAGGAGAGTCTATTATAACTCAAACATGATTATAGCCCTGATTCTACCATTTATTCATTCAGCATCTCCACCAAACTACATTACATCTCTTAACTCTCAGTACATAATTTACATACTGAGGGTAATGATTATATTCACCTTACAATTGGTTTTATGAATAAAAGAAAACACTACATTTAAAGTTTTAAAGTTTTTGTTATTAGTATAAACTTTAGGACTTGCTGCATATAACAATCATTTTGTGCTTAAGCAGTTGGTGTTTCAGCTCTTCAGATGCAGGGACCATATTTAATTCTTCCTCCTCAATTACACAGCTCCTATGCCATTTCTGAGTCAACAATAAAGAAAAAGAGAAGTTGAAGAAGATTTTAAATGTGTCTCAATTTTTGTTAAAAGGAGTTAAATGCTATGTATTAAGATTGAGAGTAAGATGGGTTAAGGAGAGAAGTACATGCTTATAATATTCAGTGATGCAGTGGGAGAAGGAGTGAACCAAAAATAAGCAAATGGTTTGAAGGTGATTCTAAAGACTCAATTCAGATTATGGAGGATAAATCTTCAGTGCTATAAATAATCCTGAATTCAAGTTAAGAAAGAAGAAGGCAAGAACGCAGTGTATAGCACAGGGAGCTGTACTCAATACCTTGTAATAGCATCTGCTGGATCATGGAAAAAGCAAAGAAGTTCCAGAAAAACATATATTTCTGCTTTATTGACTATGCCAAAGCCTTTGACTGTGTGGATTACAATAAACTGTGGAAAATTCTGAAAGAGATGGGAATAACAGACCACCTGACCTGCCTCTTGAGAAACCTATATGCAGGTCAGGAAGCAAAAGTTAGAACTGGACATGGAACAACAGGCTGGTTCCAAATAGGAAAAGGAGTACATCAAGGCTGTATATTTTCACCGTGCTTATTTAACTTCTATGCAGAGTACATCATGAGAAACGCTGGGCTGAAAGAAGCGCAAGCTGGAATCAAGATTGCTGGGAGAAATATCAATAACCTCAGATACGCAGATGACACCACCCTTATGGCAGAAAGTGAAGAGGAACTAAAGTCCTCTTGATGAAAGTGAAAGTGGAGAGTGAAAAAGTTGGCTTAAAGCTCAACATTCAGAAAACGAAGATCATGGCATCTGGTCCCATCACTTCATGGCAAATAGATGGGGAAACAGTGCAAACTGTTTCAGGCTTTATTTTTTGAGGCGCCAAAATCAATTCAGATGGTGACTGCAGCCATGAAATTAAAAGACACTTACTCCTTGGAAGAAAAGTTATGACCAACCTAGATAGCATATTG
>NW_011494767.1:809114-811061 GCF_000754665.1 Bison bison bison | reverse complement strand
CAACAAAGGTCTGTCTAGTCAAGGCTATGGTTTTTCCTTTGGTCATGTATGGATGTGAGAGTTGGACTGTGAAGAAAGCTGAGCACCAAAGAATTGATGCTTTTGAACTGTGGTGTTGGAGAAGACTCTTGAGAGTCCCTGGGACTGCAAGGAGATCCAACCAGTCCATTCTGAAGGAGATCAGCCCTGGGTGTTCTTGGAAGGAATGATGCTAAAGCTGAAACTCCAGTACTTTGGCCACCTCATGTGAAGAGTTGACTGTTTGGAAAAGACTCTGAATCTGGGAGGGATTGGAGGCAGGAGGAGAAGGGGATGACAGAGGATGAGATGGCTGGATGGCATCACTGACTCGATGGATGTGAGTTTGAGTGAACTCCGGGAACTGGTGATGGACAGGGAGGCCTGGCATGCTGCGATTCATGGGGTCGCAAAGAGTCGAACACAACTGAACGACTGAACTGACTGAACTGACAATGAAAAATAATCTGGGAAAGAATATATAAACGCATATATTGTTGTTGTTGCTAAGTCGTGTCTGACTCTTTGAGACCCATGGACTGCAGCACACCAGGATTCCCTGCCTTTGCTATCTCCCAGAGTTTGCTCAGATTTATGCCCATTGAATTGGTGATACTATCTAACCATCTCATCCTCTGCTGCCCACTTCTCCTTTTGCTTTCAATCTTTCCAGTATCAGGGTTTTTTCCAATGAGTCAGCTCTTCCCATTAGGTGACCAAAGTATTGGAGTTTCAGCTCCAGTATCAATCCTTCCAGTGAATATTCAAGGTTGATTTCCTTTAGGATTGACTGGCTTGATCTCCTTGCTGACCAAGGGACTCTAAAGAATCCTCTCCAGCACCACAGTTCAAAAGCATCATTTATTCAGTGCTCAGTCTTCTTTATGGTCCAACTTTCACATCCTTATATGAACACTCGAAAAACCATAGCTTTGAGTATACAGACCTTTGTTGGCAAAGTAATGTCTCTGCTTTTTAATATGCTGTCTAGTTTGGTCATAGCTTTTTCTTCAAGGAGCAAGTGTTTTTTAATTTCATGACTGCAGTCACTGTTCACAGTGATTTGGGAACCCAAGAAAATAAAATCTGTCACTGCTTTCACTCTTTTCCCTTTTATCTACATTAAGTGCTGAGACTGGATGCCATAAACTTATTTTTCTGAATGTGGAGTTTTAAGCCAGCTTTTTTACTCTCTCTTTCATCCTCATCAAGAGGCTCTTTCATTCCACTTCACTTTCTGACATTAGAGTGGTGTCGTCTGCATATCTGAGGTGCTGATACTTCTCCTGTAATCTTGATTCCAGCTTGTGATTCACCCAGCCCTGCATTTTGCATGATGTACTCTGCACTGGGATCTTCCCAACTCAGGGATCAAATCCAGGTCTCCTGCAATGCAGGTCTCCCTCATTCTTTACCAGCTGAGCCAAAAGGGAAGTCAACTTTCACTCCTCACAGAAGTTAAATAAGCAGAGTGACAATATATAGCCTTGATGTACTCCTTTCCCAATTTTGAACCAATCAGTTCTAATTGTTGCTTCTTGACCCACATACAGGTTTCTCAGGAGATAGATAAGGTGGTCTGGTATTCCCACCCCTTTATGAATTTTCCACAGTTTGATGTCATCCTCACAGTCAAAGGTTTTCATACAGTCAATGAAACAGAAGTAGATGTTTTTCTGGAATCCCCTTCCTTTTTTTGTCCTGCTTTCAACAAAAATTTAAAAGGCTCAATAAAGGGGGAAAAAATCACAGACTGAAGAGACAAAGCAACCATTAGATTTAGATATATTGGAATTATCAGGCAAAGAATTTTAAATAGCTGTATTTACTATGTTAAGGTCTCAAAGGACAAGTAAAAAAATACAAATCAGATGGGTAATTCAAATCAGAGAGATGAAAATTCTAAGAACCAAAAGACAATGCTAGAAT
>NW_011494767.1:807369-809014 GCF_000754665.1 Bison bison bison | reverse complement strand
TGCTAGAATCCAAAAGTCCATTAACAGAAATGAAGAATACCTTAGGTGTGATTACAAGTAGGTTTAACAAAGCTGACAAAACAACCAGTGGATTTGAAAGAAGGTCAACAGAAACTTTCCAAATTGAAATGCAAAAAGAAATAAGAATTAAAAAGAATAGTTCATAAAATAAACACGAGATGGGGTGGTCCTAAGATGGCAAAGGAATAGGATGGGGAGACCACTTTCTCCCCCACAAATTCATCAAAAGGTCATTTGAATGCTGATTACATACTACAAAACAACTTATGAACGCTAGGGGAGGACACCAGGCACCCAGAAAGCCAGCCCATTGTCTTCAAAGGAGACAGGACAAAAGATAAAAAGAGAGACAAAAGAGTTAGGGACAGAGACCCGTCCTGGGGAGGGAGTCGTAAAAGAGAATTTTCCAAACACCAGGAAACACTCTCACTGGTGGGTCTGTGGGGAGTTTTGGAATCTCAGAAGGCAACATAACCAGGAGGAAAAAATAAATAAAACTCACAAATTACGTGCCTAACTGCAACTCCCAGGAGAGAAGTAGCCCATAGGCTTGTGTCCGTCACCAGCAAGCAGGGGCTGAACAGGGAGGCTGCATTGCTTAGGGTAAAGACCAGGCCTGAATGCCCTGAGGGCAATCGGAGGGAGTTAACCTACATAATGCGGGCGGCTTCGACAGCGCACACAGCACGGGCGGCTGCAACGGCGCACATAGCGTGGCCAAGAGGAGCTACCCCACGTCCGAGGCCAGGGGCAGAAGCCGGGAGGACCCCATGCCCCAGGGGCGGCGGCCAAGAGGAGTTACCGCATGTCCAAGGTCAGGGGCAGTGGCCAAGAGTGCCAGGCTGCGACGGGGCAGAAACGGTCAAGAGGAGCCACCCCAAAGTCTGAGGTCAGGGGGCGGCAGCCGGGAGGAGCTACCCCATGTCCAAGGTCAGGGGCAGCGGCCAAGAGTGCAAGGCTGCGACAGTGCAGGAACAACCAAGAGGAGCTACCCCACGTCCGAGGTCAGGCGCGGCGGCTGGGAGGAGCAACCTGACCTCCAAGGAGTGATCGCTGCATTGGCACAGGAGGGCCTAGAGGAGCTATTCCACGTTCAAGGTCAGGAGGGGTGGTGGTGAGGAGTTACCCCTCATCCAAGGTAAGGAGCAGTGGCTGTGCTTTGCTGGAGCGGCCGTGAAGAGATACCCCATGGCCAAGGTAAGAGAAACCCAAGTAAGATGGTAGGTGTTGCAAGAGGGCATCAGAGGGCAGACACACTGAAACTATAATCACAGAAAACTAGTCAATCTAATCACACTAGGACCACAGCCTTGTCTAACTCAATGAAATTAAGCCATGCCCATGGGGCCACCCAAGACAGGCAGGTCATGGTGGAGAGTTCTGACAGAATGTGATCCACTGGAGAAGGGAATGGCAAACCACTTCAGTATTCTTGCCTTGAGAACCCCATGAACAGTATGAAAAGGCAAAATGATAGGATACTGACAGAGGAACTACCCAGATCAGTAGGTGCCCAGTATGCTACTGGAGATCAGTGGAGAAATAACTCCAGAAAGAATGAAGGGATGGAGCCAAAGCAAAAACAATACCCAGTTGTGGATGTGACTGGTGATAGAAACAATGT
>NW_011494767.1:806228-806557 GCF_000754665.1 Bison bison bison | reverse complement strand
AACTGTACAAAAAGATCTTCACAACCCAGATAATCACGATAGTGTGATCACTCAACTAGAGCCCAACATCCTGGAACGTGAAGTCAAGTGGGCCTTGGAAAGCATCACTAAGAACAAAGCTAATGGAGGTGATGACATTCCAGTTGAGCTATTTCAAATCCTGAAAGATGATGCTGTGAAAGTGCTGCATTCAATATGCCAGCAAATTTGGAAAACTCAGCAGTGGCCACAGGACTGGAAAAGGTCAGTTTTCATTCCAATCTCAAAGAAAGGCAATGCCAAAGAATGCTCAAACTACCACACGATTGCACTCATCTCACACGCTAGTA
>NW_011494767.1:804412-804787 GCF_000754665.1 Bison bison bison | reverse complement strand
TGGATGCAATCTCAAAAATGACAGAATGATCTTTGTTCGTTTCCAAGGCAAACCATTCAATATCACGGTAATCCAAGTCTATGCCCCAACCAGTAATGCTGAATAAGCTGAGGTTGAACAGGTCTACAAGACCTTTTAGAACTAACACTCAAAAAATATGTTCTTTTCATTATAGGGGACTGGAATGCAAAAGTAGGAAGTCAAGAAACACCTGGAGTAACAGGTAACTTGGCCTTGGAGCATGGAATGAAGCAGGGCAAAGGCTAATAGAGTTTTGCCAAGAGAACGCATTGGTCATAGCAAACACCCTCTTCCAACAACACAAGGGAAGACTACACATGGACATCACCAGATGGTCAACACTGAAATCAGATT
>NW_011494767.1:802116-804159 GCF_000754665.1 Bison bison bison | reverse complement strand
AAACAAGACTGGGAGCTGACTGTGCCTAAGATCAGGAACTCCTTATTGCCAAATTCAGACTGAAATTAAAGAAAGTAGGGAAAACCACTAGACCATTCAGGTATGACCTAAATCAAATCCCTTATGATTATACAGTAGAAGTGAGAAATAGATGTAAAGGACTAGATCTGATAGAGTGCCTGATGAACTATGGATGGAGGTTCATGACATTGTACAGGAGACAGGGATCAAGACCATTTCCAAGAAAAAGAAATGCAAAAAAGCAAAATGGCTGTCTGAGGAGACCTTACAAATAGCTGTGAAAAGAAGAGAAGCAAAAAGAAAAGGAGAAAAGGAAATGTATAAGCATCTGAATGCAGAGTTCCAAAGAATAGCAAGGAGAGATAAGAAAGCCTTCCTTAGTGATCAATGCAACGAAATAGAGGAAAACAACAGAATGGGAAAGTCTACAGAACTCTTCAGGAAAATTAGAGATACGAAGGGAACATTTCATGCAAACATGGGCTCGATAAAGCACAGAAATCGTATGGACCTAACAGAAGCAAAAGATATTAAGAGCTGCCATATGACCCAGAAATCCCACTGCTGGGCATACACACCAAGGAAACCAGAATTGAAAGAGACATGTGTACCCCAATGTTCATCACAGCACTGTTTATAGTAACCAGGACATGGAAACAACCTAGATGTCCATCCGCAGACAAATGGATAAGAAAGATGTGGTACATATACACAAGGGAGTATTACTCAGCCATTAAAAAGAATGCATTTGAGTCAGTTCTAATGAGGTGGATGAAACTGGAGCCTATTATACAGAGTGAAGTAAGTCAGAAAGAAAAACACCAATACAGTATATTAACACATATATATGGAATTTAGAAAGATGGTAACAATGACCCTATATGCGAGACAGCAAAACAGACACAAATGTAAAGAACAGAGTTTTGGACTCTGTGGGAGAAGGTGAGGGTGGGATGATTTGAGAGAATAGCACTGAAACACGTATATTATCATATTTGAAATAGATCGCCAGTCCAGGTTTGATGCATGAGACAGGGTGCTCAAAGCTGGTGCACTGGGATGACCCCGAGGGATGGAATGGGGAGGGAGATGGGAGAGGGGTTCAAGATGGGGAACATATGTACACCCATGGCTGATTCATGTGAATGTTGGCAAAAGCCAGCACAATATTGTAAGGTAATTAGCCTCCAATTAAAATAAAATTTAAAAAAAGAAAAAAATAAACGAGACAATTTCAGAAGATGTAACTTACAAGTAATTATAATAACAAAAGAGAAGCAGAATAGAAGAAATATTTCAGGTAGTAATGGCCAAGAACTTACAAAAATTAATGATAAACACCAAGCCACAGATACAGGAAGTTCAGAAAACAGTAAACAAGACAAACAAAAGAGAAAAAAATAAAAACTCTATCATATTCAAACTGCAGAACACCAAAGATAAAGGGAAAATATGATGAAATTCAGAGAAGAAAAAGCACCTTACTTGCAGAGGAAAAAGGATAAAAATTTTGGTGGACTTCTAATCAGAAATGACAGAAGCAAGAAAAGAGAGAAATGAAATATTTAAATACCTGTAGAAAAAAAAAAACACCAATCTAGAATTCTATATACAGCAAATTATCCTGAAATTAACTAAAAATACTGTATCAGAGTAATACAATACTGTATCAGAAGTAATTCAATGCCAGCAGTGAAAAGAAATATTAAAAGAAGTCCTTCAGGGAAAATAAAATGACATGTTAGAAACTCAGATCACTATAAAGAAAGGAAGAGAATCAGAGAGGGATAGATGAATACAATTTTTATTTTTCTTATTCTTAATTGATCCAAACAATAACTGTTTATTTAATAATGATAATAATGTATTAAGAGACTATAGGACATATATGTTAAAAGAATGACAACAATATCCCCAGGGACAGAAGAGAGGAAATGGGAGTACTCTGTTATAATATTCCTTACTATTCACATAGCAGAATAGAATTATTTGAAGGATAGTTTAGATTATTTATAAAATATA
>NW_011494767.1:790902-802016 GCF_000754665.1 Bison bison bison | reverse complement strand
AAAATATATATTGTAAACTCTAAGGCAATCATTATGATTTTTCAGGAAGTATAACACACTAACAGAGGAGATAAAAAAGGAATAATATAAAATGCTCAGTTACAATGAGAGGTAGAAAAAGAAACCTCTGGCAAATTCATATAATACAGTTATAAATATGGTTGACATAAATCCAAATATTTCAAAAATGACTCTAAGTGTGAATGGTCTATATACATCAATTAAAAGTCAGAGATTACCAGAGTGGATTAAAAAAACAACACCCAACTATATGTTATCTACAAGCAACTCACTTTAGATATAAAGACACAGATAGGTTAAAAATGAGAAAGATATAGCATGGTAATACTACTCAAAAGAAAGCTGGAGTGGCTATATTAATCTCAGACAAAGCTAATTTCAGAACAAGAAAAGTTATCATGGATAAAAAGAACATTAAATAAAATTAAAGGGATCAATTCTATAAGACATACTAATTCTAAATATGCATGCAACTAAAAATAGTGTTGGAATATAGAAACAAAAGCTGACAGAATTGCAAGGAGAAATACATAAATCACCATTGCATTTGGAGATCTGACAGATATAATTGACAGATCAAGCTGACATAATATCAGTAAGGATGCACTTGACCTGAAGAGTACTATTAATCAAATTGATCTAAATCACATTTTATAAATACTCCATCCAACAACAGCAGAATACACATTATTTTTCAGCTCATATAGAACATTTGCCAAGATAGACCATATTCTGGGCCCTAAAACACACCTTCAAGGAATAGAAACCACAGAAAGTATGTTTGCAGACTACAACAGAATTAAATTCAAAGTCAATAAGAGGAAGATACTGGGATAATCTCCAAATATTGTAAAAATTAAGGAATATACTTCTAAATGACACATCAGTTGAGAAAGAAATCTTAGGCAATATTTTTAAATACTTTGAACTAAATAAAAATTAAAATGCAGTATATTAAGTTTTGTGGGAGGCAGTGAAAGCAATATTTAGAGGGAAATTCACAGCATTAAATACATGCTTTAGAAAAGAATAAAGGTCTAAAATCAATAACCTAAGCTTGTTGTTGTTTAGTTGCTAAGTCCTGTCTGACTCTTTGGACCCTGTCAGACTCCTTTGTCCATGAGATTTTCCAGGCAAGAATATGTATTGGGTTGCCATTTCCTTCTTCAGGGGATCTTCCTAATCCAGGGATAGAATCACATCTCCTGCTTGGTAGGCAGATTCTTTAACCACTGAGCCACCTGGGAAGTCATTTTATACTTAGCCCATCTTTATCCTTTAGCTTAGCCAGACTATAATAAGCACTGTTCTAAGGAAACAAGAACTTTAAGAAGTTTTTCCAGTAGTCTATGGATGTTTTTCAATATATTTTCAATGTGTTGAATTCTTACATTCCAAAAAAAAATAAAACCCCAAAACTCTTAAAAATTTGCAAGTTCTTAAAATATCTCTATCAAAGTTCTTAAGAGATTTTGCCAAGAAATGCCTGTTACATTTTAAACAGTATCATTCCTAACTCCTGCTGAGAATCCATAAACAAGTTGTGGATTTCAACCAATTCAACACACCACAGCCAGGATTCTGATAATTATTTTTGAGGTGCCTACTGAATTTCTGTTCTTTATTCTCCTGATAACTTGGCATGTAAGCCATCAATACAAAATCTTGATCCTCCTGCATATGACTAAACTTATGAAGACAATAAAGACAACATCACAAGAGCCTGAATGGGAGATAGTCCTAGACTATATGCTTTGGAAATAAGAGGATGCTGGGCTCACCTTTGCAGCATGTCAGGAAGTGCCCACGACTTAGTATCAGCTGCTTTGCCAGGGCTGCAGATGCTGCTTGGAGGTATGCTGTCTAAAGTACTGTTTCTCAAACTTAGTCCTAGGCAGCAGCAGCAGCAGCAATTAGAAAGGCAAATTCATGGCCCTCACCAATCAGAATCTCTGACGCCCAGGAATTGGCTTTGAACAAGCTCTCCAGGTGATTCCCATCCTCACTGAAGAGCAATAAGAAAAACTTCTAGACCCCTAGAGTAAGGGAGTAAAACTTGCTAGGGACCAATAGAAAACCATGAAATTCCTCCACTCCAGCATCAGGGGCCTCACCTTTGGAACTTGCAAGGAAGACTCCTACTCAATGACTCAGCATTTTAGTTAATTTATTTCCTCTGTTCCCCTAGAGGATACTTCCTTGGGTAATCAGCCCCAGGTCCCTCCTGCCTGCCCATCTTCTCAAGTAGTGGCTAGAACATTCTGGGCTTCTTTTCATTCTTTCCCATCTCAAAATCCCTATTTATTCAACTTGCTTCAGCCAGGTTTCAGGTGTGAGGAGTGATTTTCCTGAGCTAATAAGATTTAGTTTGGTTCAGTCCAGTTAAGTTGCTCAGTCGCTCAGTCGTATCTGACTCTTTGCGACCCCATGGACTGCAGCATGCCACGCTTCCTTGTCCATCACCAACTCCAGTAGCTTTCTCAAACTCATGTCCATCGAGTCAATGATGCCATCCATCTCATCCTTTGTCGTACCCTTCTCCTCCCGCCTTCAATCTGTCCCAGTATCAGAGTTTTTTCCAATGAGTCGGTTCTTCCCATCAGGTGGCCAAAGTATTAGAGCTTCAGCTTCAACATCAGTCCTTCCAATGAATATTCAGGACTGCTTTCCTTTAGGATTGACTGGTTGGATCTCCTTACAGTCCAAGGGACTCGCAAGAGTCTTCTCCAACACCACAGTTCAAAAGCATCAATTCTTTGGTGCTCAGCTTTCTTTATAGTCCAATTCTCACATCCATACATGACTACTAGAAAAACCATAACCTTGACTAGACAGACCTTAGTTGGCAAAGTAATGTCTCTGCTTGTTTATATGCTGTCTAGGTTGGTCATAGCTTTTCTTCCAAGGAGCAAGTGTCTTTTAATTTCAAGGCTGCAGTCACCATCTGCAGTGATTTTGGAGCCCAAGAAAATAAAGTCTCTCACTGTTTCCATTGTCTCCCCATTTATTTGCCATGAAAGGATGGGACCAGATGCCATGATCTTAGTTTTCTGAATGTTGAGTTTTAAGCCAAGTTTTTCACTCTCCACTTTCACTTTCATCAAGAGGCTCTTTAGTTCTTTGCTTTCTGCCATAAGAGTGGTGTAATCTGCATATCTGAGGTTATTGATATTTCTCCCAGGAATCTTGATTCCAGCTTATGCTTCATCCAGCTGGACATTTCACATGATGTACCAGTTTCTCACTATGTTTTGTCTTATTTAGTGTCGAGTTCCTGATAAAACTCAAAGGAAACAAAACTGATAAAATTCAATTTGTTACTGATTCCTGTAATAGCATTAAAAAGGAAAGACTGCTGGAGATGCCTATATTTTAAGCCCATGAGTGAATGCAGTGGTAGGATTGTAGGCACATTGAGAAACTGGTAGAGAGAATAAAGACTCTGTGGGATGCCACAGATCAGACATGAAGAAGGCTGGGCTAGTCCTGGTCTTCCCCTGGATTCCTTACCTTTCTATTTAACAAGAATTGATTGAAAAAAGAGTTGACTTCGAAATGTGAGTCTTATTATTTCCATTAACCTATCACCTAGGTTTGTTACAATTATCTTATAACTCTAGGCAACTGTGAGTAAAGTATTCAAGGAGTTTTAGGCTAATAACATTGCCAGCAGCTCCAGAAGCCCCAATAGGCACCAGTTCTCTGCAGCACCCTGAAAAGTCCTAAAACTGCACACTCTTGCCTCCTCTACCACCTACCCCCACCACCAAATCTGGAAATCTGTTGTTATAGGATGGGGTCTGTGGCAGGAAAACATGTTTTTTACAAAGTTTTCTAGGCAATTCTTTCCTGGTGGCTTCCCTGGTGGCTCAGATGGTAAAGCGTCCGCCTACAGTGTGGGAGACCAGGGTTCAGTCCCTGGGTCGGGAAGATCTCCTGGAGAAGGGAATGACAACTCACTCCAGTATTCTTGCCTGGAAAATCCTATGGATGGAGGAGCCTGGTAGGCTACAGTCCATGGGGTCGCAAAGAGTTGGACATGACTGAGCAGCTTCACTTTCTAGGCAATTCTGATACATATGCCTGACTTCACCAACAGATAATCACTGATGAGTTGTGTAAGGTTTATTATTGCACATGAAGTTTTTATGCATAATTCAATGGTGGCTACCTTGTTATTGGGCTTCCAAGGTGGTGCTCGCTAGTGGTAAAGAACCCACCTGCCAACACAGGAGATGTAAGAGACATGTGTTTGAGCCCTGAGTCATGTGGATCCCCTAGAGGAGGAAATGGTAACCCATGCCAGTGTTCTTGCCTGGAGAACCCCATGGACTGAGGAACCTGGCAGACTAGAGTCCATGGGGTCTCAAAGAGTTGAACTCAACTGAAGCTACTTAGTTCACACCCTGTTATTACTGAAATGAGTGAGACAAATCATAAAAGTACAAGTTTTCTTTCACTTATGTGAAATGTTATACCTCAATTTGATCCGAGCATGATTTGATAAATATAGGTTCTCAAACAAAACATAGGTCTGAGCATGCAAAATCAATAGCTATTATAATTTTTAATTTTGAAAATCACTTGAACTTTACTGGTAACTCTTTTAACCTTGCACCATTCAAATGAATTCACAAACTGAAGAGAGCTACATTTATTAAAGTACACTGGAAAAGTCCCTGATGCTAGGAAAGATTGAGGGCAGAAGAAGAGGGAGATGAGACAACTGGATGGCATCACTGATGCAATGGACATGAACCTGGGCAAACTTCAGGAGATGGTGAGGGACGGGGAGTGGGGTGGGTGGGGGGTGCCTGGTGTGCTGCAGTCCATGGGGTCTTAAGGAGTCAGACATGACTGGGTGACTTAACAACAACAACAAAATTTATTAAACATTTCTTCATCAGTATGAACATTGATAATGCACTGAACACTGTAGCAAACAGCCTGCTTGGATTGGGGCAATCATTAACTTTCACTTAAAATTCACAGTAAAGTTTGAAAATAGGTACTTGTGCCAGTTTAACCTTGGTCTCTATGATTAAACTAAAACACCAAACCAAATCTTTAGAATTTCAAATGTTTATAATCAGGAAATTAAAGGTTTACATTAGGAAATTAAAGAAAGAATAGCAATTTGAGCCTAAAGCAAACAGAAGAAAAATACAATAAAAATTAGAATAGAAATCAATGAAATTTAAAAGAGGAAAATAATAAAGAAAATCAAGAAACTCCAAAGGTGAGTTTTTAAAATATCAAAAAATTGGTAACTCCTAGCCAGACTAACAAGAGAAAGACCAAGACAAAGAGAATACAAGTTATCAGTATCAGAAGTTAAAGAAGAGTCATTACTGCTGATCTAATGGAAAGTAAAAGGACAAACAAGGAATTCTATGAACACTATAATACATCTCATCCTTGCCTTCATTCAGGCAACATTTGAATCTTCTCCTTAGAAGTTAAGCTGATTGCTTTGCAAAACTGCAGAGCAAAATAAAGAACTATTGTTTAACTTCCAACTTATAAAATATGTTCTTGAAACTCAACAAAATCAATAGTCCTGAATGCCAAGGCTTTAGATTGTAATTAGACTTCTTTACACACAACAATATTTGAATTAAAAAATGCTAAAAGCATGAAGAATATAGGATACAAATTTTATACCATAAATGACAGTGTTGGGAAAACTGCAGGGTTTTATAAGAGCCACTGAAAAAGTTCAATCAAATGTAAGAAGCAGGAAGATATTTTTTCATTAGTGAAGAATACAGGGAAATTTGTCCAGTGTTGTGAGTAGGAGAAAGTGCTGGAACTCGACCTTTCTTCAGGATAATTTGCCGAGTGAGGGATCTTAGAATCCTCAGAAAGGTTCAGGAGAATCTTGAAACACTTTTGAGAGTTGGCGTGCTTCACATAAAAGTCTTGGCCCAGTTATTGCAAGTGTATTAGCTTTTTTTCACTATGGAAGTAAATTACCACAGATTTAGTGGTTTAAAACAACATACATTTATTGTTTTGCAGTTCTGTAGATTAGAAGTCTAACACAGCTCTCACCAGGATCAAAATCAAGGTCTTAGCAAGGCTAAATTCCTTTCTGGAGTTTCTGAGGAAGAATGCATCTTCTCAGCTTTTCCAGAACCTATAGACCAGCTTCACTCTGTGGCTTATGACTCCTTCCTTCCGTCTTCAAAGTTAGCACTGATTCATCTCTATATTGTCCTTTCATTGGCACATCTTGCTCTGACTTAGTTGAGAAAGGTTTTCCACATTTAAGGACCTCTGTGATTACATTTGCCCCAACTGGCTAATTGAATATGACCTTCCATCTTAAGAATCTTAACTTCATCACACAGGCAAAGTACTTTTTGTGTCATGTAAGGTAAATTACAGGTTCTGGGAACTAAACATGAGGACATGTTTGGGGAGCTGTGACTGCCAGGCAATGCCTGAGAAAGATGTTTAAGTAGATAGACCAGAATGGAGTCTTGAAATAACCCATATACTAGTTTGGGAAGAAGCCCTTTCTTCTCAGAGGGCATGAAAGTGACTGACAGAAAGCAGGCTGTCTGGGACAGGTTCAAGAATATGGTTAAAACAAGGTCAGAGTGTACAGTGTGGTACACTCTGTCAATAACCCATAGAGTATGTATACTCTGCCAGTGACCATGGAAAGACAGAGGACAAAAACAACAGATATGTCAAAGAAAGGGGCCATTGCCTCATGACCAGACTAAATGACTTATAAGCCAATGGAGGCCAGCAATGGACAGAGGACAGTCACAGATAAGACATGCCTCCCTGTGATGTTCATCAATGCATAAACCCCTGCAATCTGATATATCTGTGTGTGAATTCTTATTTCACTGAGTTCATATCATGGTATGACTAACCTTACATGAAGGAAACTAGATAAGTTGGCAGATGATAGGCAGTAAATACGTTTATAAAAAATAAATAAATTAGTTTGGTGTTTGCTCACCTCAATGTGACCATGAAATTTGTTCTCATTTTGCAAGCATGAGTTCAAAATTCAACCTGGAAATCTTGAAGATTTAACAAAGGTTTCTTTATTTTTCATTGGAACATATTAATAGTTGCTTTACAACGTTGTGTTAGTTTCTGCTATATGTATACACATAACCCCTCCCTTTTGAACCTCCCTCCCACTACCACCATCCCACCCTCTAGGTCATCACAGAGCACCAAGCTGAGCTCCCTGTGCTATCCAGCACTTTCCCATGCGCTATCTAATCACACAGTAGTGCATGCATGTCAATCTCATCTCCCAATTCACCCTACTCCACTTCCTACGACCTGTGTCCACACGTCCATTCTCTATGCCTGTGTCTGTATTTCTGTCCTACAGATATGTTAATCTGTAATATTTTTCTGGATTCCACATATATGTATCAATATACTTTGTTACTCACAGTTCAGTGTGCATCAGTGGTATATAACACTTCTGCACAGTTTAGTAACCCAGGGTTTCTTCCCATGTTATTCTCTCCCTATCATCCCCCAGAAATCTCCTCTCTAAAAGAATAGTCACTATCTATTTGTGATCACTGAGCACTTGAAATAGAGATTTGGTCTGGATTGAGATGAGCTATAAGTATAAAGTAAACACTTCGAAGATACAGTATAGGAGAATTCCCTCATAGTCCATCGGTTTGGACTCCGCACTTTCATTGCCAAGGACCCAGGTACAATCCGTGGTGAGAGAACTAAGATCTCACAAGCTGCCCAGTGTGGCCAAATAAATAAATAAAAATAATAAAAAATAATGTACAATATAAAAAAAGAAATTCTTTTTAATAATTTTATATTGTTATATTTTGAAATAATATAGCATATATTTGAATTAAGTGAATATACCAGTGAATCCATTTTACCTGTTTCTTTTTACCATTTTTATGTGGTTCTTAGAAATTTTAAAATTATATATATACTCACTTTGTATTAGACAATACTTATATACAAACTCCAGATTCAATTTTGTATTATATAAATACATAAAACATGCCTATATTTGTTTCCTATCTGTTAAATTTCCATGCAAAATATTGTACTAAGAAGGCTGCTGAGAGGATTGTGCTATGACCTATGTAAGCTCTCTACAGCAGCTATGTCAGAAAGTAAGTGAGCAAATGCAATAATCTTGAGTTTGTGATGTGGTAGACTCATGGGAGGAAAATGCCTGACATTACTGTTTATATAACTACTCAGAAACACGGTATCAACAGATTCAAGGACCTTTGCTTAGTCAGAAACTTTTTTTTTTCTTAATACA
The DNA here is from genome assembly GCF_000754665.1 of Bison bison bison. Taxonomy (NCBI): domain Eukaryota; kingdom Metazoa; phylum Chordata; class Mammalia; order Artiodactyla; family Bovidae; genus Bison; species Bison bison. Next base: position 793,705 of record NW_011494767.1, on the reverse strand, counting down.
ATTTCTATGAAATTTTCTAGTCTCCAAAGAAACACAATTCTGCAATATTTATTTTAATAAAGGATTTACTGCAAAGAAACCCTGTACTTGGTGAGTGTGCAAGTTTGCTGCTGTCTGGCTGAGTTTTGATTAAGTTATTCCCAAGCCATATTTTGCTATCTGAAGATGGACATTAGCAAACTAATGCTTAATACTCATTGTCTTCTCATGTACTCTTCAGAAGCTTTACTCTGCTTTTAGAGCTATCTTGATATACAAGTGAAATTGAATGTGAAATATAATATTAAATTTTTCTGGATCTTATGTGACTGTTTCATTGGGGAACAAGTTTTCTTTAGCATAGAACAGCAGATCACTCCAAAACAACCCTATTCTCTGGGCCTTTCCTATTTTCTGGAGCACACTTCAGGAAGGTCTCCCTAGCCTCATCTACCTACTCTCTGTTTCTTTGATTATAGAACAATTCCAAACTGAGAGCATTTAGCGTCCATCCCCTTTAAAGATCCATCACTTTTAAAACTGATAAGAGATATGCATACACAAACAGGTATATGTTTTTGTGTACACAATACTTTGGCCACCTGATGCGAAGAACTGACTCATTTGAAAAGACCCTGATGCTGGGAAAAACTGAAAGCAGGAGGAGAAGGGGACGACAGAGGATGAGACTCAAGTGGCATCACTGACTCAACGGACATGAGTTTGAGTAAGCTCTGGGAGTTGGTGACGGACAGGGAGGCCTGGCGTGCTGCAGTCCATGGGGTCGCAAAGAGTCGGACACGACTGAGCGACTGAACTGAACTGAACTGATAAAAATACATATATACACACACGTATGTGTGTGTGTGGGATAAATCTTAACACTTTCATAGCCTCACAAATCTAAAGCTCATATCATATCAGATAATTTTTCCAAAAGACTCCCTACTAAGTCAAAAACACTAATTCCTTAAATAAATATTTAAGTAACCATAATGTGCCAAACACTTCGACGAGCATTGAGGACATAGCAGTGAACAAGAAAAATGGACGCTTGTCTTTATGGAGCTTATAGTCTATCAGAAAATTGGGTAAGCAACTGCAATTAGGTGTATGATAGGGTTACACCAGGTTGTCCAAGAGACTAAAGAATAAGGAGACAATAAGTTAAAAGGCAGAGAATAATGTTCTAGTCAGAAAAGTAGCATATAAAAAGATCCTGCTATAAAAGAGAACATCTCAGATTGAAGGAATCACATAAAAAGTATTTTCACAAGAGTGTAGAGTGAAAGGGTGGGGCTGTGAGACAGGAGTGTACAGTGGTGCCCCACAGGAAGGAATAATAAATCCTGCCTGAGGACAGAGGACAAGTCATGGCAAGTTAAGGTTGATGTACAACTTGTCCTACATATAAGCAGTTTTTTACATAAAGAAAATAACAGCCTGAGGAAAGGCACATGGATACGAAGTGACAGATAACTTATCCAACTGTCTCTAATTAAAATGTGACAACTCCAGGGCAATTCTACTCCAAAGTTCATGCTTTAACCCCATAAACAGACTTGGAGCCATTGCATTACAACAATGAAGCATACAGCACCAGAGTTCTCAAGAAGCTGTTCTATGTTATACCCTAGTAACAATCAGGCTGTGCTTTGATCTTTAACATTTACAGTGTGCTTTTGCATTTAATCTCACACCAGCACTGAGTCTCAGTATATTGAGGAGCTCATACAACTCCATAGTTAAAAAAAAAAAAAAAATTCAATTAAAAATAGGCAAAAAAGAAATTTTTCCAAAAAAAGACATAAAAACAGTCAATAGGTATATGAAAAGACACAGAATATCACTAATCAACCTTACACATGTCAGGATAGCTTCTACCAACAAGATAGGAGATAACAAGTGTTATTGAGGAAGTGGAGGAGAGAAGAGAACCCTTACGCACTGTTGGTGGAAGGTAAATTTGTATAGTCATTATAGAAAAAAGTAGAGAAGTTCCTTGACAACTTTAAAAAATAGATCTACTGTATGATCTAGCAATCCCAATTCTGGGTATATATCCAAAGAAAACAAATCAGTATCTTAGGAAGATAATATCTGCAACCCCATGTTCACTGAAGCATTTTTCACAGTAGCCAAGATATTGAACCAAACTAAGTGTCCATCATCTATCAAATGGATAAATATGTGATATATATACATACATATCCATGCATACAACATACACATATATACATATACATAGTGTATTACATGTATTGAATATATATATATAAGAATATATATATATATAAAATTCATCCATTTGGAAAGGAGATTCTGCCATTTGCAAAAACATGAGCAAAATGAGAGAACATTATGCTGAGTGATATCAGTCAGACAAAGAAAAACAAATACTAAACTCATAAAACACAGAATGGTTGTTACCAGGGGCTGGGACATGAGGGATATTGAAAATGCTAGTTAAAGGGTTATAAGTCTTCAGTTACAAGATGCATAAGTTCTGAGGATCTAAGGTACAGCATGGTAATGATAGTTAATAATGATGTAGTGTATACTCAAAATCTGTTAAAACATTTGTCTTAAGCATTCTCACCACATACACAAAAAAAAATGTAAGGTGATGGATGTATTAATTAACCTGATTGTGGTCATCATTTCACAGAACATACATATATCAAATCATCACACTGTTCACTATCAGTTCAGTTCAGTTCAGTCGCTCAGTTTTGTCTGACTCTTTGCGACCCCATGAATCATAGCATGCCAGGCCTCCCTCTCTATCATCAGCTCCTGGAGTTCACTCAAACTCAGGCCCATC
>NW_011494767.1:779952-790802 GCF_000754665.1 Bison bison bison | reverse complement strand
GAGTTCACTCAAACTCAGGCCCATCGAGTCAGTGATGCCATTCAGCCATTTCATCCTCTGTCGTCCCCTTCTCCTCCTGCCTCCAATCCCTCCCAGCACTATAAATGTATACAATTGTCTAAATTACACTTGGAAAAGAAAATTTTAAGTTGTATTAGGTTTTACCGAAGAAGTTAAAGAATGATCAGTTATCCCTATAACCTTTTAAATCAGGAGCACTGAGGCTTATTACCTGCTGTTTATCTGCTGCTTATTTTTTGTATATTCTAGCCTGTGTGGTCTATAATCTTTAGCAAATATCCATGGTGAATCCAGCATATAAGGCACAGTGAAAATGAAAAGTGAGTCACTCAGTCATGTCTGACTCTTTGTGACCCCATGAACTATACAGTCCGTGGAATTCTCCAGGCCAGAATACTGGAGTGGGTAGCCTTTCCCTTCTCCAGGGGATCTTCCCAACCCAGGAATTAAACCTGGGTTTCCTGCATTGCAGGTCTCCTGCATTGAAGACACAGTAAGGGGATAAAATAACTAAAGTCACTGTCCCTGCACCAGAATCATTTATAATTTAGTAGAAGAGAGATGAAGGCAAATAGAATCAATAATTGGAGCAGATACATTCAATTTATAAATTCAACAGAGACAAGTAGGGTAAACTTGAAATAATATTACCAAGAAATCAAAACGTATCCTGGTAACACTCGTTCATGTCTCATTTATGAGTTAATGAGAGGCATTTTTAGACTTAGTCTCTCAGAATAAAAAAGACCCAGTGTCTCTGTCACTCACTAGCTCTTAGAAGTTGAGAGTGTTACTCAAGCTACTGTACCTCAGTTTCCTACTTTGTAAAAGAAGGATAATAACTGTATCTGCCCCATCAGCTGATGATTAAAAGAGGTGATACAAATAAAATACTTAGCATAATGTCTGACACAATATAAGCCATTATTATTTACCAAATATTTATTGGGGATTTAATAGGTACCAGACACTCACATTATGCCAAGAATAGAAAGATGAATCAAAGAAACTGTGGAATGCTAAATTATCTGCAAATAATTCTACCCAGACAATGTTTAAGGCAGACATAACTTCTACACTCAAGTTTTTATGACCTGAAAGCTAATCATAGATTCTGGAAAATTCTTTAAGTGTTAAGAATAAGAATGATTTGATGTCATGAGGGAAAGTAAAAGAACAGCCTTAAATTAGACCTTTTCAAAAAGAAGAATTAGCTTCATTGTTCTTATTAAATATATGAAGTAATCTTCCATGACACTCATAAAGAAATCTCTCATAACTGGTAGCTCCTAACACCTAGGAAATTATTGTGTAGAGTTTAAACTATTCAAGCAAGACTAGTCCCTGTAAAGATATATTGAGCATAAAATAAGAAACCATCTTGAACTAAAAAACAATTGCTTTAAGTATTGATATGTTACACAGTTCTTCCCTGTAGAAGCAAATTATATTGTGCAAAACTAAAAGATACTGTCTTACTGGAAAAACAAATCAAAATCCAAGTATATATGCTAAACTTATATTTATAGGTCTTCATCTATATAGTGAACATCCTTTGTTATTTGTTTTCATTTATATAGAATCACTATAGAAGCACATATAAGACTAAACTAACATAAACCATAATAGGTTTCAATGCAGATAAAAGGAATTTAAAGTATTATGCATGTCAAAATAGGAAAACTGAGCTGAGAATTTTCTGATATGTTCCTTACTTATTCATCCTCTCAGACCTATTCAGTCAATTAAAACCTTTAGCAAAAGGGGTAAGTGTTTTGTTTTTTTTTTCCCCTACTAAAAGTGTATTTTTATTAAGGTATAATTGACATACAACATTAATTTCAGGTGTGCAACATAGGGATTCAATATTTGTATACATTAAGAAATGAGCACCATAAGAAGTCCTGTTACTGTCACCATACAAAGTTAATACAATATTATGACTTTATCCCCCATGTTGTACTTTCAGTTCAGTTCAGTTCAGTTCATTTCAGTTGCTCAGTCCTGTTTGACTCTCTGTGACCCCATGAATCACAGCATGCCAGGCCTCCCTGTCCATCACCAACTCCCGGACTTCACCCAAACTCATGTCCATCGAGTCAGTGATACCATCCAGCCATCTCATCCTCTGGCGTCCCCTTCTCCTCCTGCCCTCAATCCCTCCAAGCATCAGGGTCTGGCCAAAGTATTGGAGTTTCAGCCTCAGCATCAGTCCTTCCAATGAGCACCCAGGACTGGTCTCCTTCAGAATGGACTGGTTGGATCTCCTTGCAGTCCAAGGGACTCTCAAGAGTCTTCTCCAACACCACAGTTCAAAAGCATCAATTCTTCGATGCTCAGCTTTCTTCACAGTCCAACTCTCACATCCATACATGACCACTGGTAAAACCATAGCCTTGACTAGACGGACCTTTGTTGGCAAAGTAATGTCTCTGCTTTTGAATATGCTATCCAGGTTGGTCATAACTTTCCTTCCAAGGAGTAAGCGTCTTTTAATTTCATGGCTGCAATCACCATCTACAATGATTTTGGATCCCAAAAAAATAAAGTCTGACACTATTTCCACTGTTTCCCCATCTATTTCCCATGAAGTGATGGGACCAGATACCATGATCTTAGTTTTTACATCCCCATAACTTATTGATTTTATAACTGGAATTTTGTACTTTTCACCAATTTCACACACACACACCCCGACTAATCCCCCTTCTTTTCTAGCAACTGCTTCTCCGAATATATAAGTCTGGGTTTTGTTTAGTTTTGCATGTTTGTTTCTAAATTCCACATACAGGGTTTCTCTGGTGGCTCAGTGGTAAAGAACCCACCTGCCAATGCAGGAGACACAGGTTTGATCTCTGGGTTGGGAAGATTCCCTGGAGAACCCCCTCCAGTATTCCTGCCTGGGAAATCCCATGAAAAGAGGACCTGGTGGGCTATAGAGTCAGACACTACTTAATGACTGAGCACACACAAAGAATATAAACAAATATAAGCTGTATCTCTGGTCTCAAAAGGAGTTTAATATAGTTGTTGAGAACAGACCTACATGTATAGAGTATACCTTCAAAAAAATTGAGACAACCAATATTTGTTGATCCAGATACAGTATAAATATCATATGTGTAACACAGACAATAAATGTCTGTGCTAAAACTGCTAAAAATGGACCAAAACCGAAAAAAAATAAACCATGAATAGGGAAGTCCTACCCAGCTTAAACCAAAATGAAAATAACAGTGAATTCTTATGAAAAAAGCATCATCTTAATGAAGAAATATAAAAAGCATGATTTAGCAATAGATTGACCCTAAACCTCACTGACCCTTTTTTAAAAATTTATTATTCTATATTTTAGATCATATTTGGAGTAACAGAGAAAGAATAAGAGTTGAAAAATGTCTAACTTTTTTTTTTTACAAAGATTTAAATTCTTTCAAACATCTGACTACTGAAGAACTGTCTACAGAATTTAATGAAATGAAATACCTAGTTGTTAGATACTAGTTAATACAATATGGTTTTCTTCCTTCCTTCCTTTATTTTTCTTTCTCCCTTTTGAGCAGCTTAAACAGTTTACTTCTCACAGTTTTGAGGTTGAAGAAATCCACGATCAAGGCACTGACAGACTCAATGTCTGGAGAGAACCACTTCCTGGTTCAAAGGCCATTGCCTTCTTGCTGTGTCCTCAGGTGGTGGAAGGTGCAAGGGAGCTTTCTGAATTTTCTTTTCTAAGGGTACTACTCTCATTCTTGAGAATTCTATCTTCATAACCTCTAGAAGACCCACCTCTTAACACTATCATTTTAGGGATCAGGATTTCAATATTCAAGTTTTGGAGGAAAACAAACATTCAGTCTATAATGCCAAGTGAATCACATACAAAGCAAATGTGGGAACTATTGGATTCAACTCTAAACCCTTGCTAATCAAAGTATGGTCCACTAACAGCATTCATATCACCTGGGAATTTATTTGAAATTTTAAATCTCAGATCTCATCCCACATATACTTAATCTACACACAACATCCTAGATGATTCATACAAACTTTTAAATTTGAAAAGCAGGCAATTGTGCTCCTAGACCCACAATATCATCATCACCCAGGAACTTGCTTGAAATGCAAATTATCTGGCTCCACCCCAGATCTATTGAATCAGAACCCCTCTGGGGATGGGCCTAGTGGCTGCATTATTTGTTAACAAGATCGGCACTTTACATCGGTGATATTGAAGATAATATAATGTACTATTTAATGTCCAAAGGAAATGTGTAACCCTTAGCTTATTCCTTCCTTTCTATGTCAAGAATTTAAGGATACCTGCCTCCTTTTCCACTGTCCTCCCCTTGATGGAGTTTACATTATCTACAGTATTTACATTATAAATACAAGGTCCACTAGGAACAAGGTCCACTAGGGTTTCCCTAGTGGCTCACATAGTAAAGAATCTGTCTCCAATTTAGGAGACCCAGGTTCAATCCCTGGGTCCAGAAGATCCCCTGGAGAAGGAAATGGCAACCCACTCCAGTATTCCTGCCTGGAGAATTCCATGAACAGAGGAGCCCAACGCTCCAGTCCATGGGGTCACAAAGAGTCAGACACGACTGAGTGATTGACACTCCCTTTCACTAGAAACAAAAATAAAGGCAGAGTGGCAATTGGATCACTGAACATTAGTAAATGATGTTCATTTTGCTATTTTAATGAACACCCCCATTATTCATTTTAATATTAATGTTAATTGTGCATATGTGCATGAGTGTTAACTGTACTGCTGGTAAATTATATTTAATAAGAAAACAATGTACACAGAAAAAAAAATTATAACCACATTGGGGAAAAAATGAAATGAATAACTCTTAGCCATGGAAATTCACTGTAGAAAGGTAGAAGCTTATAGGAGAAAGCTCTGTGTCAAGAGGTAAATAACCTGCCAGAGTCTTCTACACTGAAGGACTTTTTTCCTACAAGAAACATTTCAGAACCACATACCATTATCTAAGTCCTAGCTACAGAAATGTGAAAAAAAAAAAAAAAGACACAGTATAGTCCTTGACATTTAGGTTCAAATGTATTGAGAAAAACAAATACAATAGAGAGGTAATTATAATACACTGTTAAAGCATCATAATGGAGATTGGTCCTGCCTATTAGAACCAAGCAAGATTTCTGAATGAAGCAACTAACCTTCTGGAGAAATTAGAAAAAGCAGAAATAAAGTGAAGACTATACCTGGAATACTGAAGCTTGAGTAAACAATGACCACATAAGGAGAAAGGCAGGGAAAAATAAAACCCTAGAATTACACCAAACTTTTCTCCTACAAAAGAGAATGTTTATTGCCAAGTGACCAAAATGGGTGAGATTTTATTCTTAATAAAAAAATTTCCTGTGAAGGGCTGATTGATTTGGTTTAATTTGCTATAACAGCTTCTGCATTTGAAAAAATCTTAAACCTGTCTCTCAAGAATCTTTAGATTCATGAAAAATCTGGTGTGTTAGGAAATGGAAAGGTTGCTACCCTCCTGACTACCACTCCCACCATGGCCCTCCACTTATAAAAACACTCTAGAGGTAAAATCCACAAACAGATGAACAAGAGAAAATTTACTGATTCTTTGCTAGAAATTATCTGCAACAAGGGTACTCAATGCTATTCTTTATTGTAATGCAAGTTTACAACCCCACCCTTGCTGCAAGGATTACTACTGTATTTGAACCAGTCAGAATCTTTTTTTTTTTTTTTGACAAATGATGGGACGAACAAGGATTGTAGTTTTCCTAACAAGGAAGTGCAGAGGTCTCTCTGAAACAGAAAGCTGCACCCTTAATCAAATGGTTCATGCTCTGTGGCAAGCTTGAAAAGGTCCTCTTTTGCAGTAACCCTAAAAGAAGCCAGTACTGAACAACAGGACCAGACTGTAATTCCCTGAAGACAGCCCCTCAACTCTATAACATGCAAATTTCCCATGGGAATACTGAAGTCACCAGGCATCCTTCCATCAAATGTATATTAATGAGTCCTGTAAAGGTTCTCAAACTCTGAGCATTAGTCCCCTGAGCAAATCTGACGAGGCAGCTAGTGTCACACAGGATATTTATTAAACCATTTTCAACTGACCACGTGGTATTACTGTTGCCAGAAACAGATGACCCAGTGATTTAACAGAATATAAGATACAAAGGGTTTTTTCCTTCTCTTTCTTTGCAATTGCCCCTGGAGTCCTGTTTTGAGAGTAAGATAAACAAGGACAAACAATTTAAACAATACTGCCTGTGGTTTCAGAAACTACTCAAGTAAAGTGTTCTAAGAGACAGATGACAAAGTGACAATCCACTTCTGAAAACATTAAGAAAAATTCCTGGGAAACTACATTTTAAGATTAACTCTTCACCAATGGAAAAAGCATTTCAAGAGTAATTTAGCTGAAGGATATGGATTGTGTGTTGAATTTCATAGTTCTCATTTATTATAAGACAAATCACAAAACATCCTCTTAATGAGGTAGTTCCGTGTTCAGAACTACCAGGAATTTATTTTCTCAGTATATAATAAGGTAAATCTCTTCTGAACATATCCCATCTCTCCCCATTACCTAATCATCAGATATATATATTTTTTAAAAAGGTTACTTGTCTTAAAGTGAGATGATTCCTTGATCTCTTCCAAATCCATCCTCTGGAATACAATGGAAATTATCAGGTCTGTAGTTTGAGTTTTGAACTTTATGTTCATGAATCATGAGAAAAAATGCCATTCTTAAAGCAGTTGATAGTTTTTCTCATTCTCTAGATACTAAGGATTTGATTCACCTCCAAGAGAAGACTGAATCTTTGTTTTAGGATACTACAGTTCAGTTCAGTCACTCGGTCCTGTCCGATTCTTTGCAATCCCATGAATTGCAGCACGCCAGGCCTCCCTGTCCATCACCATCTCCCGGAGTTCACTCAAACTCACGTCCATCGAGTTGGTGATGCCATCTAGCCATCTCATCCTCTGTTGTCCCCTTCTCCTCCTGCCCCCAGTCCATCCCAGCGTCACAGTCTTTTCCAATGAGTCAACTCTTCACATGAGGTGGCCAAAGTACTGGAGTTTCAGCTTTAGCATCATTCCTTCTAAAGAACACCCAGAACCGATCTCCTTTAGAATGGACTGGTTGGATCTCCTTGCAGTCCAAGGGACTGTCAAGAGTCTTCTCCAACACCACAGTTCAAAAGCATCAATTCTTTGGCGCTCAGCTTTCTTCACAGTCCAAATCTCACATCCATACATGACTACTGGAAAAACCATAGCCTTGACTAGACAGACCTTTGTTGGCAAAGTAATGTCTCTGCTTTTGAATATGCTATCCGGGTTGGTCATAACTTTCCTTCCAAGGAGTAAGCGTCTTTTAATTTCATGGCTGCAATCACCATCTGCAGTGATTTTGGACAGTATAATATATAACTTGGTTAGGCAAAATAAGCAAAGAACCCATGATGGCAATGGAAAGGTGTGAGGTGCTTAAGTGCTCCTCATGAAATGTCAATGGCTTTGTGTTCATTGCCGGTGATAATTACAAATATACAGAATTTGCTTCCTCTTCAGGATGTTGTTTTTAAGAGTCTGAAAAGTTAGGCCTGAACTTCCAGTAGGAAGTGGCAGAATCTCTTCAGGGCATTCTAACTGAAAGAAGATAAATGGCCAGTAGGAGCCTTCTTGTGGAGAATCTTTGTTATGAGCCTGAGAGCCATTATATACAGTAGAGTATCTAGTTTTAAATTATTTTTCTTCACTCTTGTTCCAGTTACTATGACTATATAACAAATTACCCCCAAACTTAGCAGCAAGAAACAAAACATTTATTTTGTTCATGGTTTCATAGGTGAGGAATTCAAATAGGGCAATTATTCAATTGTGCTATAAATTGTTATAAATTGCTATAAATAATAAATTCAATTATGCTTTATGGTGGCTTTGGTCTCAGAAGGAAGATCCAAAGACAGGGAACTAAAATCATCTACAGTCTGGCATGCTAACATGTTAGGCATTTGATGCCTCCTGTTGGCTAGCAGCTTCTCCTCTCCAATGGGCCTCTCCATGAAGTCTCTGCAAATGATACCTTAAAGGTCACAGGACTTCTATCACAGCAATTCATGACTTCAAAGGCATATGTTCTCAGAGACAGAGATAAGGTCAGAGAAGGCTTTATCATCCTCTATGACTTAACTTCACAATGTAATTTCTACTACATTCTAAGGTGATTAGAAGCAAGTCACAAAGAAGGATTCATATTGAAGGGGAACAAATATATGGACCCCATCTTTTGATGGAAGAGTATGTCCACACCACTATAATGGACACACTCTAAGGGGGCCCAGTGAGACCTACACTTGCATAATTCCCTCCCCTTGAGTATGAGCCCTGCAACTTGCTTTAACCAATAGACTATCACTGCTTTTAAAGATTATGTAATATGATAAAGGCAGATATGATGCTGCCCAGAAAGTATTGCTCAAATATGTCATGGTCAAAATGTTTGTGCTCCCCCAAATTCATATATTGAAGCTTGAACTCACATTGTTACAGCATATGGGAGGTAATTAGATATTAGCATGAGGCCCTCATGATGGGATTAGTATTCTTATGAGAAAAGACACCAGAGAGTTTGCTCTTTCTCTATCTGTTATGTGAGGGCACAGCAAGAAGGTGGTCATCTGCAAGCCAGGAAGACACTTCTCACCAGACATGACCATGCTGGACCCTGATCTTGGACTTGCAGCCTTTATATTTGTGAGGAAATTAATTTCTCTTGTCCTACTCATCCAGTCTATGCTAATTTCATTACAGCATTTGAAGCTGACCAATATATTATGTTATATGGCAAAAGTACTCGGATATCACTGCCAAACTTCTGTTGGCAGACTGGAAAGAGATTATTTTGTGAGCCTTGAGGAAGCAAGTTGTTATGATATAAACTGCCAATGGATAGGTCCACATGACAAGTAACTGCAGGAAGAGCTAAGGGCCTCAGTGCTCCAATTGTGAGATACTTTAAAAACACTTGAGCAAACTTATAAGTATATCCTTTCAAGTGAAACCAGAGGAGAATGCAGCCCAGTCAATACTGAATTGTAGCCTTCCAAGACCCTCAAACAGAAAAGTTGGTTACAACAGATCCTCTTTGACCCACTTCCCAGAGTAATGGAAATAAAAACAAAAATAAACAAAAGGTTTTGCATAGCAAAGGAAACTATATAGGAAAAGACAACCCATAGAATGGGAGAAAATATTTGCAAACGATGCAAATGACAAGAGAAACAACTCAATCAAAAAATGGGCAGAAGATCTAAACAGACATTTCTCCAAGGAAGACATACAAATGATTAAAAAGCACATGAAAAGATGTTCAGTATCACTAATTATTAGAGAAATGTAAATCAGAACTATGATGAGATATCACCTCACAACAAGTCAGAATGGTTATCACCAAAAATCCACAAATAATAAATGATGGAGAAGGCGTAGAGAGAAGAGAACCCTCCTACATTGTTGATGAGGTTGTAAATTGGTACAGCCACTATGAACAACAGTATGGAGGTTCCTTTAAAAACTAGAAATAGAGCTACCATATGATCCTGTAATCCCACTTCTGAGCATATATTCATAAAAAAAAAAACATGGTCCAAAAGAATACATGCACCCCAATGTTCATGGCAGCATTATTTAGCAAGGACATAGAAGCAATCTAAATGTCCATCTACAGATAAACAGACAAAGAAGTGTGGTACATAGATTCAATGGAATATTAACTCAGCTACTAAAGAGAATAAAATAATGCCATTTGCAGCAACATGGATGGACCTGAAGATTATCATACTGACTGAAGTAAATCAGACAGAGAAAAATAAATGATACGATATCACTTATATGCAGAATATTTTAAAATGATACAAATGAACTTATTTAGGAAATCAAACAGACTCACAGACTTAGAGAACAAACTAATGGTTACCACAGGGGAAGGGTGGTATAGAACGATATTTAAGAGAGTTTGGGACTGACATGTACACTCAACTATATTTAAAATGGATAATCAACAAAGACATACTGTGTAACACAGGAAACTCTGCTCAATATTATGTAACAACCTAAATAGGAAAATTATTTGAAAAAGAATAAATACACATATACGTATAACTGAATCATTTGCTGTACACCTGAAACTAACACAACTTTGTTAATTAACTATACTCCAATATAAAATAAAAAGTTAAAAAATAAAAAGAAAGGTTAAAAAAAAAAAAAAGATTTCTAATCTCTACCTGATCCACCGGGAAGCTCTGATGTAAGAATTGTACTAGAGAGCTTGTCCCATCCAGAGGCAAAGTTACTAGACTATTTACACCTCACCTCAGAAAGCCACTGGCTGCAAGGTGGGTATACTGGGAAAGGAAGGAAGAAGGGAAGGCATCTTCAGACAAGAGATGGCTCCCATCAAGTTGGAGAAATTCTCAGAATAAAGATGCAGGTATGTGCCACTAACAATCAACACCTGGAGTAGCAGAAGATTCATACAAGGCCCCTTAATCTAGACAGGGCTTCAACAGTTTCTGATATATCTGCCACGTGTTCTGCCAGTCCTTGCCTAGATTGTTCTAGTGAGAAAGAACTCACCATCACACTCCTTTCTAGTAAGGCAGCCCATTGTAACACTTGGACAACTTAAATAGAAAAGCCCACCCTTTCTCTTATTGGATGTGGGAGAATGGAGTAAGGTCATTCCAGAACAGCAGATGCAAAAGTATAGAATATAAAAGAGCAGAATGGTATGTGTTATTGTCACAGC
>NW_011494767.1:760481-779852 GCF_000754665.1 Bison bison bison | reverse complement strand
CACAGCTGGTACTATGATTTACTGCAGTTAAAACTTAAGATGTAGAAATAGAAAAAGAGATGAGCCTAGGAAGATGGTTATAGGTCAGATAGCCAGATAATAAAAGACCTACATGCTTCATTGAAGACTTGTGATGATGCCATAAGATACCACTGAATGTATTTTAGCATTCAAGGGAAATGATCATCTTTTACAGAAAGCCCATTCTGGCAACAATGCAGAAAGCAGTCCTACCTCATTACATTACATGGGGGTTTCACATCTGTATTTCCTCCGGGCTGTTGGTTCTTTAAGGACAAGAAGCTTGCCTTCTTTATTCTTCTATTGTGACTGTCTAAAACAATACATATTTACAGAAGTGAAAGGAAGTGAACTGATCAGAAGAAAAAGAATTCATTACAACAACTCTAATGAGAGATGTTCTGTATCAGGAGTCAGAAAATCATAGCCCACAAGCCTAATCTGGCTCACCACCTCCTTTTTGTAAATAAAGTTCTATTGGAAAACAGTCACAAAAATGTGTTTACATATTGCCCATGGTTGTATTCATGCTGTAACAGCAACAGTTTGGTGATTACACACACAAACCATATGTGGCCTACAAAGCTTAAAATATTAATATCTGGCCCTTTACAAAAAAAGTTTATTGACCCCTGCACTGAACTGAAGTAGGAGTCATATAACTGAGTAGGTAGGATGGATGCAGATGATATTTATAAGGCAAAATCATTTGGTATAGACACTACTTTTTGTTCCTAGTTCTATTTCACAATATCACATATACATTAGAGGCCCACAGTATAAATATGTATAAAAACCTTTCAAGTGTCCCAGCGTAATTTTTGACAAGTCTCATTTACTTTCTCAGGCTTCCCCGGTAGCTCAGTTGGTAAAGAATTCACCTGCAATGCAGGAGACCTAGTTCGATTCCTGGGTCAGAAAGATCCACTGGAGAAGAGATAAGCTACCCACTCCAGTATTATTGGGCTTCCCTGTGGCTCAGCTGGTAAAGAATATGCCTGCAATGCGGGAGACCTGGGTTCGATCCTTGGGTTGGGAAGATCCCTTGGAAGGGAAAGGCAACCCACTCCAGTATTCTGGCCTGGAGAACTCCATGGACCGTAAAGTACATGGGGTTGCTAAGAGTCGGACATGACTGAGCAACTTTCACTTTCACTATTTACTTTCTCAAATTTAAATTGAACTATCATTTCCACCAAGATCCTTAAACTCTGAAGAACACATGGTGGAGTCCACTTATCACACAGAGTTACAGATCCAAAGCAGAAGCAGTATCTGATTGGTCCACTTAGACAAAGATAGTTCTGCAGTAATGGGACAGTATCAGCCCTGTGGTCCCTTATATAAATCTTCTGAAAGGCTCCTAACCTCTAAATTATTGCCACATTCTTGTTTTCCCTGCAGGTCTTCAGAGATGGCCTAAATCTTTTTTACCTCATTAAGCTGCTCTGCACCAGAGTCCTCTAAAAACTTTTCACCCGAAAAGTCTCCACAAGGCTTGAATTTCTTTTCCCTTTTCTGTAGTCAGAACATAAAAGATTGCAATTCAAAGAAAAAGTAAAGAACTGTCATGGTCCTTTTTGTTGGTGTTAATCTCTGAACTGTAGATTTAGGGTGACTATTTTTTTCAGTTCCTGCTTCTCTACTTCCTGTTTGAATATACACTACAAAGTACTGGTTAAATGTATTTATAGGACACAGTTGGCCAGTTGCTAGGCCTTTTCTATCAGGACTTGAAAGATAAAGGCAAGTGCCTTTCTTAAAGAAAAAAAAAAAAAAGGTAATCTGCAAGCACAGAAATATCTAATCATAGTCATAGTCATAGTACCAATACTCCTAGACAGGCAGAAAAAAAAAAAAAAAACAAGGCAATTTAGATTAAAAGTAGCTTATTACAAAAATGGATTTTTAAATATCACACCTTGAATAACAAAGTCATATGCAAAAATTTTCCTATCCCTCATGGAATAAATTTAAGGAAAATGAACAATGTATTAGCATTTTTATTACTAATGCGTTAGATTTTTATATTTGAAGATTATTTGCCTCAACTATTTAGTTTGTGTCATTATTTGGAAGAAAGTAATGAACCATACATCATACACCAAAATATTTTTCAATTTAATGAAAGATTTAAGTGTGGTTTAAGCACAAAAACACAGAACTAGAAAATGTAAATATCTCTCTAATTTTAGAGTGCAGAAGGATCCTTTAGGAATATGAGTAAGTAAAAGCAGAATCTGAAAGACAAAGTGAAAACTTAAGACTTCTGGGTATCTTAAACAAAATTTTCAAAATTTAACAACCAATAACCAATGTGGAAAATATTTCAATGTGTATGACTAGAAGTTTTGTTCTTTTTTTCCAGGAAGAATAAACACATTAAAACATAATTTTAAAAACTGAGCATAGAATATGAAGCTACTATATAAGGAATAAAAATGACTAATAAATATATGAAAAAAAAATCTCAGCCTTGCATATAATCAAATAAACTAAAAAAGGCAATAAGTAATGTCTTTTTTGTCTGTATATGAGTAAAGACATTTTACTTTAAAAACAGTACACAGATATATTAGTTCAAATTGTTTTGATAGCAAATAACAGAAAATTGATGCAAAACAACAGTGGAAAATTAGTGAACTCTCAAAAATTTTAAATTCCAGAGAGAAGTTTGCCTTCAGGCATAGTTTAATCAGTAATAAAGCTGTAATTCTCTTTAATTCTTTGGATCTGGTCTATTTATCAGCATTGTGCTAAAGATGGCTACTCTCATGAGATAAAATGGCTACAAGAGTTGGCTTTGCAAAACATCATTTAGGAAAAAAAGAGAGTATTTCTTTTATCAACAAGCTCAGTCCTGGCATTCATTCTGATTAAATAAATGTATGTCATTGTCCAATCCTTAGGTAACTGTGGCCAGGGAAATAGAATTATCCAATTGGATTAGTCCTGTGTTAACTGTCCACACACTTCCCTGGTGGCTCAGATGATAAAGAATCTGCCTGTAATTCAGGAGACCAAGGTTCAATCCCTGGGTCAGGAAGATCCACTGGAGAAACAAAAGGCAATCCACTCCAGTATTCTTGCCTGGAGAATTCTATGGACAGAGGAGACTGGTGGGCTACAGTCCACGGGGTCGAAAAGAGTGAGACAAGACTGATCAACTAACACTCCTACTAACTGTCCATGACTAAATCAATCACTGAAGCCAGGACAATAACAGCTTGATAATTGGTTTAAAGCATTAGGGAACATTCGTGGTGACCAAGATGGGATAAATTCTCTTTAAGTCATGCAGCTTTACATAATGGAGAACGAGGGATAGAGCAGTTGCACTGAGGTTGTACAAAAAAAAAAACAAGTTTAGGCAGGCACACTGTGTTTGTTGTTCATTCGCTAAATCACGTCTGACTCTTTGTGACCCCATGGACTGTAGCACACCAGGCTCCTCTGTCCCCCACTGTCTCCCAGAGATTGTTCAAATTCATGTTCACTGAGTCAGTGATACTATCATCCTCTGCCATGTATTTCTCCTTTTGCCTTCAGTATTTCCTAGCATTACAGTCTCTCCTCATCAGGTGGCCAAAGTATTGGAGCTTCAGCTACAGCATCATTCCTTCCAATGAATGTTCAGGGTTGATTTCCTTTAGGGTTGACTGGTTTGATCTCCTTGCAGTCCAGAAGACTCTGAGAGTGTTCTCTAGAACCACAGTTCAAAAGCATTAGTTTTCTGGCACTTAGCGTTCTGTATGCTTCCCACATGGCTCAGTGGTAAAGAATCCTCCTGCCAATCAGCAACCGCAGGTTTGATCCCTGGATTGGGAAGAGCCTCTGAAGGAGGAAATGGCAACCCACTCCAGTATTCTTGCCTGGAAAATTCCATGGACAGAGGAGTGTGGCGGGCTACAGTCCATAGGGTCACAAAGAGTCAGACACAACTGAGCACAACACACACACAGCCTTCCTTATGGTTCAATTCTTACATCCATACATGACTACTGGAAAAACTATAGCTTTGACTATATGAACTTTTGTCGGCAAAGTGATGTCCCTGTTTTTAATGTGATGTCTAGGTTTGTCACAGCTTTCCTTCCAAGGAACAAGAATCTTTTTATGGCTGCAGTCACCTTCTGCAGTGATTTTGGAGCCGCCAAAAGAATCTGCTACTGCTTCCACTTTTTCCCCTTCTATTTGCCTTGAAGTGATAAGACCGGATGCCATGATCTTTGCTTTTTGAATGTTGAGTTTCAAGCCAGCTTCTTCATTCTCCTCTTTCACCCTCATCAAGAGGCTCTTTAGTGCCTTTTCACTTTTTGCCATTAGAGTGGTATCATCTGCATATCTGAGATTGTAGATATTTCTCCTGGAAATCTTGATTCCAGCTTGTGATTCATCTAGCCCAGCATTTCTTATAATGTACTCTGCATATAAGTTAAACAACCAAGGTGACAATATATGGCACAGTGTATGAAGCAATAAATTACTGAAGTATTTATGGAAAAATTGGACTAAATATAAAGACTTAAATGTTTACATACATTTGTTCCAGAATATCATATCTTAAAATTTATTCCAAGGAAAAAATCATGGTTCAATACAAAGATATATCTATTAGGTTGATTTAAGATATCCAAAAATTAATGTACAACAATGTCTGATACATAAATATAATGGTATATTATACAGCCTTTACATGTGGGAGAATATTTCAGTTCAGTTCAGTCGCTTAGTCGTGTCCAACTCTTTGCGACCCCATGAATCAATATTTACTGACATGTAAAATTGCTCAATATATATATTGTTACATTACTAAAACCAACAGAATAATCCATGCTGGTTACTTGTTTCTAAATTTTGAATATTCTAAGATATTGTCAACTGAAAGAAAAACACATAACAGAGCTGTGAGGTAAGTTTTATTCGGGATATTACTGAGGACTACAGCCCAGGAAACAGCCTCTCCATGTCTCTGAGAGAAATGCTCGAAAGAGAAAGGGTGAAAAGCCAGTATATATGTGACTTTTGGCTAGGGAATATGTGGAGGCAGTCAAGCATACCTCTCAGCAAAAGATTACTGCTATTCATGAAGAATAAATAGATATTTTAGTTAATGATTTTAGTGCTTTTCTATGTATGGGAAGATGCAAAAATCTGGGTTCATTAAAATTCTTTCTGAAACATACATGCAATTATCTAAGAGGCTTATTTTTCCAAAGCATAGAGTATCTCACCCTGTTTTTCATCCTGAATTGCTCTTGGGTATACTGTTGGTCAGAGACTCCAAAGGCTAATGACTTAATCCTTGTATAACTGAATGGTAAGTAACATTTTTTGTTTTATAGTATTCAGAAGTCTTAATGAATTATCCTATTTCTGTAAAATAATATATATATATTCATTGAAAAAGATTTCAGTTCAGTTCAGTTCAGTCACTCAGTTGTGTCCGACTCTTTGCGACCCCATGACTCACAGCACGCCAGGCCTCCTTGTCCATCACCAACTCCCTGAGTTCACTCAGACTCATGTCCATTGAGTCAGTGATGCCATCCAGCCATCTCATCCCTGTCCCTTTCTCCTCCTGCCCCCAATCCCATAGTGGTTGTCTCTGGATAGATAGCATTATTTTAATGACTTTCTGTATTTTGTAAGTCTTCTTAATGCTTGTGAATTATTCTAGTTAAAAAAAAATTTAGTTTGAAAATTAGTTTAAAAGAAACAATAAAACAAATCCACATTTTAAAAAGATTTAATGGGAACTTTGACTTTAAGAGTGTGTTGGTGAAGAATTTCTAGAGTTCCCAATTGCAGGTTGAGAGGAAGTTCACAAAAAGGCACAGCTCTACAAATGAAATCTTCAAGTAATCTGTATCTTATCTGTCAAACAGCACCAGTATGCAGCCACTCTTTAGTTGTACAGCATAAGCCCACCTGAAACCCTATATGTTGATTTTATCCACAATGATTCTCCTACCCCGTGGGGAAGACCATAGCATGAACAAAGAAATGTTAAACTTCTCAAGAGGGCTTTCAAACTCCCTGAGGAATCCTTTTTTGAGAATAAGCACAAATAGATTTATACATCTAGGTAAGAGATGACTAATAGTCCAAAATTGTACTCTGTGTAGCCTCAGCTGCACTATATGTAGCTTCAGCTTTCACATAATTGATTCAAAGAGCAAAAGTTGGGCTGGCCTACCTAATATTATGTATACACTGGGCTATAGGACTAACCATCTCAACTGAATTTAAAAATTGTTTCTAAAACCAGTTAAAATGTAAATGAAAGTAATTGGTTTCATTTATTAATGTATCACTATATGGACACAGACCACAGAAGCTAAATATGCATCATCTAAATGAGAGCTGCAGGACTGAACAATGTATAGCCTTGTATGATGTGAAAGGATTCCACATATACATACGGTCTGTACAAAGCTGATCCTAATTTCACTGCTTTACAATGTACCCTATTCTTCAGTCACCATAGACCAAATATACTGCAACAAGTGAAGAAAGGCAAGAGAAGGGGAAATTTACTTTTCTGATTTAAAAGAGTAAAATTCAAAGCATTCATTTATTCCACATCCAATTAATACTTATACAGGATAGAAAGTGAGTTAATCACCTTTAATAGAAAGGTGAGTTAATCACAGAAATCCCTGCTCCTTGGAGCAGACATTCTAGTGGATACATGGGCATACATACAAAGTCTAAATAAGGTTCTTTTCCCTCTTGCACTAAGATTCAGGTAAAATAAAAAATGAAATTGGGTATCTAAGACAGAGGCTGGCAAACAGTGAATGATAGATACCCTTCACTAATAAAAGAGCTTGGAGAGCCCATCCTATCTGAATTCTGGGAAAGGAAGAGGAAAAGGCAAGTCTGCAGCCAAAATCTGGTCAGAAATTTATCACTGGTGCTTCTTTCCACCTTCATATTAGGTGACGTTTACCTAATTACTGTGCCTTCTCTTTTCTACTCCTCAATACCAACCATTCTTTCAGGTACCCCCAGTCAACAGTGAATGAGAAAAGGATGAGAAATGTCATATATATTTTTTCTCTATGGATGCTGCTGTACCCACCAGCATCTGACCCATATAAAAACCACTAAGGGAAGAAAAGCCTGGGGGATGGATGCATGGAAGAACAGATGAATAGAAGGATTACTGCAAGGGCACAAGGATTAATATGTGGAAAAATAAGTGAATAAAAATGTGAAATAATAAGTGAAGGCATGAACAAAAGAACAATTATATAAAGTAGGGGAAAACTTAAAGGTGTTCGTAGGAAGCTGTGAAGTCAGAAATAGTAAAGATTGGAGAGAAATAAAAAGAAATCATACCCCAAAGATGTGGATAAGGTTACAGACTCTAGGAGAAAGAAAAATAATAATTAAAATTGTAGAACTTGAAAGCCCCAGGGAAAAATGGAAAAAAAATCAGAGCATCTCTTAAAGATGAGCAGAGGAGACAGGGGGAGGTTAGAGGATTTGCTCTGATTCAACCTTGAATCTTGATGCAGTAAGAATGACTGCTTCTGAAAACAGCAGGCTCTGTGAGTTTCACTGAAAGTGGCATTCGGCTTTCAAGCATACAAGTATGCACAGAAAAATTACAAACTTTTGTTAAAGGCTTAAACATTATGTATACCAAGTTGATATCAATTTTAGCTATTTATAAATAGCTTTTATATTTTTAATAAAAATACATACCTTCAAAATTGAAAAATACAAATAAGAAAAATAGAAATTAAAATCATCCACAATATTCCAACAATCAGAAATATCTCTGAGTTTTACACCAGCTTAATACGTATGTGTACATTCACACACATTTGTATGTGTCTAGTATAATATATATTTAATTAGATCAGCTTAATATAAAATGTATTTTTAATTTTTAACAAATATTAAATGCTATTAATTATTTTTTTCACATAAATATATTGTAAATATTTCTATGGTAGGAAACTGCCCTCAGTATTATAATAGTTTATCCTCACACTTTTATTTTATAGGTATACCAAATTTAATCAAGAAACCTCTCATTGTTAGAAATTTAGTTTTGTTTCCCCTCATGTTGTTATTAAAACAATTTAGTTTTGCTATTTTAATACTGTTTTATTATTTAAACAAAGTGCTACATTCTCAAATTATATCATTATTAATAAACACTTGCATTGGAATTGCTTGATCAAATTTAAAATGTTAAGGCTTTTGTTATGTGTATTAATTATGATGGCTTCAGTTGCTATTAACAACAATAAAAAAACAAATGTCTTAAATAATAAAGCTTTTTATAATGGATGTCATAGAGTCCAGAAATAATTCAGGTCATATAATTGGATACTTCCAATAGCTCAATGACGTTATATCCTGCCACTTTTTGTCTTCTGTTCTACCCACTTTTATAAAAGCCTCCTCCTCTCATAGATTCCATAGATTACCAACAACTCTTGGGAATACATTTTTTTTTAATTTTATTTTATTTAACTTTACAATATTGTATTGGTTTTACCATATATCAAAATGAATCTGCCACAGGTATACATGTGTTCCCCATCCTTAACCCTCCTCCCTCTTCCCTCCCCATACCATCCCTCTGGGTCGTCCCAGTGCACCAGCCCCAAGCATCCAGTATTGTGCATTTCTCTTAAGTTTAGAGAAAGAACATTTTTCCCAACCCTCAAACAAAACTCCTAAATCTTACTTTAGATCAGTCTGCATCATGTGCCCATTCTTGAGCTCTGACAAAGGACTTAGATGTTGTCAATATACAATCCCACAAATAGTGTGAGTTCGGGTTTCCTCCAGCCTTCACTAAAATTGAGAATTAATCTTTTTAAAAATCACAATAAAATCAAAAGCTGCCAACTTGACGACTAAAAATAGTAGGCCCTTATTCACTTTTTCCTTTCTTTTCTATGTTATTGGTGTGGACTTTTTAATTTTGAAAACTCTGGGCTCTAAAATCAGATAGTCCCTGACTAGGCAGAGTTGCTTTATCTTAAGCAAGTTAGAGAAATTCTCTGGAAAACAGGAATAATAATAATAGAATCTGCCTCTTGAATTTTTATGAAGATAAATGAAATAAAATTTTAAAGGCCTAGTAGATGTTAGGTTTTGTTTTTCATGATCTTGCTTTTATTACTAAATTGTTATGATTACCTATCCATTCTTTGTGTTCATCTTTCTATTGGGAGTAGCCATTTTTAATCCTAAATAAGAAGATTTTTCATATTTTGAAATGTATATTTCCTCATTTAAGATATATATGTAAATACTAGTATTTTCTTCACTAGTCAAATGGCAACACCTACAGACACTAGCCATTAGTATCAAAAAACTGAAAAAGTAGTCAATTTAGAAACACTAGAAAATCAATCACTGATGAAAGGGTGAGTGAATCTGGCCTATCATCCTCCATTTCCAAGATATTTTGCATACAAGGATTCCCAGGTCACTCAGTGGTAAAGAATCCACCTGCCAATGCTAGAGATGCAAGAGACTCGGGTTTGATCCCTGGTCAGGAAGATCCACTGGAGAAGGAAATGGCAACCCACTCCAGCATTATTGCTTGGAAAATCCCATGGACAGAGGAGCCTGGTGGGCTACAGTCCATGGGATTGCAATCTGATACAACTGGGCATGCACATGGTTCCTTTGCAAATAAGGCGTTTGTGTTACTATAGCTCCATGAAGTCTATAAAACACTAGACTTTCTTCTCTGTGATATTTCAGACAAAAATGCCAGCAATGATAGATAATGGCATGACTAATGCCAAAATGAGTCACCTCAAAGACAGCTGAAATCGTATACGATAAATGTTATTGGTTAGAACTTTTACAAATTCCACAAATAACTCTAAGTCTCAACCCCTTATTATGGTAAATACCTTTAAGAACTAAGAGAATTTTAAAGAGGGGAAATAAACAGTGAAAGAAATCTCTCATTCACAAGTTATGAATATTCCTACCCAAATACAGGAATAGCTTGATTTACCAAAACTTTATATGAATCCATTCCTCTAACTGGAAATAGAAATGACATTTTTAGTTTGTTCAGTGTGCAGTGTGATTCTTGCCTGAATGGTGTTATTTCTGGCTCCCCAAAGAGGCACTGTTAGGATTGGTCAAAAAGGATCTGGGCTCCCTTCTTCCGTTTGGATGTGTTCTTCCTCTGAAATTTGTTAGAACAGAGAGATTTTTAATTCCACCTCAAAATTCAGCAGTTCTCTAATTCCTGAACAGATAAGTTCTAAGGAAACAAAACTTACTTCACTGTGCCCCAAAAAGCTCCCTCCTTGCCCCATATATACAGCATACCATAGTTAGATTAATAATGGATGTTGTTCAACCTTCACTGTTCTTTACCTCCCCTTATATATCTCTCATGCATATGGACCTTATTATTGCAATCTAAAAATATGTCTTTTGGAAACTGGAAAGGTTTGCCCTATTCTACAATATTTGGCAGTGTTCATTTTAATTGATTTATTTGTTAGGGCAAAATTACTGTAACCTGTAATAAATGTTAAGATTGTTGGATGCATACTTGTACTGAATTAATATTTTATAGCTTCTTGGCCCTGTGTGGGCTGACTGTTCTATCAGAATGCTCTAGCACCATGGAAACGCTAGGAGATATTTTCTCTTAATTGTAAGAATGTTTGACAGATAACAGTACAGTACCATGGAAATCAACTCCATTACTGATGAATTCTGATCAGCTTATAATCTTTTTTATTATATTATTTGAATGGTTGTTTTTCGTTTTATTTTTGAGTTTTGGGACATCTGTCCTTGTCCATATCACTTTTTAAAAGTCTTAGTGTTAGTATTGCCTTCCCTATATAATTGCCATCAGATAAAGAAATCCAGGTTTTTATTTAAATATTTGCCCCATTTAGAAAAAAATCCAACTTGTTAACTATGATTAAAATATTTTTGAAGAAATGTTTTTAAAGAATAAAAAATTCTGCTAACCTCTCTCTATTGCTAAATTGTAATTTAAGTCACAGTTACATTAACCCTAAATTCTAATGCCAGAAATAGCTGTATTTAGCTAAAAAAAAATTATTTGTAATTTTAAAAACAAAAAATAAATAATGTGTTTTATATGCTTTTACATCTAAGAGAAATATGCTATGCTTCTGTCTAGTCCAATGAGATGGAATAGAAAATAAATATTTATTATTTTTCTAAGCTTAAGATTTTTTTAATCAGTTGACTCAAGTTTTACCCTAAAACTACCATATCCCTAAAGAGTCAAGTTCATAATGGAAACCAAGTATCCAAATCCCTAGGCTGAGTTTCCAGAAAAATAGATAACTGCCAGTCGCATTTTTTTTTCTTCTTGTTTCTTTCTCAGAAACACTTAATGAGGGTTCAAATCGCTGTCTATAGCCAACTCATTAACGTGCCGTATTTTCTCCTAGTGCAGCACTGTGATGGCTCTCCTACTCCAGATGAATGAGGTATTTTGCTCTAGCACGTGGATTCCACCAGATTCCTCTAACTCAGCACTAGTATTCTGACACCCACTACTAGAAGCAGAGCCCTGGGAAGTGCAGATCATCACCTGACTCATTTGTCTTCTCTTACCAACCTGCTCCATGTAGCTTTCCTCTTTCCTTTGTCACAGAGTTGAGAAGTGAAGAGAAGCTAAGAAGACAGTATTCAAAATATTCAGTTGAAAAGTGGTGGAGAAAAGCTATGGACACATTAAAAATGTCTCTTCTGATACAGGGGGGTTACTGAGGGAAGAGATGATTTGCTGTTGGGAGTAACTGGGAAAGGTTTTATGACTTCCCTAGTAGTTCAGCTGGTAAAGAATCTGCTTGCAATACAGGAAACCCTGGTTCGATTCCTGGGTCTGGAAGACCCACTGGAGAAGGGATAGGCTACTGCAATGGAGAAGGGATAGGCTACTGCACCGGAGAAGTGGACTGGCTATCCACTCCAGTATTCTGGCCTGGAGAATTGCATGGACTGTATAGTGGACATGACTGAGCAACTTTCACTTCACTTTATGGCAGAAAGGATACAGACACATATAATGTGTGCATGTGGAGAAGGCAATGGCACCCCACTCCAGAACTCTTGCCTGGAAAATCCCACGGACGGAGGAGCCTGGTAGGCTGCAGTCCATGGGGTCGCTAAGAGTTGGACACGACTGAGCGACTTCATTTTCACTTTTCACTTTCATGCATTGGAGAAGGAAATGGCAACCCACTCCAGTGTTCTTGCCTGGAGAATCCCAGGGACAGGGGAGCCTAGTGGGCTGCCATCTCTGGGGTCGCAAAGAGTCGGACACGACTGAAGTGACTTAGCAGTAGCAGCAATGTGTGCATATGTTAGGAACTGTAGCAACCCAAAGTAGGAAGAGACTACAAATCAAGTGTGATAGACAGAAAATGGTCCCTGAAAAGGAGTCTAGTCTTAATCCCAAGATCATGTTATCTTTACAAGGCAAAAGGACTTTGATGAGAGGGTTAGATTAGGAAGTTTTGAGATGAGGAGATTATCCTGATTATCCAAGTAGACCTTAAGTGTCACATGTATAAGAAGGAGGTAGGAATGTGAGTCAGGGAAGGAGATGTGAGGACAGACAGAGAGGTTACAGTGATGCAGCCTCTGTAAGTTGGAAAAAGCAAGGAAATAGATCCCCCCTCTGATCTCCAGAAAGAACGCAGCTCTGCAACATCTCGATGTTAGCCTCCTGAGACCTGTTTTATCTCTCTGACCTCTAGAATCATAAAATAGTAAATTTGTGTTGTGTTAAAGCAGTGGTCTGTGGCTATTTGTTATAGCATCAATAGGAAGCTAACACACAAAGGCAAATGGAAAACTGTGCACTATTTGTAAAGAATGTTAAACTTCAGAGTGAAAGGTATATAAGAATATTCAATGGAGGACAAGGCAAAAAGGAAAATAATAAAAAAATAATGATAACATTTTGCTTTCTATTTGAAGGGCTTTCATATTCATTATTTTTAAAATATGATTCCCAAGAAACCTCTTAATCCAGGCATTATGATTATCTTTATAAGGTAAAGACAAAGTAGCAATGGTTTGAGGAAGTTAACTGCTTTGCTCAAATTCACAGTTCTGTAAACTGAGGAGCTGGGTGGGAGCTGAGGTGTCCCTTCCTCCTCATGTCTTTCCAATGTACCTCATCTCTTGTTAAAACCAGGCCACCTGAGTTCGTAGAGGTTTAAATGTCATGTCAAAGGCAGAAAATATATTCATTAGTAATAAACTAAAGGTTTTATGCAAGGAGTGGTATAATCAATTAATTTAATAGCATAACATAAAGTAGATTATAGAAAGAGGGAAAAAACTGGGAGACTGGTTGGGCTAATAAAATAGTCCAGGAGACAGGAAATAAAAGCCTGAAGGAGGCCAGCAGTGGGAATAGAGAGGCATGTTGCTTTATACAGGATCAGGAAAGGGTAGAGGCAGGTGAAAATAGGAACATGGAATTCATCTTTCTGGCTTACTATCAAAGGAAAACTTATGGTTTCCTAATATATATCTCTTGGGCAATAAATTAGTATACATTTAAAGTCAGCTTTATTCATATAAATCACAGGTTTCAAATAAAAATTAAGTTTTTAACCCACCCCATATTATTTAACTTTCTAAATTCTCATTTCAGAATTTTTTTTAATTTGCTTAAAAAATAGATGAATCCAATATTCTATTTTTTTACACTAATACCTGAGTACTTTATGAAAGGTCAACTAGCTGGCCATCAATGAAAACAGCTAGAAAAGTGCCACTCACTCCTCTCACAGTAATGGCAATACACTCTCTCAATTGTCACCTTTCCAACAGGTCTTTCTTGGCCCCATCCATCTCATACTCTATTACCTGTTTTCTATTCCCTTTGTATGCTGTTGGTAAGCTACAAAAATATCTTTGGGTGGTCATCCTTGTTATATATCTGAAACATTTGCTGCTGCATTATGGCATGTTAATTTTTGCTGTTACTCATCTGTCAGTTCTTATCATGTCCATTTTTCAATCTTTGATTGCCTCTTTTGACCTTGATTCTTAGAAACTTTCACATTTTTTTTTCTTTTACCAAAAATACTTCAGAATTCTGATATTGGTTTTTATAGGGTGAATAATGGTCCACCAAAGACATCCCTGGTAGCTTAGTTGGTAAAAATCTGCGTGCAGTGCAGGAAACCCTGGTTTGTTTCCTGGGTTGGGAAGATCCACTGGAGAAGAGATACGCTACCCACTCCAGTATTCTTGGGCTTCCCTGGTAGCTCAGCTGGTAAAGAATCTACCTGCAAGGCAGGAGACCTGGGTTCAATCCCTGGGTTTGGAAGATACCCTGGAGAAGGGAATGGCTACCCACTCCAGTATTCTGGCCTGGAGGATTCTGTGGACAGAGAAGCCTGGCAGGCTACATTCCATGGAGTCCCAAAGAGCTGGACACGACTGAACAACTTTCACTTTCACTACTTTCAAAGGCATCTATCTCCTAATTCCCAGAACTTGTTAATATGTTACCTTACCTGGTAAAATGTACTTGACAAATTTTATCAAGGATCTTGAGAGAGTGAGAGTATCCTAGATTTTCCAGGTGAACCTAATGTAATCATAGGCATCCTTACAAGGGAAAGAGAAAGGCAGAAGAGAAAGGGAGATGGACACAACAGAAGCAGGGATCAGAGAGGAGAGAAGATGTTATGTTTCTTGGTTTGACATGAGAAATGGTTACCTATTTTAGACTTCTGACCTCTATAATACTAGAAGAGAATAAATTTGCATTGTGTTAAGCCACTAAGTTTGTGATCATTTGTTACAGTTGCAATAGGGTAAGTACAATTTCCTAACAGAAAAAGAAATCCCAAATGTCTTATCTTTTTTATATATTTAAATTGAGGTAAGAAATTAGAGTATCCCAATTAAAGTGGTCTCTAACATCTTAATTATTATGTCTTACCTCATTTCCTCAGTTATTCAAAGAAAAAAAATCCCAGCTAATCATTTCATTTTTACAGTGTCAATAGATTGTAGATGGATTATAAAGACTATAATCCATCCCATAATTATTCTAAAAATAAGCAATTTAAAACCTATTCAGAACTTTACATATGGAATCACTCATTTTGAGTAACATGAAATCCATACATGAAAGCCATGGTAGAAAACTTCTGTGAGTAAAAAGCTGCAGCAACACTAGTGTTGTCTTTTTCAGCCAAATAATGCTATAATTCTTTTTAAATAGCAAAAGATTTAATGTTGTAAATTAAAGCTGTAACCCACAGTTCCTTCAACAGTACTCGAGTGAAATCTCGATCCCAATATAATAGGACAAGAACTAAGGACTACTTGGGAGTTGTCTAACCAAACTGCCAAGAGAAGTCAAGGGGAGACAAACTGGAAAGCATGAGGGAGGGTTACAGATGAGCAGGGGAAGAGGAATGAGGAGACATATACAGATTCTCAGAATTAACCTGATCTAAACGTAACATCAGCTTTGACTTATTCCTGTACCCAACCAACGGGAGGGATGAAGTCCTCACAGAGACCAAAGTTATTATAGGGAGGATAGATGACACACAGCTACCTGACCCCAAGCCCTATATGCATCATGTCTAGCTTGGTTACATAAAGGGTGACAGGTGGGAGTTGAGTGTTACCTAACAGCTTTTGAAAGCTAAAGGAAAATTTCAGTGAAATATCCAATCATTTTTATAGCCACATTCTGTGAAATCCACCCCCACCTCTCCTACCTCTTTCCACTCCCAAAAATAAGGGCAGAAAGAAAAAAGGAAGAGAAAAGGAATTGATGTTTTTGAGAACCCATTAATGTCAGATTAAAACACAAGATGTTTTTAATTTATTACATTTCATCTTCATCAGTTCAGTTCAGTTGCTCAGTCATGTCTGACTCTTTGGGACCCCATGAACCGCAGCACACCAGGCCTCCCTGTCCATCACCAACTCCCAGAGTCTACCCAAACCCATGTCCATTGAGTCAGTGATGCCATCCAACCATCCATCCTCTGTCGTCCCCTTCTCCTTCTGCCCTCAATCTTTCCCAGCAACAGATCTTTTCAAATGAGTCAGCTCTTCACATCATGTGGTCAAAGAATTGGAGTTTCAGTTTCAACATCAGTCCTTCCAATGAACACCCAGGACTGATCTCCTTTATGATGGACTGGTTGGATCTCCTTGCAGTTCAAGGGACTCTCAAGAGTCTTCTCCAACACCACAGTTCAAATATAAAAGAGCTAAAATGCCTGAGCCTTTAATATGAGCCAAGCACTGTACTGATGATTATAGTTTAATAGCCTCAACTGCACATTATAGTTTATCTTATCTTGTGCTAACAACTACTCTCTGAAGTGTGTACTGGTATCCCATTTTGTAAATGTACTGGTATCCCCATTTTGTAATGACAAAATGAACCCTACAGAGTTCAAGTAACTGGCCCCGAGTCAAGCACTTGGCAAATTGCAAGACAGGGATTCAAACATAGCTTTATCTACCTTATGTGAGTACCTAGTTCTTACCATTTCTCTAAGAGGTAAAATAACTATTTTTCTTTCTTTACAGATGAAAATATTTGAGTCAAAGGGATATCAAGAAACTTACATTACTGTGTCTAAATCAAAATTACCTAATTCTGACTTCAGAATATTAGTTATACACATGATAATGAACTTATATTTGTAAAGCAGATAGTTCAGTTTTTGATGGCTTTATAAATTGTGTTTTATAAAAACCACCCCTAAACTTACACTGGACAACCATCCTATTACTTGTACTCTCTCAGCACCCACAAATTGATTTAAAATAAATCCTAGTTTTCAGAGCTACAAAGTAGAACCTACTGTTTCACCTAAGGGCAGAATTAAGATTTGATATAATGGTGTCAAAGTCTGAATTTGGAATAAATAAGTCTCTCAAGCACAGCTGCACTTTTAATTTTCAAACGTGTTCTTAAAAGAAACATTGCTACATAATTCCAAGGGTTTATTTCTCTTAGATCCAAATAATAGATGAGATTTGCAGTGGGAAGAAGCCACTAGCAGAACTTTAAACAAACCTCAAACCAGAATTTCATCATGGTTCATCTATGTTTCATGAGGTGCCCCATTGGCTACCAGGGCTACATGCAACTCGTAAGACTCACAAACAAATTGATCACACTTCCTCCTGGGTCAGTCTACTTCCAGACAACCAAGTGTGTACTTCTTTCTTTTGGTTCAGACATACGTTGCTGTGCAAAATACACAAAATGCTGTTATGTTTTGATTAGAGCTCCTAATTTGAGAAAGGACAGAGATAAATTTGGATAATGCAAATCTCATCCATTTTGTTCCTACCACTCTTTTAAAATGTGTGTTAATTTACGCAGAGCTTGTGCCACAGTAAAAATAACCTCACATGTACCTGTAATATCTCACAGCTCAAGGAATATGAAAACAAAAAAAGTTCATGAGAGTCACATGTGTTCTGGTGAGAATACAAAAGAAGCTACTAATTAGGAAAAACAAAACCACCATCAGTGGAGCAGCTGCACTAATTTTCTGTGCCTTTCTGGCATTATGGGAAACTGCATGCATTATCACAGTCACTTATCACACCATAGAGAGACTGCATTAGCTTATTCTTTTCCCCACAAATTCATCCCTTTTAGGATGCAGTAAAACAGTTCACCAAGTTAAGGATGAAATGCTAAATTTCAGAAAACAACGCTTGAAAGTGGCCATTAACAGATTTTTAAAACAACTTTTTGAATAATTTTCAATTGAAGTCACAAAGTATTTAGTTGCAACGTTCCTTTTCCCTCAATGAGAATTCAAGAAAATCACTATTTTACTTGCTGAAATGTGGTAGGAATATAGTCTCAGTTGGCAGTAAGTACAAGAAGAAGATGCAGAGCTGGATGGGAAAACAGGAGAGATGTAAAGCTGCCAGCCAAACAGAATGAAAGTGTTTACAATACAATTCTGAAAGAAGTAAAGAAACCTAGTCAAAATCCAGGACATAGAAGCACACTCGCTTCACATGGGGGTGTGCCAGAGTGGAAAGCTGAGAGCTTCAGATCCTGCAGTGCTGCTGAGTTCTGCCATGCTCTGGAATGATGGCTGAAATGGACACCCCAAATCTGGACATACAGAGCTTCCCTCTTCAAACACACCAACCTGAGAGTGCTTATAAGCATGGTATTTATTCTGGTTTGAAAAGTCATTACTATACCCAAATAGGAAAAAGGGTACACCCATTCCACCACACGGAGAATGGTGCTCCCTGTGAGCCTACTATTTTCCCATGTTAAATGAGACTTTTGTTAAAGTATAAGGTGTTGCATAAATAATTTTAAATAGTAATATATTTAGCTAAATGTGAGCTCAGGATTGTGGTTAACCATGTCCCTTCCTCCCACGATTGGGAAGCCATGTGGGAAGCAGGCCTGGCCAATCTGTCTTCTATAGTTGGCATGGAGAAAGAGAACCATGCCTTTTTCAAATGCTTTCAACAAATAGTAACTGAGCATCTGCTGTGGCCCCACCCAAAGATAATGAGGCTGTAGGATGTCTACGGAATATGGTGTGTGAAAGTGAACCAAATAAGCTTATTCAAAATAGAGAGTCAAACAAGGGCAGCCTGGAGAGAATATTGGGAACTGAGATGCAAGAGAAGCAGCATACAGGAGCCATACATGAACAAAAGCTGATCTAAACAAATTTAACAGACAGTTGTTAATTCCTACTGAAGGGTTTTTACCTGCTCTTGGCACATTCATGTGAGTGTATAGTACCAAAGGAGCTCAAATGTGAAGATAAGTCATACTATTTTTAAAAAACAGTGGGGTCAAACAAGCAGCTTATGATATGGGTTATCATTTGAGCCTGTGTATTTAATATCTGCCTTTCTGCATTCTCTTTGAAAGAGAAGAAGAAATATAAAAATTTGAAAAATAACATCTGTACTAATATGGGAATCAAGCAGTGCCAAGAAATATACCTTTTCTGCTGTAAGCCATGGAAATTTTGGAAGTTTATTCCAGCAACATATTGATATGCTTTTTCCAATTATAAAATGAAATGCAAATCAAAACCACAATTACGTACCATTTCACGCCAGTCAGAATAGCTGCGATCCAAAAGTCTACAAGCAATAAATGCTGGAGAGAGTGTAGAGAAAAGGGAACCCTCTTACACTGTCGGTGGGAATGCAAACTAGTACAACCACTATGGAGAACAGTGTGGAGATTCCTTAAAAAACTGGAAATAGAACTGCCTTATGACCCAGCAATCCCACTACTGGGCATACACACTGAGGAAACCAGAATTGAAAGAGACACGTGTACCC
>NW_011494767.1:734710-760381 GCF_000754665.1 Bison bison bison | reverse complement strand
AGTATTACTCAGCCATTAAAAAGAATACATTTGAATCAGTTCTAATGAGGTGGATGAAACTGGAGCCTATTATACAGAGTGAAGTAAGCCAGAAAGAAAAACACCAATACAGTATACTAACACATAGATATAGTATTTAGAAAGATGGTAACGATAAGCTTGTATGCGAGACAGCAAAAGAGACACAGATGTATAGAACAGTCTTTTGGACTCTGTGGGAGAGGGAGAGGGTGGGATGATTTGGGAAAATGGCATTGAAACATGTATAATATCATATAAGAAATGAATTGCCAGTCCAGGTTCGATGCAGGATACAGGATGCTTGGGGCTGGTGCACTGGGATGACCCAGAGGGATGGTACAGGGAGGGAGGTGGGAGAGGGGTTCAGGATGGGGAACACGTGTATACCCATGGCAGATTCATGTTGATGTATGGCAAAACCAATATAATATTGTAAAGTAACTAGCCTCCAATTAAATAAATTTATATTTTAAGTATATATATATAAAATGAATACAAAATTTTTTCAAAGGTATAGAAGTGGACTGGAAGTTTAAACATCAAATAAATCCCAGTTGTTAGCTCTGGAAAAGTAGAAGGAATGGTGCAGATGATGATGGATAAAAGGGACTATTTCTTCTATTAATAAAAAGAATTGAAGCAAGTATCAGATCAGATCAGATCAGTCGCTTAGTCGTGTCCGACTCTTTGCCACCCCATGAATCGCAGCACGCCAGGCCTCCCTGTCCATCACCAACTCCCGGAGTTCACCCAGACTCATGTCCATCGAGTCAGTGATGCCATCCAGCCATCTCATCCTCTGGCGTCCCCTTCTCCTCCTGCCCCCAATCCCTCCCAGCATCAGAGTCTTTTCCAATGAGTCAACTCTTCGCATGAGGTGGCCAAAGTACTGGAGTTTCAGCTTTAGCATCATTCCTTCCAAAGAAATCCCAGGGCTGATCTCCTTCAGAATGGACTGGTTGGATCTGCTTGCAGTCCAAGGGACTCTCAAGAGTCTTCTCCAACACTACACTTCAAAAGCATCAATTCTTCGGCGCTCAGCCTTCTTCACAGTCCAATTCTCACATCCATACATGACCACAGGAAAAACCATAACCTTGACTAGATGAACCTTTGTTGGCAAAGTAATGTCTCTGCTTTTGAATATGCTATCCAGGTTGGTCATAACTTTCCTTCCAAGGAGTAAGCATCTTTTAATTTCATGGCTGCACTCATCATCTGTAGTGAGAAGCAAGTATAATAATATGATAATAACTACTAGTTTGCATTATGGGTACATGAGTACTTTTATACTATTCTTTGTAGTATACTATACTTTTAATATCTCAAAATTAAAGTTAAAATAAAATTATATACATTCACTTAAGATAACTGAGGTATGTATAAAAGCATGATGAAAATTAAAACCACTCATAATTCTACTATCAAAAGGCAAAATGGAATCAATATTCTAAATACTAATATATATCCACACTATAATATAAAATTGGAGAAGGAAATGGCAACCCACTCCAGTATTCTTGCCTGGAAATCCCATGGACAGAAGAGCCTGGCAGGCTACAGTGTATGGGATTGCAAAGAGTCAGACAGAACTGAGTGGCCTCACATGATATAACATAATTTTATAAAAATGAGACCTTGTTGAACAGTCAATGCCTTGCCTTTGTATATAACAATTAATTTTTCATCATATTAAATAATAATTTAAAATATAACTATTTTCTTGGAAAATGCATATAAAACAGAAGATCAAAGATTTTTATTTCCCTCCATCATTCAGTATTATCATTTCTCTTTTATTTTTCAACTCCATGACAGAAAAACATCCCTCCTTCTTTATTTTGCATTTCTTTGATTGCCAGTTAGGCTGTACATTTTTCTCTATATATGTGACATTCATACCGGCTCTATCAGCCTGGCCTGTATTTCTCTTTCTAACGAGAAACTGCTTCACTTCTTTCTAATGTTCTGATGGATGTGCATGCGTGCTAAGCTGTTTCAGTCACAGCCAATTCTATGCGATCATATGGATTACAGACTGCCAGGTTCCTCTGTCCATGGGATTCTCCAGGCAAGAATACTGGAGTGGGTTGTCATGACCTTCTCTAGGAAGTGACATGCAAAATACCTCTTGCTGTTGCTATTGTTGTTCAGTTGCTCAGTTGTTCCAGCTCTTTGCGACCCCACAGACTGCAGCACACCAGGCTTCCCTGCTTTCACCATCTCTCGGAGCTTGTTCAAACTCATGTCCATTGAGTCAGTGATGCCATCTAACCATTTCATTCTATGTCATCCTCTTCTCCTCCCGCCTTCAATCTTTACCAACATCTGGGTCTTTTTTAATGAGTCAGCTCTTTGCATCAGATGGCTGAAGTATTGGAGTGTCAGCTTCAGCATCAGTCATTCCAATGAATATTCAGGACTGATTTCCTTTAGGATTCAGTGGTTTGATCTCCTGCAGCGCAAGGGACTTTCAACAGTCTTCTCCAATACCACAGTTCAAAAGAATCAATTCTTTGGCACTCAGCCTTCTTTATGGTCCAACTCTCACATCCATATATGACTACTGGAAAAACAATAGCTTTGACTATACAGACCTTTGTTGACAAAGTAACATCTCTGCTTTTTAATATGCTGTCTAGGTTGGTCACAGCTTTACTTCCAAGGAGCAAGCATCTTTTAACTTCATGTCTGCGATTGCCATCTGCATTGATTCTAGAGTAAAGAAAATAAAGTCTGTCACTGTTTCCATTGTTGCCCCATCTATTTGCCATGAAGTGATGGGACCAGATGCCATGATCTTAGTTTTCTGAATGTTGGGTTTTAAGCCAGATTTTTCCACTCTCCTCTTTCACTTCATCAAGAGGCTCTTTATTTCCTCTTCACTTTCTGCCATAAGGGTGGGGTCATCTGCCTATCTGAGGTTATTGATACTTCTCCGGGAAATCTTGATTCCAGCTTGTGCTTCATCCAGCCCAGCATATCACATCATGTATTCTGCATATAAGTTATATAGGCAGGGTGACAATATACAGCCTTGACAGAGTCCTTTCCCAATTTGGAACCAGTCTGTTGTTCCATGTCCAGTTTTAACTGTTGCTTCTTGACCTGCATACAGATTTCTCAGGAGGCAGGTAAGATGGTTTGGTATTCCCATCTCTTGAAGAATTTTCCACAGTTTGTTGTGATCCATACAAAGACTTTAGCAAGGTCAATGAAGCAGAAGTAGATGTGTTTCTGAATTCTCTTGTTTCTTCTAAGATCCAGCAGATGTTAGCAATTTGATCTCTGTTTCCTCTGCCTTTTCTAAAACCAGCTTGAACATCTGCAATTTCTTGGTTCACATATTGTTGAAGCCTAGATTGAAGAATTTTGAGCATTACTTTGCTAGCATGCGAGATGAATGCAACTGTGTGATAGTTTAAACATTCTTTGGCATTGACTTTCTTTGGGATTAGAATGAAAACTGACCTTTTCCAGTCCTGTGGCCACTGCTGAGTTTTCCAAATTTGCTGGCATATTGAGTGCAGCATTTTCACAGCATCATATTTTAGGATTTGAAATAGCTCAGCTGGAATTCCATCACCTCCACTAACTTTGTTCATGTGATGCTTCCTAAGGCCCACTCAACTGCACATTCCAGGATGTCTGGCTCTAGGTGAGTGATCACACCATTGTGTTTATCCCGGGTCATGAAGATCTTTTTTATATAGTTCTTCTGTGTATTCTTGCCACCTCTTCTTAGTATCTTCTGCTTCTGTTAGGTCCATACCATTTCCGTCATGCTATGTGCTTCTCCAGAAACTGATATGCTAATATCTCTGCCTGCCCCTAACTGCAGGAATTGGTGTGTAACCCAGTCATCCTCCAAATGAAATTCCATTCCTCTAGTGGGTTCCCTGGTATATTCTGCCAAACTTTTAAAGAAGACTTAATGTCATTACATCTCACACTCTTTCAAAAAACTAAAAAAAAAAAGAGAACAGTCCCAAATCCATTTTACAAGCAAAGCTAGCAAAGCTAGGTAAGGACATGATAGGAAAAGAAAACTGCAGACCAATATCCCTGATGAATGAAGATGCACAAAAGGAGAGAATGATGTAACAAACTTCTGTGTACTCAGCAAATTATCAATATACATAAGAGTATAATATGCTTTCTACTATTAGTTTAAATATAAAGGAGCTAACTATAGTGAGTCTTCTTGAATCCTTGAGGTTTAAGAGTATGGAGTTTGAGTTGACTATATATATAGAGGCTCGCTCAGTCGTGTCCAACTCTTTGCGACCCCATGGACTGTAGCCTATCAGGCTCCTCCGTCCATGGGATTTTCCAGGCAAGAGTGCTGGAGTGGATTGCCTTTTCCTTCTCCAGGGGATCTTCCCGACCCAGGTATCGAACCCAGGTCTCCCGCATTGCAAGCAGACGCCTTACCGTCTGAGCCACCAGAGAAGCCCCCAT
The DNA here is from genome assembly GCF_000754665.1 of Bison bison bison. NCBI lineage: Eukaryota > Metazoa > Chordata > Mammalia > Artiodactyla > Bovidae > Bison > Bison bison. Next base: position 755,899 of record NW_011494767.1, on the reverse strand, counting down.
ATTATAGAGAGAGGAGCAACATTAATTAAAAATTACAGTAAGTTTTCAAACTATATAAAATTTAAAATGTGTGTCAAAATATCATTAAAAATTAAAAGGCAAACAATATACTATAAAATTTATTTGGCACAGATGTGATATTTTAAAAACATCTTTATTATATAAAGAGATCATTCTTAGTGGAATGTTCTGTAAATATCAAATAAGTCCATTTGCTCTAATGTGTTATTTAAGGCTTATGTTTCCTTACTGATTTTCTATCTGGATGATCTGTCCATTGATGTTAATGGGGTGTTAAAATCCCCTACTATTATTGTGTCACTGTCAATTTCTCCTTTTATGTCTACCAATATTTGCCTTATATACTAAGTACGGAGAAGGCAATGGCAACCCATTCCAGTACTCTTGCCTAGAAAATCCCATGGGCAGAGGAGCCTGGTAGGCTGTAGTCCATGGGGTCGCAAAGAGTCGGACACGACTGAGCAACTTCACTTTCACTTTTCACTTTTATGCATTGGAGAAGGAAATGGCAACCCACTCCAGTGTTCTTGCCTGGAGAATCCCAGGGACGGGAGAGCCTGGTGGGCTGCCATCTATGGGGTCGCACAGAGTCGGACACGACTGAAGCAACTTAGCAGCAGCAGCAGCAAGGTGCTCCTATATTGTGTGTAGATATATTTACATTATTATATCTTCTGCTTAGATTGATCCCTTGACCATTATACAGTGTCCTTCTTTGTCTACTATACTATAACAGTCATTATTTTAAAGTCTATTTTGTCTGATATAAATATTGCTATTTCAGGTTTCTTTTGATTTCCACTTGCATGGAATCCTGTTCCCCTCACTTTCTGTCTGTATGTGTCTCTAGATCTGATGTGATCTTTCTTTATGCATATTCTAAAGTTTTCCATAATGAAGCCTAAAACATTATTTTGTAGTTTTGACTTATTCTCTGCTGCCTTTCAAGTTTCATTGATATAAATTCCTAATTTGTGACCTTGAACAAATTTTGAAATCTCTAAGTTTTGGTTATCTCTGTTACTAAAAATCAGAACCAAACAAGGAAGTAAAAATATACCAAAAGTGTAGGATTATACCAAAAGGAGGAAAGAAAATACTGCATATATAGCATATAATATTGTGCCTTGCAAACACCAGGTGCTCAATAAAGGTTTCCTTTTTTTATTGTTATTATTATTATTATTACTACTATTACTATTTCAATTTCTATGTATCAGACTTTTCTGCTGTAAAAAATCAGAAGCTGATCCTGGATGATTAAGTTAAAGAGAAGTTTATTTCAAAAGATACTGAGAATAGCAGAAGACAAATTCAATGACAGTTTCAGAATGTCAAAGACCTGAGCTGGGGAGAAATCTGCTGCCAGCCACAAGCCTGCTGAGCACAAGTGGAAAAGGCTTGGCCACAGTCACCCTCACAGGACAAGTCTGCCCCAGAGCTGGATGCACACACTGACACTGGCCCATGAATGTTTCTGAGGAGGCCCTGCTTCCTCAAACTGCTCCTTTGGACACATATGACAAGCAAATCCTTGAGAAGTCAGACCCATAAGGATGAAAGCTCTTCAAACAGGAGTTCAAAAATGTTGACAAGGAGGCAGAAAACTGAACGATGTCCTGTACAGCCCTCTTGCTAGTTACACAAATTTCACATCAACCTTCCTTCTATGCTGGAACTTGACAAGGACAATAATAAAAATTCTATAAGTGGGGTCGTTAGGTATGGCTGCCCTGGTAGGGCCTTTCTGAGGAGACTGATACCCTAACAACTCAAACACTGGGAAGCCCAACTCCAGGCTGATGAGCATAAAATTTAGAGTTCTGGGGTGGCTGGAGCCTTTCCCTTAAAATCCAGATTATTTTATGCCACTGAGTCCCCAAGAGAGATTGTTGCTAATAGAAAATGCTCTGGGAAGTCCTACTTGGTTTGGAGAAATGTGGGATTAAATAAGTATGTTTGACCACTGAATCCTTATCTATTTACCTTAAAGATAAGAAAATATATTCCAGGTGGAAAGGACTGTTTCAATACACAGTTAGAGGAATACTGCTGTATAGAATCCAGAGTTGATTTTGTAACTCTCAGTTATATGGAATTATTCTGAGGCTTTGATTAAATAACAGATGTAACCAAAAAGATGCATAAATTCTCAACAAAATACTAGTAAACTGAATTCAACAGCACATTAAAAAGATTATACATCACAATCAAGTGGGATTTTTCCCTAGGATGCAAGGATGGTTCAATAAATGCCAAGCAGTTCACATGATAAACTACATTAGTAGAATGAAAGATAAAAATTATATGATCAAAAAAAATTATATGATCCTCTCAGTAAGTGCAGAAAAGCATTTGACAAAAATTTAACACCCAGGTGTGATATAAACTCTCAAAAATTTGGTATATAAGGAATCTACCAAAACACAATGAAAGTCATAGATGACAAACCCACAGCTAACATCATATCCAATGATAAAGAGCTGAAAGATTTTCCTCTAAAACCAGAAACAAGAAAACAATGCCCACTCTCACCAGCTAGATTCAACATAATATTGGAAATGACACTAGAGCAATAATGAAAAATAAATAAATAATAAATAAAATGAATTCAAACTGGAAAAGAGGTAAAATTTTCTTTCTTTGCATATGATGTGATCTTATACACAGAAACTTCTGAAGATTCCACCAAAAATTGTCAGAACTAATAAACAAATTTAATAAAGTTGAAATCAACACACAGATATTGGTTGCATTTCTATACACTAATAATGAATTATCTGAGAGTGAAATTAAGAAAACAATCCCATTTAAAATAGCATCAAAAGAATAAAATACTTACAAATAAATTTAACCAAGGAGAAGGAAGATCTATCTGTAGAGTGAAAACTTTAAGACTGATTAAAGAAACTGGAGAAGGTGTAAAAAATGTAAAGTCATCCATGTTCATAGACGGAAAGAATTAATATTGTTAAAACATTATACTAGACAAAGTCTTCTAGAGATTCATCAATGCAATTTCTGTTGAAGTTCCAATGGCTATTTTTACAGAAATAGAAAAAACAATCCTAAAAATTCAAAATTAGTATGAAACCACAAAAGACCTTGAGACTAAGCAATCCTGTGTAAGAACAAAGCTGGAAAAATCATGGTTCCTGATTTCAAAGTAAATTATAAAGCTACACTTTTCAAAACAGCCTGGTATTGGCATAAAAATGGACACATACAACAATGAACAGAATCAAGAGTTTAGAAACAAACCTACAAAAATATATGATCAACTAGGTGCCAAGAACACACAGTAGGGAAAAGGTGTATGTAGTCGATGGCTAAGTCGTGTCTGACTCTTTGCAACCCCATGGACTGCAACATGCCAGGCTTCCTCGTCCTTCACCATCTCCTGGAGCTTTCTCAAACTAATGTTCATTGAGATGGTGATGCCATCCAACCATCTCAAGCTCTGTCATCCCCTTCTCCTCCTGACCTCAATCTTTCCCAGAATCAGGGTCTTTTACAGTAAGTCGACTCTTCACATCAGGTGGGCCAAGTATTAGGGCTTCAGCTTCAATATCAATCCTTTCAATGAATATTCAGGATTGATTTCCTTTAGGGTTGAGAGGTTTGATCTCCTTGCAATCCAAGGGACTCTCAAGACTCTTCTCCAACAACACAGTTTGAAAGCATTAATTCTTTAGTTCTCAAGTTCCTCTGAAAATGGGGCTGGGAAAACTGCACAATCACATACAAAAGAATAAAATCTGACCCCTGTTTTATACTCTAACAATAATTAGCTCAAAATGGTCTAAGGACTTAAGTGTAGTACCTAAAACTGTAAAATTCCTAGAAGAAAACAAGGGAAAAGCTCCTTACATTGATCTTGACAATTATTTTTTGACATGATGACACCAAAAGCACAGGCAATGAAAACAAAAATAAATAAGTAGAATAATATAAAATTAAAAAGCTTCTCAGTAAAGGGAATAATCAATGAAATTAAAATGCAACCTATGGAAAAATATTCGCCAACCAAATATCTCATATGAGGTTAATATCTAAAATATTAATATAAAAGTAATTCATACAATTCAACAGCAAAATACAAACAGCCCAATTACAAATGGGCAAAAGTTAGGCAGGCTCCCATACCCTGGCCACTATGCCAACCACCTCATCAGTGGGCCCCTGGGAGCAGATGTCAGCATGTTGCCCACATGCAGATACACAACTGAAACCACGTATGAGCCACAGTGGCCACACGACTTCGGAAGCAGGGCTGAAATCTCTCCTGCAACTATGTGAGCCACAAATTTATACCTCCATTGCCAGTTCTGTAAATTCAGCACCTGCAGGACGTCAGAATAGACAATGGGTCCTCCCACAGCTGGGATGAGTCTGGCCTTAGCAGGTGTGGGCTTTGTGAGTGTATGCACACAAGGGCTGGGCTGGGCCAGTGTCTGAGCTGCCACCATAGCTCCTGGAGTGGACTCAGATACCTGAATACTGTTATAGATCTGTGCTGGTGACCTTATGACAATAACACCTGAGGAACACAAGTGCCAATTTCTGGCATTCCTATAGATGAGGCAGGGCCAAGATGAGTGCCAACAATAATGTATTTTGTAAGTCTTCACAATGAGTGAAACAACAGAGCACACTCACCAGTGAACAAACTCCAGCAGAGAAATACTTAGTGACTCCTCTCCTAGTGGGAGTGCTCCAATCCTGCCTACCTCACAGCAAAGTTCAGAAATGTATCTGGGGGCTGCTGCTCTAACAACTAGTGAGCGGACTCTGCTCTTGACAGGGCAATGACAACCACAGAGCAAAAGAGGAGGTCCTACCCAATACCCAGCACAGACTCTGATCACTACAACACTAGTCACATCTCCATCAAGGGGATAACACCCTTTAAAATAAAGGCTATAAAGAAGGACACTATATAATAATAAAGAAATCAATACAGGAGAGGATATTACACTTGTCTACATATATGCACCCAATTATAGGATCACCCCAGTACATAAAACAAATAACAACAGACATAAAAGAAGAAATTGATGGGAATACAATACTAGTAGGAGATTTTAACACCCTCCTCATATCAAAGGACAGATCTTCAAGACAGAAAATCAATAAAAGATATCCTAAATGGGTTTGGGTGGACTCTGGGAGTTGGTGATGGACAGGGAGGCCTGGTGTGCTGTGGTTCATGGGGTCACAAAGAGTCAGACACAACCGAGTGACTGAACTGAACTGAACTGAACTGAAATGATATAATGAGATCACAGGGAAAGAGATTCTAAATGATACAATATAACAATTAGACTTAATTGATGTTTTCATCCCCCCAAAAGCAGAATACACATTCTTTTCAAGTGCACATAGAATATTCTCTAGGACTGACCACAAACAAGACTCAACAAAATTGAGTGTAGAAATTATTTCAAGCATTTTAATTTCAAGCATCTTTTCTGATCACAGCAGCATGAAATCAGAAATCAACCATAGGAAAAGCAACGAGAAAAACAACTACATGAAAACTAAACAACATGCTGTTGAAAAAACAGTGAGAAAACCAAAGAAATTTAGAAATACGTTGCACAAATTACAATGAAAACACAACCATACACAATATATGGGATGCAGCAAAAAGCATTCTTAAAGGGAAGTTCACTGTGACACAGGTCTTCTTCAAGGACCAAGAAAAATCTCAAACAACCTAACCCAACACCTAGTAGAATTAGAAAAAGAACAAACAAACCATAAAGTCAGCAGAAGAAAAGAGATAACGAAGATCAAAGAGGAAAAATTAGATTTTTTTAAATAGGAAAAAAAATCAATAAAACCAGGAGCTAGTTCTTTAAAGGGTAAAGAAAATTGACAAGCCTCTTGCCAGGCTCATCAAGAAGAAAAGAGAGAAGATCCAAATAGACAAAATAAATTCAAGACAACAAATCATAATTGATATCACAGAAATACAAAAGGAAAAAACATAAGAACGATAACTATGAAAAACTATATGCCAACAAATTCAACCTAGAAGAAATGGACAACATTGTAAAAATATATAGCCCACAAAAACTAAATCAAGAAGAAATATATAACTTGAACAAACCAATCATAGGCAGTGAAGCAGAATCTATAATTTTAAAAAAAAGCTCCCTACAAACAAAAGTCCAGTATCAGATGGCTTCAGAGGCAAATTCTACCAAACATACAAAGAACTTATACTGATCCTTCTCAAGCTCTTCCAAAAGATTAAAGGGGAAGAAATACTTCCAAAGACATTCTAAGAAGCCTCCATCACCCTGATAACAAAACCAGACAAAGACACTGTCAGAATCTTTGATGAATATAAATATGCAAGAAATCTCAAGAAAATATTAGTAAACCAAATCCAAAACCACATAAAAAAGATCATATACCACGACCAAGTTGATTTATCCCTGGGTCACAAGGATGGTTCAACATATGTAAATCAAACAAGGTGATAACCACATCAACAAAGGAACAGAAATAAACCACATGATCAACTTAATAGATGCAGAAAAAGCATTTAGTAAAATTCAACATCCATTGATGACCAAAAATAAAAAAAACTCTTATGAAAGTGGGTATAGAGGGAACACATCTCAAAGTCATTTATGATAAACCCACAGCCCACAGCCAATATAATACTCAACAATGAAATGCTGAAAGCCTTCCCACTAAAGTCTAGAACAAAACAAGAATGCCCACTCTTACCACTTCTCTTGAAGATAGTATTGAAGTCCTAGCCAGAGCAACGAGATAAGAAAAAGAAATAAAAGATAGTCAAATTAGTAGGGAAGAAAAAAACTCTCATTATATGCAGATGATATGATACTATATGAATGAAACCCTAAAGATTCCACACAAAAACTATTAGAACTAATAAATTTAGCAAGGTATCAAGACACAACATCCAAGAATAGGTTGCATTATTTTTTACACTAACAATGAAATATCAAAAAGGGAATGTAAACAATCTCTTAAAATTGCATCCAAAAAATGCTTAGAAACAAACTTCACCAAAGAAGTGAAAGACTTCTATGTTGAAAACTGCAAAACAGTAATAAAGGAAATTGAAGATGATTCAAAGAAATGAAAAGTATCCCATGCTCTTGGACTGGAAAAATTAATATTGTTAAAATGACCATACTACTGAAAACAATCTACAGATGTAAGGAATCTGTCACATTACTCGTGACATTTTTTTCACAGAATGAGAACAAATAATCCTAAAATTTATATGGAATCATTATATCCAGAATTGCCAAAGCAATCCCAACAAAAAAGAACAAAGTTGGAAGCATAGCAAGCACTCCCAGACTTCAGATAATACCACAAAGTCACAGTAATAAAAACAACATGGTACTGGCACAAAAACAGATATATGATCAATGGAACATACTAGAAAGCCTAGAAATAAACCTGAACACTAATGGACAATTAATCAAAAGGGGCAAGAGTATAATCAAAAGGGGCAAGTATATAATCAAAAGAGGCAAGAATATACAATGGGGAAAAAACAGTCTCTTCAGCAAGTGGTGCTGGAAAAGTTGGACAGTCACATGTAAATCAATGAAGTTAGAATACACTCTTACACCATTCACAAAAAATAAATTCAAAATGGTTTAAAGATTTAAATATGAGAAGATATCATAAAACTCTGAAGGGAGAACATAGGCAAAATATTCTCTGACATAAATTGTAGCAATGTTTTCTTAGGTCAGTCTTCCAAGGCAATATAAATAAAAGCAAAAATAAACACATGGGACCTGATCAAACTTTTGTTTGATTTTGCACAGCAAAGGAAACCATACAAAACTAAAAGAAAATCTATGGGCTAGGAGAAAATATTTGCAAATGATATAACCAAAAAGAGGTTAATTTTCAAAATACACAAACAAGTCACATACAGCTCCATACCCAAAAAACAATCCAATCAAAAAAGGGCCAGACCTAAATAGACATTTCTCCAAAGAAGACATACAAATGATTTAAAAGCACATGAAAAGATGTTCAACATAACTGACTATTCAGTTCAGTTCAGTTACTCAGTCGTGTCCGACTCTTTGCAGTCCCATGCACTGCAGCACGCCAGGCCTCCCTGTCCATCACCAACTCCCGGAGTCCACCCTAACCCATGTCCATTGAGTTGGTGATGCCATCCAACCATCTCATCCTCTGTCATCCCCTTCTCCTCCTGCCCTCAATCTTTCCCAGCATCAGGATCTTTTCAAAGAGTCAGCTCTTAGCATCAGGTGGCCAAAGTATTAGAGTTTCAGCTTCAACATCAGTCCTTCCAATGAACACCCAGGACTGATCTCCTTTAGGATGGACTGGTTGTATCTCCTTACAGTCCAAGGGACTCTCAAGAGTCTTCTCCAACACCACAGTTCAAACTGATTATTAGAGAAATGCAAATCTAAACTACAATTTGGTATCACCTCACATCAGTGAGAATGGCTATCATCAAAAAAAAAAAAACACCTACAAACAATAAATGTTGGAGAGGCCGTGAAGAAAAGGGAACCCTCTTAAACTGTTGATGGAAAGGTAAACTGGTACAGTCACTATGAAGAACAATATGAAAGTTCCTTAAAAAGCTAAAAATAGAGCTACTATATGATCCAGCAATCCTACTCCTTGGTATTTATCTAGGGGAAGAAAACATATTTTAAAATGATAGATGCACCCCAGTGTTCACTGCAGCAATATCTACAATAGCCAGCACATGGAAGCAAACTAAATGTCCATCAACAAAGGAATGAATAAAGATAAAGATGTGATATAGCATTACTCAGCCATTAAAAGGAACAAAATAATGCCATTTACAGAAACATCGATGGACCTAGAGAGTGTTATACTGACACTGAGGGCAGTAAGTCAGAAAGATAAAGACAAATATCATACAATATCACTTTCATGTGGAATCTAAAATGTGACACAAATGAACATATCTGTGAAACAGAAACAGATTCAAAGACATAGATAACAGACTTGTGGTTGCCAAGGGGAAGAAAGAATGGCAGAGGAAAGGATTAGGAGTTTGGGATTAACAAATGTAAACTATTATATACAGGAAGGATAAACAACTAGGCCCTACTGTATAGCACAGGGAACTATATGTGATATCCTACGATAAACCGTAATGGAAAATAGTATGAAAAAGAATATATATGTGTATAATTTAGTCACTTTGCTATACAGCAGAAATTAATACAACATTGTAATAAAGTATACTTCAATAAGCTTTTAAAAACTAAAATGAAATGGGCAAAGGATCTAAACAGATACTTATAAAGATGACATACAAATTGCCACCAGGCACATGAAGATACTTAATAGCACTGCTGCTGCTGCTAAGTCGCTTCAGTCGTGTCCGACTCTGTGCAACCCCATAGACGGCAGCCCACCAGGCTCTGCCATCCCTGGGATTCTCCAGGCAAGAACACTGGAGTGGGTTGCCATTGCCTTCTCCATTGTATGAAAGTGAAAAGTGAAAGTGAAGTCGCTCAGTCGTGTCCAACTTGTAGCGACCCCATGGACTGCAGCCTACCAGGCTCCTCCATCCATGGGATTTTCTAGGCAAGAGTACTGGAGTGGCTTGCCATCCACTAATCATCAGGAAAATGCAAATTAAAACCACATTAAAATATCACTTCCCACCAGTTAAAATGGCTATTATTAAAAAGATAACAGTGTTCCTAAGGATGTGGAGGAAACGGAATCCCTGTGCACTGTATATGGTAATATAAACAGGCACAGACAGTATGGAAAACAATATGGAGGGTCCTCAAAAAACTAAAAGTAGAGTTACTGTATAATCTAGAAATCCTGCTTCTTGGTATATATACAAAGAAATGGATGATATTCTTATATAGAAGGGATATCTGCATCCCCCAAGTTTATTATAGCATTATTCACAATAGCCAAAATATAGATATATGTATAAGTGGAAATACATATATATTTTTCTATTGTTGTTAACTTTATATATTGTTTATTTTTTAACATTCATCCAGACATTTTCTCTATTCTCAGCTAGCTACAGCCTAAGTTCATCAGAGCTAGGAAAGCAACTTCATCGTTGATGTTATTTAGGCATTATTTTCCAGATTGAGACTATGCTATCATGGTAGTTAAAGAGCGCTACTTTTAATTGCAAAATGCTTCATTATTTTCAGCATACCTTGCTTATGAAGTTGCTTGATTAATTTTATTCTCAGATGTAGTAGATATACTGATCAGACATACAAGCACAGGTGCAGTGCCAGTGGTGGTGGTGGTAATGGTGATTATGTGTGTGTTTGTATACATACATATACTTGACAGTCTTTATATAAACACAAATCTTAAATATCTAAATACTAAGATGCTTGCTCCTAGTATCTCATATACTTTACTCTTACAAATATGGTTCTGGGGAACCCTACTGTGTCAATCAATCAGTAAACCCTCCTACCTTGGGTTGGACACTGAGGGGAGGCACATTAAGGAAAACTGGCAACTTCTGTCCTAGGGAAACTCACAGTATAAGAGAACAATCAGGACCAAGAAACAAACAAACAGAAAAAGACAACTTTTAAGTATCAGAAACTTTAAAAAGTAAATATACAAATATCATCTATAAACTGACAAGACACAGATGCCAAAATGGTTTTAACACTCATTTCAAGCCTAAATGTCTAAGAGTGGGAATTCCCATCTTGAGACTTTTGTGTCTATGCATAGGTGTTATGATCTCAGTTGGTCCTAATTCTGGTCTAGAGGAATAGATTATCCAATCTTATCCTTAAGACTTGGGGTTAATATCAAATTAGGTGCATGTTCTCAGTACTTAATGAATTATAAAATGTCTTTGCCCCCTCCTCCTCCTACTTCATCTCTTTTTCCAATGATATTTATTCCTTTATGAAAAATATTTTATAATTTTATAAAATATAAAATTTATTTACAATATCTACAACTGAATGCATTCTGTGTTAAGTAGAAGTATAGAGATAAAATATTCAATCCTTTCCCTCACAGCATTCACAATTTAATGACAGGAGACAAACAATTGCAGTATAGTGTGAAAAATGCTACCAATCTAGGGAAAAGAGGACCAGAAAAAGACATGGGAGGCTTCCTGTAAGAGAGATTACTCACAATGAAACCTGGAAGATGACTAGAAATCTGGACTATGTGTATGTAGAGGGTGGAATTCTTTGCTTACTCCAGTTATCTAGGGTAGGAAAATACTCATTGATTTAGGGTCATCACCCTTGCTTTCAATAAATACCATATATTTTCTAGGTCTTTACTGCTTTACAAAACACTTCCTTCTTAGCTATAGACATCAACAGAAATAGAAAAGAGGTAACAGGATGTCAGTCTCCAAATCCACAAGCATTACCTGCTGATTTCAACCACTTTGGCAGGGTTTTAGAAAATACAGATCATGCAAAGATACAGATCTTAGAAATATAAATCATATAGACCTAGAAAATATATGGTATATATTGAAAGCCAGGGTGACGGTCCTAAATCAATGACTACTTTCCTACCCTAGATAACTGGACTAAGAAAAAATTCCTTTCTGAAAGACCACTGATTTTCATGCTATGTGTATTGGGCCCAGTGTTCTCAACAAGGGCCACAGAGTGGACACTGAGCAGGCAGATGCCCAAGTCCCCACTCCCTGATTGAACTACTCAATATTTCATTGGTTTATGCATCAGAACTTTGCCTAAGACTTCTTTTTAAAAATGTTCTGCTGCTTAAAAAAAAAGTTTAAAACCATTGTCCCACTGCCCTATATATTGATTGACTCTATTTTTCAAGAATGGAATCTAGAATATCCTTAATCTCTAAAAAAAGAAAATCAAAATGATGGGTTCTCTGGCCTTACGGTCTTTCCTGAAAACTTCTTCTTCCTTTGAGTATCCTCTCCCTATATTCAACCCCTTTAGACCCCCATTTCCATATTTTTTTGATTCATAATAGTCATTACTAAATTCAGTGTGATCTCTTTGCAGGGACAGAGATGCTATTCTTTTCTGTGAGCAAAGAAATCTATATTTATCCCAAGAAATCCTCCAAAAAAGAAAAAAAAAAAAAAACTGTGGCTTTGCACCATCTCCACCCTCCAGTCTCCTACTTTTAACTTTGTTCTACTTTGTATTCAACAACTCTGGTAAATTCCCAGGGTCTTCTAGGCTCATCTAGTTCTTTTCTGCCAGTACAGTTGCTGCTTCTACCACCTCTTCTAGAATTCTGTCAGCTTGTAACTTTTGTCAGTCTGTAACTTTTGAGGCCAGGAAATGTTCCCCATTTGCTCCTGTATTTGTCCTGGATGTAGATTTTCCTCAAAAGATATTTTAATTGTAATTGCTACAGTTACATAAGCCAGTACATTCATGTGTGTGCTTACTGACTCAATCATGTCCAGCTCTTTGTGACACCATGAAAAGTAGCCCGCCAGGCTCCTCTTTCTGTGGGGATTCTCCAAGCAAAAATATTGGAGGGGGTTTCCATGTCTTCCTCCAGGGGATCTTCCCAACTCAGGGATCCAACCCAGGTCTTCCACATTGCAGGTGGATTCTATGCTGTCTGAGCAACCCGTGAAGCTCAAGGATACTGGAGTGGGTAGCCTACCCCTTCTCCATGGGAACTTCCCAAACCAGGAATCATACCAGGGTCTCCTGCATCACAGACAGATTCTTTACCAGCTGAGCTACCACGGAAGACCTAGTACATTCATGGGCTCAGCTAAAACTGATGTGTACTCAATTACATGCTCTCCTCCAAACCCTTTCTCTATTGTAAAATTACTCAGGGCTATGTACTTTAAATAGTAGATGCACATACTTTTCTGCCACTCCTCTTTCTGCTGCTAGAAACAATTCCTCTGTGCTCACCCCATTCCTTTCATGCATGCTCAACTGGACTTTAAAAGTTTCAATCTGTTTCTTAATCTGCTTCTGCATGTTCTCTGAGCTTTTTTTATTTTTTTCAAGTAACAAAAATTGAACTCAAACTCTCATAAGTAAAACAATCCATGCAATTGGGAAGCCCTAGGGATGCTAACTTCAGGCATAGCTGAGTTTAGGAGTTTTCAATTCATGCTTCTTCTTTTTTGCTCTTCCTTCCTTTCTCTCTCTCTCTCTTTCTCTTTCATTTTTCAGCTCATCTTTCTCCTGTATTTGCCGATTCTCAGGCACACTCTCTCCATATGTCAACAAATGTGCCTCTTAGCACCTATGATTTTAGAAGCAAAGGGATTTTTTTTTCATACCAATTGCCCTTGTCTAAGGCATATATACAACCACAGAACAATCATGTGAGAAGAAGACTATTTATTGACCAGCCTAGACCCTCTACAACCACCTTCAAATCCCTTTCTCATCTTTGATCGCATCTCAGAGACAGAAAGGCCCCTGCAATTACAGCCAATCAGAATTTTATGGCCTGGTATTGAGACAGTTCCCAATACCAGGAATCAGAACAGATATAAGAATTTGCATTATTTGTTGAATTGAGTGTCTTCCTTCTTTTTTTAATCCTCTCACAGTTCCTTTTTTTATTGCAAAATTTAAAGTGTATTTAAGCTAAAACACTTCTGCTCTGGGTTTCTGATATTTTTCCTCCAAAGCTTAAGTAGTAGCTTTAAGTCTCATACCAAATACAGAGCCTTTCATCAGCTGATTATGCTTTCCCTTTGCCTGGAAGCAAACAGCTCTGAGACCCAAAATTTCCTGGGTGAAATTCTTTTCAGTTTCCTGCTTCATCTTTGGGTTTGTAATAAATTTACTATTTTTTTTTCTCCACTCAGCACACAGGAATACATCTTTGATATATCAACCAGTATATTTCTCTATTTCTTGTTTCTTCTAAAAATATATATTAGGCATAGATGGATGGTTGATAACTGCAAGATGATAGATGGACAGACATATGTGGAAACAGATAAAGAGAACCGAGTAGAACTGAAGCCATCTCATGAACCAGCAGTTGGCAATTCCAATCCATACCAGGAGTGAACCTAACCCTAACCAGGCTTTAAAGCAGTACATTCCCTCTCCCTAGAAACACTCGCCAAGATCCCTCCCACAGTGTTAGACACCCGTCCTCTAGCCAATGCTCTTTGAAGCTCTTTGAACAGATTTTCCCTCAATAGGAAAATGGAGAAATGACTTCTCATACCTTTCAAAGCCAGGTTGCTCCAAGTGGATTCTGATTCCCCAGGCGATCTTTTGCATATGTCTCCTGAATGAGCCCCAGAAAATAATTCCTTTTCCTATCTGGTGGCTCAGTGGTAAAGAATCTGCCTGCAGTGCAGGAGACCTGGGTTTGATCCCTGGGTGGGGAAGATCCCCTGGAGAAGGGAATGGCAACCCACTTCAGTATTCTTGCATGGAAAATCCTATGGACAGAGGAGCCTGGTTGGTGGGCTACAGTCCATGGGATTGCAAAAGACTGGGACACGACTTAACAACAAAGCAAATCAATGTCACATCCCATTAATTAGAGGACCTAATCAAGATCATCTCCCAAATTAAGAATATTTTTCTCTCCATGTAGGATATCACCCACCAGAAACTATTTTAAGTCTTAAAATCCCCAAATGAACTTGCCTCCCAAAATTCAGTTACTGATACATATCCTAATCCCATTTGATCAAGTATGCAAATGATAGTCATAATTCTGAGAGATGAGACCAGCTTCATTATATTATATTCTCCTATGAATATAGAAAGACAAGAGAGGCACTCTTCTTTTCACCCATACCATCTCTTTCTTAAATCATCCCTTTATCTCTATTTTAATCTACTTCATTTTCAAAGGGCCAAGAGATTTAAAACAGTAGGTGATACCACATGGGAATCACAGAAGAAAAATATAATAGAAATCCAAAAAGAAAGTGGTCAAAGTGAACACATCACCAAGAAAAAGGAACCCTTCAGGAAGTTTACCAAGGGACACTTTAGGATAAATATCTTTCCCAGTTATGAAGTACTTTTCAGCAAGATCCACTAAGAAATCAAGAGGCACTTCCTTCGCCACCTTTGCTTTACACATACAAACAAAAACTACCTTACTTAAATCCCAATATATAATAGTTATAAATATTGCATATAGACCCTAAAGTAATGAGGTAGAAAGTTTAAACAGTTAATTGAAAAAAAATGTACTTTATGCTCTTCTCTAAAGAAAGTTATTTGTGTCCATAATGTAGTTATTAGCATGCCTAAAGAAGATAATTGTGGAGAGGTAAAGCTCCATGTTCAAAAAATGATTAATGCTCAAGAAACAGTATAGAATGGAGATCAAATGGGTATATTCAGTAACATCTTATTCAAGTCTCAGCTTCTAACGGGGAATCTTGGGTAAGTTACTTAAATTTCTCTGAACCTCTGTCATCTCTCCAGTGAAATGCAAATTTCTCTCCTAAGTTTCTAGGAGAATAAATTGAAATGTAACACAGAGAATCCACTAGGTAATAGATAATACATGGTAGACTTTTATTATAAGTCTATTGTAGTTGAAGAATTGGAGAGAGGTAACCCTTCCTTTCCTGGCAGGAAAGCTATGACAAACCTAGACAGTGTGCTGAAAAGCAGAGACATTTCTCTGTCTGAAAGGTCTATATAGTCAAGGCTATGATCTTCCCAGTGGTCATGTACAGTAGTGAGCGGAACTGTAAAGAAGACAGAGTGCCGAAGAATCAATGCCTTCAAACTTTGGTGCTGGAGAAGATTCCTGAGAGTCCCTTGGACAGCAAGGAGATCAAACCAGTCAATTTTAAGGGAAATCAACCCTAAATACTCATTGGAAGGACTGATGCTGAAACTGAAGCTCCAATACTTTGGCCACCTGATGCAAAGAACTGATCATTAGAAAAGACCCTGATGCAGGGAAAGATTGAAGGCAAGAGGAGAAGGGGATGACATAGGACAAGATGGCTGGATGGCATCACTAACTGATGGACATGAGTCTGGGCAAGCTTCAGGAGATGGTGATGGACAGGGAAGCCTGGCATGCTGCAGTCCAGGGGGTCACAAAGAGTTGGACATGACTGAGCAACTGAACTGAACTGAACTGACCAATCAACAACTCTTTATTTTCCCTACCCCCAAACTGAAGTATTTCAACAAAAAGCATCTTTACCTTTGAGTGTCAGCACTGTCTTTTCTCTAAATTACAAAATAACAGAAATAAACAGATAATTGTTTCTAAGTCACTGTAACACTGTGCCTTCTTAGCATAACAATGACACCAAAAACATGCTTGGTCTTAAAACTTATTCTCCAGGAAAATAATTAGAGCATCCAACTACTAAGAAATAATCACTGTGCCTGCAAAGTAAATTCTAATATTTTAGCTTTTCATTTTCTACTTTTCAAGTTATGAAAACATAAAAATAAAAGGAAATAACTCCATGTGGCACAGTACTCACCAAAGATACTTAGAACATGCTCTTGAGCATAAGAAAAGAAAAATTGAATCAGAGTAAAAAAAGAAAAAAAGCCTAGGGTTGAATCCCACCCTCACATCTCATCAGCTTTTCAATCACACAAGCTCTCTAAACTTCAGTTTTCTCATCTGTAAAATGAGAATAATAAAATGCAACTTAGAGAGTAAGATAAAAATTAAATTGAAAATGCCATCTCCAGTGTTTCCTGTAGTAGGTTTTCTTTAAAAAAAAAAAAAGTATAAAAAGCCTAAATACTCCTGCAATTATCTCTCTTTCTATAGTCATAGGAAAGAAAATTAAACCAGTTAATCAGGGCATTCCCTAGTTGAACTCTAGTTTTCTAGCAGTTTTAGTGCCAGAACTGTTTTCTCAAGCAAAATTTTATGTAGAAGCATAAAATATTATGTTAAAATACGCTCAAAAGTATAACTGCTTATTTTCAACCCCCCACCCATCCATCCATTCACTTACTAAATATCAGCATCAGGCACTGTGATGAACACTGGGAATACAAAGAATAAGTCATGGCTCCAGCTTTCAAGGAAACTGATACCCGGCCAAAAATAAATAAACAGATAAATAAGAATTAGGGGCACATGAAATGGAATATTTGCTGCAGACCCAGCATAATATAACTCCAAATCAATGTCCTGAGTGAGACTGCTTAGAAACAAGGAACAAGTCTGAAACTTGAGTGCATAAGAACAGACAGAAAACAAAAACAAACAAAAAAAAGAAGTAATTACAAAAGGAAGGCTCAACACTTAAGATAAACAAGGATTCCAGAGGTAGACACTGGAGAGATCTCATGTAAGCATCTGGAGAGGGGTTATAATTCAAGGGGCATAGCTGCCTAAGGGTTGAGTAGGAAAGCAAGCAAAGCAAAGTCACTCAGTCATGTCCGACTCTTAGCAACCCCATGGACTGCAGCCTACCAAGCTCCTCGGTCCATGGGATTTTCCAGGCAAGAGTACTAGAGTAGGAAGAAGCAGTAAATGGCATAGAGCCAGTTTGAAAGAGGAGATTATGGAAATGCAGAAAAACACATTCAACAATATAATACTATGTGACATTTTAGAAGTATAAGGTTCAGTAAGGCCCTGTATCTTAAGTGAATCATTCATGATTTACAGTGCATTTAGAGGAAAGAACTACGTGAGTAAAATGGTCCCCACATTATTTCATGCAAAGATTGTGAAGAGGCAACTGGGTTTATTTGGCCTGGAGAAGAAAGGGTTACAGGTGCCGTGACAGCAGACTTCAAATATCTAAATGGCTAAGGAGGGGAAAGGAAATCCATTCTGAGCAACTCTATAAACTCCATTTCCAGAGCTCTCACTATGATCTCTAGTCCCTTCTAAGATACACATAAATAAATCTAACTATAAACTGATGAAAGTGAAAGAGGAGAGTGAAGATGTTGGCTTAAAGCTCAACGTTCAGAAAACTAAGATCATGGCATCTGGTCCCATCACTTCATGGCAAATAGATGGGGAAACAGTGGAAACAGTGTCAGACTTTATTTTGGGGGGCTCCAAAATCACTGCAGATGGTGACTGCAGCCATGAAATTTAAAGATGCTTACTCCTTGGAAGAAAAGTTATGACCAATCTAGATAGCATATTGAAAAGTAGAGACATTACTTTGCCAACAAAGGTCTGTCTAGTCAAGGCTATGATTTTTCCTGTGGTCATGTATGGATGTGAGAGTTGGACTGTGAAGAAGGCTGAGCACCAAAGAATTGATGCTTTTGAACTGTGGTGTTGGAGAAGACTCTTAAGGGTCCCTTGGACTGCAAGGAGATCCAACCAATCCATTTTAAAGGAGATCAGTCCTGGGTGTTCATTGTAAGGACCGATGCTAAAGCTGAAACTCCAGTACTTTGGCCACCTCATGCGAAGAGTTGACTCACTGAAAAAGACTCTGATGCTGGGAGGGATTGGGAGCAGAAGAAAAGGGGATGACAGAGGATGAGATGGCTGGATCGCATCACCGACTCGATGGACATGAGTTTGAGTGAACTCCAGGAGTTGGTGATGGACAGGGAGGCCTGGTGTGCTGCAATTCATGGGGTCGCAAAGAGTCAGACACTGCTGAGTGACTGAACTGAACTGAACTGAACTATAAACTGAACAATCTTGGCTGTCCACTTGAACTGTAAACACAGTAGCTTAAAACTGACTGTGTTACATGTCCCTCCGAAACTCCTAGACACTCTGTTAATATAATCCATGTTTTTTTTTATTGGCATCTGCATCTTAGCCACTAAGAAAGAAACTAGGAAATTTCCATAGTATGACCACATCAACTTAGTTACCAAATTTTTTTTCATTCTACTTTCTTCACATCAAAGGGGTTTCTAAAAAACTGTGACCACAGAGTAGTTCCCTACTGAAAACTCTGGAGTGAATCTCAGTAGAAAGTAGAGTAGACTTCCCCAAGGCACATAGTATCAAGCATATTTCTATGGACAAGGTTTGTGTGAGTGAGTAGGAGGGTCTCAGGTAGAAAAATTTGGAAAACAGTTGAATTAAAATCTCTCCTAATGATCACAATTAACATTACCATACTAGAAACTGTGAAATATTTCAGTAAAGAAAACTGTCTTGAATCTGAACAATTAGTGCTCCTTAGTTTTTTTTTTCTTTAACCACAATATCTCATGATTTTCCATTACCATTAGTGTCCTATAAAATATATCTCAGTGAATGCTGGACTATAAAATGAAATGGATTACAAAGGTTTTCAGAAGAGGTTTTCAACTTTATCTACTACTGTATTTATCAATTAATCAGTTCAGAAAATATTTATTGAACAGCCACAGTATTACGTGCTAAGGATACAGTGGTGATCAACCAGACATGGTTGCTCTCTTCAGCTATTTACTTACAGTTTCCAAAAATTACAACATTTTTTATTTCTCCAGGCCTTTGCACACACCATGCCTACTACCTGGAATGCTCTTCATTTCATAAACTTTCTCATTCTTCAGCTACTTACACCCTAAATTATTGCTCCTTGACCACAGAAAGTACCTTATTTTTTCTATGCTTAGCAGTATACCTGATACATACTTCTATTCAATAAATTATATTTTAACAAATAAAGATATTAAAATTTATTTTGAGAAGTTATATTTTAAATTAAGACATGTACTTTTTAATAGTTGCTTCAAGTATAAGAAGACTAATAATTTATTACTTTATGGAAATGCTTATAAGTGTTTGTTTTTAATTTTATCTTCTGACTTCTTATTATACTTGGTTAGCATAAATTATAGGTACACCTGTCATGTTTATAATTTTATATGAATTATAATTTGCAAGAATTTTAAATTTATGTTACAGGGAGACTGAAGTAAAATAGCAATTTAAAAAGTGAAGTTATTTTTCTGGAGTTGAGCTGTAGGAGTTGCTTGTATATTTTTGAGATTAGTTGTTTGTCAGTTGCTTCATTTGCTATTATTTTCTCCCATTCTGAAGGCTGTCTTTTCACCTTGCTAATAGTTTCCTTTGATGTGCAGAAGCTTTTAAGGTTAATTAGGTCCCATTTGTTTATTTTGAAACTGGAGCCTATTATACAGAGTGAAGTAAGCCAGAAGGAAAAACACCAGTACAGTATACTAACGCATATATATGGAATTTAGAAAGATGGTAACAATAACCCTGTGTATTAGACAGCAAAGAGACACTGATGTATAGAACAGTCTTATGGACTCTATGGGAGAGGGAGAGGGTGGGAAGATTTGGAAGAATGGCATTGAAACATGTACAATATCATGTATGAAACAAGATGCCAGTCCAGGTTCAATGCACGATATTGGATGCTTGGGGCTAGTGCACTGGGATGACCCAGAGGGATGGTATGGGGAGGGAGGAGGGAGGAGGGTTCAGGATGGGGAACACATGTATACCTGTGGCGGATTCATTTTGATATTTGGCAAAACTAATACAATTTTGTAAAGTTTAAAAATAAAATTTAAAAAAAAAAAAGTGAAGTTAAATTTTAGATGACCTAATCTCAGAAAACCACAAATATACTTGTAAAATTGCTTTGCCCTACCATTAACATACACTATATCACAAATGTTCATCTTTTAGTCTTTAATATAGTGGGCCTACCTGGTGGCTCAAATGGTAAAGAATCAGCCTGCAGTGAGGAGATCTGGGTTCTATCCTTGGGTTGGGAAGATCCCTGGAGAAGGGAATGGCTACCCACTCAAGTATTCTTACTTGGAAAATTCCAAAACAGATGATCCTGGTGAGCTACATCCATGGGGTCACAAAAAGTCAGACACAACTGAGTGACTAATGCTTTCACACTTTCACTTTGATGCTTGATGGAGCTAATTGGAACCAGCATGATTGGTCAATGGGTTGAAAAATTGGAGTGACAAACTGTTTTTTCAACACTAACAACTGTGAATATGCTAGTTTTTTATAGACGTTTATGCTAGGCCATTCAGGTATGACATAAATCAAATCCCTTATGATTATACAGTGTAGATGACAAATAGATTCAAGGGATTAGATCCGGTAAACTTAGTGCCTAAGCCTTCCTCAGCAATCAGTGCAAAGAAATAGAGGAAAACAACAGAATGGGAAAGACTAGAGATCTCTTCAAGAAAACTAGAGATACCAAGGGGACATTTCATGCAAAGATGGGCTCGATAAAGGACAGAAATG
>NW_011494767.1:734173-734610 GCF_000754665.1 Bison bison bison | reverse complement strand
TAATCATGATGGTGTGATCACTCATCTAGAGCCAGACATCCTGGAATGTGAAGTCAAGTGGGCCTTAGAAAGCATCACTATGAACAAAGCTAGTGGAGGTGATGGAATTCCAGTTGAGCTATTTCAAATCCTGAAGGTTGATGCTGTGAAAGTGCTACACTCAATATGCCAGCAAATTTGGAAAACTCAGCAGTGGCCACAGGACTGGAAAAGGTCAGTTTTCATTCCAATCCCAACTAAAGGCAATGCCAAAGAATGCTCAGACTACCACACGATTACACTCATCTCACACGCTAGTAAAGTAATGCTCAAAATTCTCCAAGCCAGGCTTCAGCAATACGTGAACTGTGAACTTCCTGATGTTCAAGCTGGTTTTAGAAAAGGCAGAGGAACCAGAGATCAAATTGCCAACATCTGCTGGATCATGGAAAAAGCAA
>NW_011494767.1:733341-733937 GCF_000754665.1 Bison bison bison | reverse complement strand
ATTGCTGGGAGAAATATCAATAACCTCAGATATGCAGATGACACCACCCTTAGTGGCAGAAAATGAAGAGGAACTAAAAAGCCTCTTGATGAAAGTGAAAGTGGAGAGTGAAAAAGTTGGCTTAAAGCTCAACATTCAGAAAATGAAGATCGTGGCATCTGGTCCCATCACTTCATGGCAAATAGATGGGGAAACAGTGCAAACAGTGTCAGACTTTACTTTGGGGGGGGCTCCAAAATCAGTGCAGATGGTGACTACTGCCATGAAATTAAAAGACGCTTACTCCTTGGAAGGAAAGTTATGACCAACCTAGATAGCATATTCAAAAGCAGAGACATTACTTTGCCAACAAAGGTCCGTCTAGTCAAGGCTATGGTTTTTCCTGTGGTCATGTATGGATGTGAGAGTTGGACTGTGAAGAAGGCTGAGCACCAAAGAATTGATGCTTTTGAACTGTGGTGTTGGAGAAGACTCTTGAGAGTCCCTTGGACTGCAAGGAGATCCAACCAGTCCATTCTGAAGGAGATCAACCCTGGGATTTCTTTGGAAGGAATGATGCTGAAGCTGAAACTCCAATACTTTGGCCACCTCATGTG
>NW_011494767.1:730589-733104 GCF_000754665.1 Bison bison bison | reverse complement strand
AAGCTGGGAGGGATTGGGGGCAAGAGGAGAAGGGGACGACAGAGGATGAGACGGCTGGATGGCATCACTGACTCGATGGACATGAGTCTGAGTGAACTCCAGGAGTTTGTGATGGACAGGGAGGCCTGTCGTGCTATGATTCATGGGGTCGTGAAGAGTCGGACACGACTGAGCTACTGAACTGAATTGAACTGAACTGAAGAACTATGGATGGAGGTTTGTAACTGAAACCACCCCAAAGTAAAAGAAATGCAAGAAGGCAAAGTGGTTGTCTGAGGAGGATTTACAAATAGCTGAGAAAAGAAGAGAAGCAAAAGGCAAGGGAGAAAGGGAAAGACATACACTGATGCAGAGTTCCAGAGAATAGCCAAAGAGAGATAAGAAAGTCTTCTTAAGTGAACAGTGCAAAGAAACAGAATGGGAAAGACTAGAGATCTCTTCAATAAAACTGGAGATACCAATGGAAAATTTCATGCAAGGATAGGGACAATAAAGGACAGAAATACTAAGGACATAATAGAAGCAGAAGAGATTAAGAAGAAGAGGCAAGAATACAAAGAAGAACTATTCAAGAAAGGTCTAATGACCCAGATAACCACGATGGTGTGGTCACTCACCTCAAGTCAGACATCCTGAAGTGTGAAGTCAAGTGGGCCTTAGGCAGCATTACTATGAACAAAGATAATGGAGGTGATGGAATTCCAGCTGAGCTATTTAAAATCCTAAAAGATGATACTGTTAAAGTGCTGTATTCAATATGTCAGCTAATATGGAAAACTCCGCAGTGGCCACAGAACTGGCAAAGGTCAGCTTTCATTCTAATCCCAAAGAAGGGCAATGCCAAAGAATATTCAGATCATCATACAATTGCACTCATTTCACATGCTAGCAAGGTAATGCTAGAAATTCTTCAAGCTAGGCTTCAGCAGTACATGAACTGAGAACTTCCAGATGTACAAGTTGAATTTAGAAAAGGCAGAGGAACCAGAGATCAAATTGACAACATTCATGGGATCATAGAGAAAATAAGGTGATTCCAGAAAAGCATCTACTTCTGCTTCATTGACTACACTTAAGCCTTTGACTGTGTGGATCACAACAAACTGTGGAAAATTCTTAAAACTATGGGAACACCAGACCACACTCTTGCTCCTGAGAAACCTGTATGTGAGTCAAGAAGCAACAGTTTGAACCAGATATGGGACAATGGACTGGTTCAAAACTGGCAAAGGAGTACAACAAGGATGTACATTGTCACCCCACTTTTTAAATTCTATGCAGAATAAATCATGTGAAATACCAGGCTGGATGAATCACAAGCTGGAATCAAGATTGCCAGAGAAATATCAACAACCTCAGGTACGCACATGATACCACTTTTATGTAGAAAGTGAAGAGGAAGTAAAGAGACTCTTGATGAGGGTGAAAAGGAAGACTGATAAATCTGGCTTAAAACTCAACATTTAAAAAACTAAGACCACGGTATACAGGCCCACCACTTCATGACAAATAGATGGGGAAAAAGTGGAAGCAGTGACACATTTTATTTTCTTGGGCTCAAGAATCACTGAAGACAGTGATGGGCCTTGAAAATAAAAGATGCTTTCTCCTTGGAAGGAAAGGAAAGAACTGATGCTTTTGAATTGTGGTGTTGGATAAGACTCGTGAGAGTCCCTTGGACTGCAAGGAGATCCAACATCCTAAAGGAAATCAGTCCTGAATATTCATTGGAAGGACTGATGTTGAAGCTGAAACTCCAATACTTTGGCCACCTAATGTGAAGAACCGACTTATTTGAAGAGACCCTGATGCTGGGAAAGATTGAAGGCAGGAGGAGAAGGGGACGACAGAGGATGAGATGGTTGGATGGCATCACTGACTCAATGCACGTGAGTTTGAGTAAATTCCAGGAGTCGGTGATGGACAGGGAGGCCTGGCAAAGGGGTCACAAAGAGTTGGACACCACTAAACAATTGAACTGAGCTGACTGATACCTGTTGTGTTAGTTGTTCAGTCTTCTCTGACTCTCTGTAACCGCATGGACTGTAGCCCGCCAGACTCCTCTGTCTATGGGATTTTCCAGGCAAGAATATTGGAAAGGGTTGCAATCTCCTTCTCCATGATACCTATTGTAGATATTATATTATAGTAAACAAGATTTTTTATACTCACAACCAGTACAAATATCAGTTCAAAATTGAAATGGATCAGCAATAGAGCATTGCTTCTATATGACTAGTTTTAAATTACACTTTGGACCCCCACTCCACCATGTGTGAGCAACAGTGCTTTCAGATAACTTGAGGTCTCCCCACTCTTTCTCTAATGTTACATCTACATTCAGCGCATTTCTGTAGCATGAGCATGACAACATAGGAAAACTAGTGAAGAGGTGTATCTGATTCTTTTTTTTTTTTTTTTTATTTTTAAACTTTACATAATTGTATTAGTTTTGCCAAATATCAAAATGAATCCGCCACAGGTATACATGTGTTCCCCATCCTGAACCCTCCTC
>NW_011494767.1:725940-730071 GCF_000754665.1 Bison bison bison | reverse complement strand
CCATTGTATATTCTTGCTCCTTTGTCTAAAGATAAGGTGTCCATAGGTTGCGTGGATTTATCTCTGGGCTTTCTATTTTATTCCATTGATCAATATTTCTGTCTTTGTGCCAGTACCATACTGTCTTGATAACTGTGGCTTTGTAGTAGAGCCTGAAGTCAGGTAGGTTGATTCCTCCAGTTCCATTCTTCTTTCTCAAGATCGCTTTGGCTGATTCTTGAATGTCATAAAAAATGCACACAGCATCCCATGAGACTCTCCTGCCTAGTCTTCAGTCATCAACATACAAGCATCTCTGCAACTCTCTTCCACATCAAGCTCACAGAACTTCTTCAGGTTCTGTTTACTTTCTCTCAGTGCATTCCTGCCCTCTTCAACTTTCTTCACTACTCTGGAGCAATAAGAAACACAAATGGCCTACCTAAGCACTCCTGTTAAACCACTAGGCAACTATTTCAACTATATACTGTACCCACGTCTTCTAGATAAGGAGCATTATGAGATTTTGTTAGCTCCTTGCACTGCACCCAGGAATAAGGACTCTCTTGTCTGCCTATGTCCAGCCCAATCTCAGATCTCAGTTCAGGGTTGAGGTGAACAGGGCACAGGGCTACTTCAGTGATCCACCAGCATTTAAGCTCTATCATGACACTCAACATAAGAAAACTTTTCTAGTCTCCAGGCAGGGGAAATACTGGCTCTCATTGATAACATGTTTTTTTTATGTATGCCAATTTTATCAAGAGCCTGAATTTCAGACAAGTGTTTGATTCTTTGATTTTTTTTTTTTTTTTTGGACCCATTGGAAAAGACTCTGATGCTGGGAGGGATTAGGGGCAGGAGGAGAAGGGGAAGACAGAGATGAGATGGCTGGATGGCATCACTGACTCAATGGACGTGAGTCTGAGTGAACTCCGGGAGTTGGTGATGGACAGGGAAGCCTGGCGTGCTGCAATTCATGGGGTCGCAAAGAGTCGGACACGACTGAGCAACTGCACGGAACTGAACGGAGAAAAATATTCAGAACAAACAAATGATTCCAAACCTTGAGATTTGGGCACATATTAGAAGATAGGAAATGTGAGTAGTCACTTAACTGGAGTAAATGCAATCAAACACCAATAAAAATAGTTTACCTAGAATAATTGGCAGGTAAATGAAAGCTATGTATGAAACTAGGGAACAGTGTGATGTCCACAGAGACTGCAGAAACTGAGGGAGTCTGTACTCTTTTGTTTTCTTTTTATGAACACCATGGAGCAGTCACAGAGTAGATCAGAAGGATCCCAAAGAAGTCTCCATAATGGTTCAAAATAACATGGGGTAAACAGGAGCCATGCTGAAAGGACAAGAAATTCTACACAGATGGAACAAAAACCTTAGTTGGTGAGGAACAGGGCAGCAAGCATTGCCATCCTCATGACTGCAGTGAAAAATCATTGCAGCTATAGGAAGGGACAGAGTGGAGAAAAAAAAAATCTACTCTTAAATAATGTGCAATAGAACTAAGAAGTCCTTACCTCCAAGAACCGACAACAGAGTACCTGTCTAAGAAAGAAACTTAGTTTAAATATAAAGTACTCCCTATAACTAGCTAATAAGCTATGAAGTGAAGTGAAAGTCGCTCAGTCGTGTCCAACTCTTTGCAACCCCATGGACTATACAGTTCATGGAATTCTCTAGGCCTGAATACTTGAGTGGGTAGCTTTTCTCTTCTCTAGGGATCTTCACAACCCAGGAATCATACTGGGGTCTCCTGCATTCCAAGCGGATTCTTTACCAACTGAGCTATTAGGGAAGCCCATACCCTACAAGCTTTGGGTAACCACAAAAGAATCCTGGGAGAGGGAAAGGAAAAAAAGAAGAGTAGGAAAAGAAACCCTTTCTGAGGTACAAATAAAGGAACAACCTACAGCTTAAGGTCTAACATACTCTGCTTTTATAAATCTACCCTAAACACAAAGATGTCATTAAAAGATCTGAAGCTTGTGGTGCCACGTGTACAACATACCTCAAACCCAGCCCCTTCTCTGATTAATTCAATTTTGCAAATCAAAGGCCTGAGAGAAAAATGATGCATCCCTTTCCAGGCATAAAACATATTTACCTCAATCTCTACTATCCTACATTCATCTTTTAACCAAAAAGAGAGATGACAAGGCAAGAAAGAACACTCCCAAAAGACAAAGCAATCATCAGATTCAGATACTAATATAACACATATTGAAATAACCTAAGATAATATGTTAAAGATTCTAATGGAAAAGCCTGACAACATGTAAGATCAGATAAGAAATTTCACCAAAGAGTTTATGACTACAAGAAAGAATCAAAGAAAAAATATTTAAAATGAAAAGACATAAACAAATATCTTCAATCAACTTAACAGTACACTCAACATACATGGGGCTTCCCTTGTGGCTCAGCTACAAGGCATCAAGAATCTGCCTGCAATGTGAGAGATCTAGGTTCAATCACTGACTTGGGATGACCCCTTGGAGAAGGGAATGGCTACCCACTCCAGTATTCTGGCCTGGAGAATTCCGAGGACTATATAGTCCATGGGGTTGCAAAGGGTAGTACATGACTGAGCATCTTTCACTTCACTTCACTTCACTTCAACATAGACGAAATAAAGAATCAGTGAATTTAAAGTGTGGTCAACAGAACTTATCCATACTGAAACACAAAAAGAAAAACAGGAATGGAGGGAAAAGTCCAGGGCTAAGTATCCCAGAGGTGTGCAACAATGTTTAACTCACAAATTATAAGAATCTTAGAAGGAGAATAAAGATTGGAGAGATAGAATAGGGCAAAAATGTATATATATATATTTGAAGAAATAATGTACTGGCAGACTGTACTTAAGCAAGAATAATCATCACTGCTAACACATTTCAATACTGTGAAACCTCTATTATAATGCACTAAAAAGGGCATATTACCTCCGTAGAATCTTTCTGAATAATGTATAACCCCAATCTAGTCATGAGAAAATATCAAACAAACCCAAATTGACAGATATTCTGCAATCTAAGGTATAGTATAGTATAGTATTTGGATTATTTTTTTTAAAAAGAATACCCTTGCTTCCATATTGCCAATAGCCTAAATAGGGAAGGCAGCAAGAATAGAACCACAAAAAATCAAATAGGAGGCAGTTTTAGTAAATTACAAAAGAGATTATGATAACCTACACTAGAATGGGCAAAGTAGTCAGATTATGGATATATTTTAAAGGCAGAGCCATTGGAATTTCCAGACAAATTGGACATGGAACATGAGAGAAAGGCAAATAAATCTCAAGGTTTTGACCTAGGCAACTAGAAAGACAAAGCTGACTGAGACGAAGACAATTATAGATGCAAGAGATCTGGAGATGAAGATAAATTCTATTTTGAACATGTTAAAATAAAACACATTTACTATTTCTATTAGATGTCCAAGTACATGTTTCATCAGCAACTGGATTTATAATCCTGGGGTTTTTAGGGAGTCTGATCTAGAAATACAGTTTGGAGAGATACCAATATACAGTATCTGAAAAATGCATCTGAATGTATTCATGGAAGGGAAAAGAGTGGATCAGGTATTGGCATGCTTTTCCTGAAAAAGGTCATAGACTGAATATTTTTGGTGTTAAGCACCATCTGCTTTCTGTCACAACTAGTCAGCTATTTATACTGATTAAAGGTAGCCACGAATAAGACATAAACAAATGAGCATAGTTATGTTCCAAAACAACTTTGTCAAAACAGGTACATGCTGGATTTAAGCCATGGGCCTTAGTTTGCCAGTTGCTGGTATAGATAAACAAAAAAGAAGGATCAAGGACTGAGCCCTAGGATATACAAATTTAAGAGGTCACGGAGGAAAAGAATAAGTACCTGGCACAGAAAATTGAAAAGAAGTAAAAGATCATACACCCTGATCAAGTGGGCTTTATCCCAGGGATGCAAGGATTCTTCAATATCCGCAAATCAATCAATGTAATACACCACATTAACAAATTGAAAAATAAAAACCATATGATTATCTCAATAGATGCAGAGAAAGCCTTTGATAAAATTCAACATCCATTTATGATAAAAACTCTCCAGAAAGCAGGAATAGAAGGAATATACCTCAACA
>NW_011494767.1:723301-724193 GCF_000754665.1 Bison bison bison | reverse complement strand
CAGCCATTAAAAAGAATACATTTGAATCAGTTCTAATGAGGTGGATGAAACTGGAGCCTATTATACAGAGTGAAGTAAGCCAGAAGGAAAAACATAAATACAGTACACTAACGCATATATATGGAATTTAGAAAGATGGTAACAATAACCCGGTGTACAAGACAGCAAAAGAGACACTGATGTATAGAACAGTCTTATGGACTCTGTGGGAGAGGGAGAGGGTGGGAAGATTTGGGAGAATGACATTGAATATGTAAAATATCATGTAAGAAACGAGTTGCCAGTCCAGGTTCGATGCACGATACTGGATGCTTGGGGCTAGTGCACTGGGACGACCCAGAGGGATGGTATGGGGAGGGAGGAGGGAGGAGGGTTCAGGATGGGGAACACATGTATACCTGTGGCGGATTCATTTTGATATTTGGCAAAACTAATACAATTACGTAAAGTTTAAAAATAAAATAAAATTAAAAAAAAAAAGAAAAGAAGTAGCCAAGGAAATAAAAGAAAAAACAATAAATAGTGGTGTTGTGAGCAAGAACAAAATAAAGTATTTGAAGGAAGAATGATTCAAGTCTACCAAATGCAGCTAATGGTTGAAGTAAAATGAAGATTGAGAATTGTCAGCAATTTGAAGGTCACAGGGATCTCAGCAAAAACAGTTTTGTTAAAGTTCAGTTCAGTTCAGTTCAGTTCAGTTGCTCAGTCGTGTCTGACTCTTTGCGACCCCATGAATCGCAGCACGCCAGGCCTCCCTGTCCATCACAAACTCCTGGAGTTCACTCAGACTCATGTCCATCGGGTCAGTGATGCCATCCAGCCGTCTCATCCTCTGTTGTCCCCTTGTCCTCCTGCCCCCAATCCCTCCCAGCATCAGAGTCTTTTCCAATGA
>NW_011494767.1:710926-723201 GCF_000754665.1 Bison bison bison | reverse complement strand
AACACCACAGTTCAAAAGCATCAGTTCTTCAGCACTCAGCCTTCTTCACAGTCCAAATCTCACATCCATACATGACCACAGGAAAAACCATAGCCTTGACTAGACGGACCTTTGTTGGCAAAGTAATGTCTCTGCTTTTGAATATGCTATCTAGGTTGGTCATAACTTTCCTTCCAAAGAGTAAGTGTCTTTTAATTTCATGGCAGCAGTCACCATCTGCAGTGATTTTGGAGCCCAGAAAAATAAAGTTTGACACTAGTAAAGTTAGTAGGAGCAAAATTTGACTGAAGTGGCTTAAGTACAGCCAAAGAGTAAAGAAAATAAGAATATTAAACTTTTACTGGGAGTTTTGCTGCAAAAGCAAGAAAAGGTGAGGTCAAGAGTTTCTTGTAAAAATGGGACAAAACTAGAATATGTTTATGTTGCTAGAAATGACCCAATAAACAGAAAGAAATCATTAGCTACAGAAGAAGGAGGAGAGAATTGCTGAAAACACATCCTTCTCATTTGGGAAAGAATAATGAAATATAGCCTACAAATAGAGATGCTATCCTTAGATAAAAGTGGGACAGTTCATCCATAATCACAGGCAGTAGTAAAGAAATCGGAGAAGGCAATGGCACCCCACTCCAGTACTCTTGCCTGGAAAATCCCATGGATGGAAGAGCCTGGTAGGCTGTAGTTCATGGGGTCACTAAGAGTCGGACACGACTGAGCAACTTCCCTTTCACTTTTCACTTTCATGCACTGGAGAAGGAAATGGAACCCACTCCAGTGTTCTTGCCTGGAGAATCCCAGAAATGGGGGAGCCTGGTGGGCTTCCGTCTATGGGGTCGCACAGAGTCGGACATGACTGAAGCGACTTAGCAGCAGCAGCAGTAAAGAAATGGTGTCAGGTTAGTCCTGATTGTGGAGATTGTGAAAGTCATTCTCTGAAAGTTAATAGCTGAGAGTGCAGACTGTTGAAGAAGGTTTGGAGAGTTGAAGAAATAGAAGAATGTAAGAATAGTTTAAAGAAGTGGGAAAGTGGATGGAAAAGTATCATGATTGCAGGCAGTGTTAAAAGGTCATAAATAAATTTCCAATGAAAGCAGTCAACAAGGCTCTTTTTTTGTCCTATATTGTTTATCTACAAAGGAGCAAACAAACCTAGTCAAAATTAACAAGTACTCGAATTTCACAAAAGTATATGGCATAAAGAAGAGGTAATACCTATCCTCAAACTATTTCAAAAAATTGAAGAGAATGGATCACTCCAAAATTCATTCTCTGAGGCCACTATTATCCTGATATTAATATCAAAATCAGACAAAGACACTATATAAAAAAAGAAAATGACAGGCAAATATCTGTAAGGAATATGGAAATCCTCAACAAAATATCAGCAAATTGAATTCAACAACATATAAAAAGGATCACACACCATGATCAAGTAGGATTTATCCCAGGCCAGCAGGCAAGAATGGCTCAATACTCACAAATCAATCAATGTAATATACAACATTAATAAAAGGAAGGAAAGATAAAAATCATATGATCATGTCAATAGATAAAGAAAAGCACTTGACAAAGTTTAACATTCAGTTCAGTTCAGTTCAGTAGCTCAGTCGTGTCCGACTCTTTCCGACCCCATGAATCGCAGCATGCCAGGCCTCCCTGTCCATCACCATCTCCTGGAGTTCACTCAAACTCATGTCTGAGTTGGTGACATTCAGTTCAGTTCAGTTCAATCCAGTCACTCAGTCGTGTCCGACTCTTTGTGACCCCATGAATTGCAGCACGCCAGGCCTCCCTGTCCATCACCAACTCCCAGAGTTCACTGAGACTCACGTCCATGGAGTCAGTGATGCCATCCGGCCATCTCATCCTCTGTCGTCCCCTTCTCCTCCTGCCCCCAATTAACCCATGATAAAAACTCTCCTCAAAGTTGGAATTGAGGGACATATCTCAAAATACTGAAGGACATTTGTGACAAAACCCACAACTACTGATGATCCAGCAATTCTACTGCTGATTATATATCAAAAAAATTGATTAATTCAAAAGATACATGTACCCCAATGTTCATAGCAGCATTATTTATAATAGCCAGGATATGGAAGCAGCCTAGGTACACGTCCATCAACAGACAAATAGATAAAGATGTGGTGTGTGTGTGTGAGTATACATATACACACACACACACACACAATGAATATTAGTTATAAAAAATGAAATTCTTCCATTTCTAACAATGTGGATGAACCAAGAAGGTATTTTGCTAAGTGAAATGTCAGACAGAGACAGACAAAATATTTTATGTTATCACTTTTTTGTGCAATCAAAAAATAAGATAAATATATATAACAAAACAGAAACAGACTCACAGAAACAGAGAACAAACTACTGGTTTCCAGTGGGAAGAGAGAAGGACGAAGGGCAAGGTAGAGGTATGGGATTAAGAGACACAAACTACTATGCCATAAAAGAAACAAGCAACAAGAATGTACTGTACAAAACAAGGAAATAGCCATTATTTTTAATAACATTAAATGGAGTATGATCTATAAAAATATCATTATACTATACACCTGAAACTAGTATAATATTGTAAATCAACTAAACTTCAAAAAAGAGGTATATGGCAGACAAATAAAGAGACGAGAAATAACTATGTGCAGGAGAATGACTGTCATGAATGATGTCACTTTTCTTTTTATCAAAGAAAGTAACATTATGAAAGGGTGAGGAACAGTGGAAGAGGTGACAGGATCAAAGGACTGTAGGTCCCAGCAAGGCTGAAAGATTGTCAGATTTGGAGAATTAGATGAAGTAACCCAGAAAGAGATGAGGTACTGACCAGACAGTAGGATGCATGAAATTGAGATTGTGTAGATATATAATTGCAAGTAATGATAATGTCACTGACTTTTTCCCAAGCTCAAGACCTTACTCCAGTACATCATATGTATTCATTCATTTCAGTTCAGTTATTCAGTGATGTCCAACTCTTTGAGACCCCATGGACTGCAGCACACCAGGCTTCCCTGTCCATCACCAACTCCTGGAGTTTCCTCAAACTCATGTCCATCAAGTCAGTGATGCCATCCAACCATCTCATCCTTTGTTGCCCCCTTCTCCTTCTGCCTTCAATCTTTCCCAGCATAAGGGTCTTTTCAAATGAGTCAGTTCTTCACATCAGGTGGCCAAAATATTGGAGTTTCAGCTTCAACATCAGTCCTTCCAATGAATACTCAGGACTGATTCCTTTAGGATGGACTGGTTGGATCTCCTTGCAGTCCAAGGGACTCTCAAGAGTCTTCTCCAACACCACAGTTCAAAAGCATCAATTCTTCCCTGCTCAGCCTTCTTTATAGTCCAACTCTCATATCCATACATGACTACTGGAAAAATCATACCTTTGACTAGACAGACCTTTGTTGGCAAAGTAATGTCTCTGCTTTTTTAATATACTGTCTAGGTTGGTCATAGCTTTTCTTCCAAGGAGCAAGCACTTTTAATTCCACTGCAGTCAACATCTGCAGTGATTCTGGAGTCCAGGAAAATAAAGTCTGTCACCATTTCCATTGTTTCCCCATCTATTTGCCATGAAGTGATGGGGACCAGATGCCATGGTCTTCATTTTTTGAATGTTGAGTTTTAAGCCAGCTTTTTCACTCTCCTCTTTCACTTTCATCAAGAAGCTCTTCAGTTCCTCTTAGCTTTCTGCCATAATGGTGGTGTCATCTGCATATCTGAGGTTATTGATATTTCTCCTGGCAATCTTGATTCCAGCTTTGCTTCATCCAGTCTGTCATTTTGCATGATGCAATCTGCCTTTAAGTTAGATATGCAAGGTGACAATATACAGCCTTGATGTACTCCTTTCCCAGTTTTGAACCAGTCTGTTGTTCCATGCCCGGTTCTAACTTTTGTATCTTGACCTGCATACAGATTTCTCAGAAGGCAGGTAAGGTAGTCTGGTATTTTCATCTCTTTAAGAATGTTTGTTGTGATCCACACAGTTAAAGGCTTTAATATAGACAATGAAGCAGAAGTAGATATTTTTTCTGGAATTCTCTTGCTTTTTCAATAGTCCAACGGATGTTAGCAATTTGATCTCTGATTCCTCTGCCTTTTCTAAATGCAGCTTGAACATCTGGAAGTTCTAGGTTCAGGACCAGAAATTCATGATTACATAACTTTTTAGTGTTTTCTAGATTTTCAATTATATTTTTCAGAAGTGAAATTCACCCATTTAAATAACACACAATACTGATGACCTACTTTATATCAACAAGCATGATAAACTGCAACAATGAGTAAGGCGGTAATTATTGTCTTCTCTTCTCTGGGGCAATCCAGAGTCTTCTTCAGAGGCAGATCTTTACAGTTCCTCCTCTTTTAACCTTGCATAAGCAAGGACATTATTCTGGGGGATTTCTGGGTACCTCTAATCACTTCACAGCTTGTACAGGTGTCGGGAGCTCGTTAGGCGTTACTGACATACAGGAGTATCTCTGATCATTAAGGCTTCCTGATGTTATCAAAGATAATATGTTTATCATTTACAAACAATGATAATAAATTCTTCAGCAATGGTACATTGGCTACTTAGTGATTTAATGAATCAGCTTACCTAAAGAAGAAATACATTTTAAAACTTAGAGGTAAACACAATATTCAATATAATAACTAAAGAAGTTAATTATGTATATTTATAAAATAATATTATATACTATATATATATTATATATACATATATATATGTATAAATAAAACATATAGGGCTTCCCAGGTGGTGCCAATGGTAAAGATTCCACCTGCTAATGCAGGAGACATAAGACACAAGTACAATCCCTAGGTCAGGAAGATCCCTTAGAGGAGGGCATGGCAAACCACTTAGTATCCTTGCCTGGAAAATCCCATGGACAGAGAAGCCTGGCTGTCTACAGTTATAGGGTTAGAAAGATTTGGACACAACTGAAGCAACTGAACAACCACAAAAACCTTCTTAGAATACACCGAAGTTTTTCTCTAAACCGACCAAACTTCAAAATACTGTTTACATTTGAGTAAAGTGTCTGGGATTTAGTTGGAGCTTAGTGAGTAATAAATGAATAAGTGAACACAAAGTGATACTGTCATCTCCTAGAAACCACTGACCACATCCAACCTTTTTTTTTTTTTTTCATTTTCCTTATGATATAAGATCGGTGTCTTGTTTTTTCCTTTCCCTGGGACTATACTTACACAAGTTATTCTCTCTCACGTTAGGTAACAGCCTTGCTTCATAAATACAATACTGACAGAACTGTACTGTTTATAGCCCCTTGGCTTCAGAAGACATTTCCCTTCTCGTTAATTTGTTTCCTTTTAGTCCCAAACCTCACTCTTTATATGATGATGTGTAACAGGGACAGATCTTCCCTGGCTTTGCTCATGCTCAGGAGGAAGCTGAGAGCCTGGAAAGCTACACTTCATATACCAAGATGATGCCAGCCAAGTCCTGGCAAAAGAATGATTGAACACTCTCAGATTAATTTCATGGTTATTTGTTCCATCCCAGAATCACATCAGGCACAGGCCTCCAATTTGAAATTGTATCACTTTGTCCTTGCTACCCAGGTTAGGGCAATGAAAAATGAGCATATTCCCCACCCTCTAATAATAAATAATGACTTTTCCCTTCAGAGCTGAGATATATTTTACAGCATCATCAGAGAAGTCTAATTACCAAACAAAATGATAAGATATATCAGGATACAGGGAGCTTAGATTAAACTCACAAGAATAGGCATTTGCATCTTTGCCATCCTTCAGTGTCACTGCAGTAATAGAAAAGTGGCAACCAGAATGTGCATAAGAGCATTCCATTAAATATTATTTGAATTGTAAATAACTTAAAATTTTAAGCTACCCCAGTAAACAACTGTAAGGGAAAGATGCAAACATGTTTGGAGGACTGGCAAGCAGAGCTGGAGGGAAAAATAATAGAGGGACTAATTTAGCACTAATTTGGTAAAAAATAATGCAGCTGTGGGCCCACAAAGACAGGAAGCAAAACATTCATTTTTAGAAATTTGACAGGGCAAATGTGGCTTTTACAAATTTTGATCTGTTATCATCCAGGTGGACTAACATGCTTTCTGCAACGGGGTCATTCTTGTAATCACTTCTTTTTTTTACACTAATAGTCCCTTAATCATAAGTGTGGCTTTCACCAACTAAAGGTTTTCCTGGTTGTGAGTTTTTTCTTTACTTTAGGTTTATATGACTCATTGAACTAAGTACTTACTCAAGGCACTGGTTCTAAATTCTTGTTTATTGAGTTTGGCCTAGACATTCCAGCATCAATAAAAGAGACACAGCAATAAGTTGTTGGAGAGAATGCGGGAAAAAACATTTAAAAAGAAGGTTGAAGACGTGCCATATAGAACGGGATTTAATATTCACTGAATCAGAGTCCCTACCAAGAACCAGATACTATCTAAGTACTGAGGAGTTATATATAATCTTACTGTACCCAACAACTATTCTGCATGGTTGATAAGAAAAATTAAATAACTTACCAAAAGTCAGACAGTAGGAAAGAGGTAGTACCCAAATACAAACCTACGCAAACTCTTGGCCTTATTATTCTCATTATATCACATAGTCTTATTTGTCACTGTGAAAGCCATTATATATGATAATAAAAATTGCAGAAATTACAGGCAGACTCAAGTTGGATATTATATACCCAGTACCCCTTAAAATGCCTGGCAACTCCATGTCTGAAGGATGAAAGAAAGGAAAGAAGGGCAAGGGAAGAAGGGACAGAGGAAAAGAATCATCCTTCCACATTAACTATTTTAGTAAAATCATTAAGCATAAATGGAGTGAAAGTGGTTCAGTCATGTCTGACTCTTTGCGAACCCCTGGACAATGCAGTCCATGGAATTCTCTAGGCCAGATACTGGAGTGGGTAGCCTTTCCCTTCTCCAGGGGATCTTCCGAACCCAGGGAACAAACCCAGGTCTCCCACATTGCAGGCAGATTCTGTACCAGCTAAGCCACAAGGGAAGCCCCTTGTATATTACATATAAATAAAGATAATTTTTAAGAAGTAAAATACCAGTAAATATAAAATGAGCATGTGTGCCAAAGATTTTATTTAACACATCAAATGAAGGGACAAATAAGATGTTACAAATGGCACAAAAGGTAACTGAAGGGACCACACATATGCAGACCATAAAGAAGGCTGAAATGAATTTGCTTAACAGATGTAA
Source organism: Bison bison bison (assembly GCF_000754665.1). Classification (NCBI taxonomy): domain Eukaryota; kingdom Metazoa; phylum Chordata; class Mammalia; order Artiodactyla; family Bovidae; genus Bison; species Bison bison. The sequence goes on along the minus strand of NW_011494767.1, from coordinate 715,948 downwards.
AACATGCTAACGCCTACAGAGCAATAATGAACTGAATTTCCAGTGGGACACAATTTCCATTTCTATGGACAAGAATCATTTACTATTTGCATTCAGTTCAGTTGCTCAGTTGTGTAAGACTCTTTACAACCCCATGGACCACAGCAAGCCAGGCTTCCCTGTCCATCACCAACTCCCGGATCTTACTCATACTCATGTCCATCAAGTCGGTGATGCCATCCAACCATCTCCTCTGTCATCCCCTTCTCCTCCCACCTTCAAACATTCCCAGCATCGGGGTCTTTTCCAGTGAGTCAGTTATTCGCATTCGGTGGCCAAAGTATTGGAATTTCTGCTTCAGCATCAGCCCTTCAGATGAATATTCATGACTGATTTCCTTTAGGATGGACTGGCTGGACCTCCTTGTTCAAGGGATTCTCAAGAGTCTTCTCCAAAACCACAGCTCAAAAGTGTCAATTCTTCAGTGCTCAGCTTTCTTTATGGTCCAAATCTCACATCCATACGTGACTACTGGAAAAACCATAGTTTTGACTAGATGGACCTTTGTTGGCAAAGTAATGTCTCTGCTTTTTAATATGTTGTCTAGTTTGGTCATAACTTTTCTTCCAAGGAGCAAATGTCTTTTAATTTCATGGCTACAGTCACAATCTGCAGTAAGTTTAGAGCCCCCCAAAATAAAGTCTGTCACTGTTTCCACTGTTTGCCCATCTATTTGCCATGAAGTAATGGGCCTGAATTCCATGATTTTTGTTTTTTGAATGTTGAGTTTTAAGCCAGCTTTTTCACTTTCATCAAGAGGCTTGTTAGTTCTTCACTTTCTACCATAAATGTGGTGTCACCTGCATATTTGAGGTTATTGATATTTCTCCCGGCAATCTTGATTCCAGCTTGTGCTTCATCCAGTCCAGCACTTCTCAAGATGTATTCTGCATATAAGTTAAATAAGCAGGGTGACAATATACAGCCTTGACATACTCCTTTCCTGATTTAGAATCAGTCTATTGTTCCATGTCCAGTTCTAACTGTTGCTTCTTGACCTGCATACAGATTTCTCAGGAGGCAGGTCAGGTGGTCTGGTATTTCCCTCTCTTGAAGAATTTTCCACAGTTTGCTGTGATCCACACAGTCAAAGGCTTTAGCGTAATCAATAAAGCATATGTTTTTCTGGAACTCTTGCTTTTTCTATGATCCAGTTTTGGAGTGGTATATTGTATCATTTAAAACTACTTAGCAGATATTAGCAATTTGATCTCTGGTTCCTCTACCTTTTCTAAATACACCCTGAACATCTGAAAGTTCAGGGTTCACATACTGTTGAAGCTTGACTTGGAGAATTCTGAGTATTACTTCACTAGCATGTGAGATGAGTGCAATTGTGTGGCAGCTTGAACATTCTTTGGCCTTGCCTTTCTTAGGGATTGGAGTGAAAACTGACCTTTTCCAGTCCTGTGGTCCATGCTGAGTTTTCCAAATTTGCTTGCATATTGAGTGCAGCACTTTCACAGCATCATCTTTAGGGTGAAATAGTTCAACTGGAAGTTCATCACCTTCACTAGCTTTGTTCATAGTGATGTTTCCTAAGGCCTACTTAACTTTGCATTCGAGGATGTGTGGCTCTAGGTTAGTGATCACACCATCGTGATTATCTGGGTCATAAAGATCTTTTTTGTATACTTGTGTGTATTTTTGCCACCTCTTCTTAATATCTTCTGCTTCTGTAGGTCCATACCATTTCTGTCCTTTATTGTGCCCATCTTTGCATGAAATGTTCCCTTGGTATCTCTAATTTTCTTAGAGAGAGCTCTAGTGTTTTTGTGTGTGTGTTATGCAACACTAAAAGTTATAAAATAGCTTAAAGACAATGAAAGGCAGAGATAATTCAGAAGGATACACAATATAGGAGACCCCAAAATCTTTTCTTCCCATTTTAGTCTTTCACAATTTTTCGTGACAAACTATATATAATATATACATACATATACACACACAGACATAAATCATTGGCTATATAACAAAAGTGCTTAATGCTACTGTATAAATCCCTTCATAAGGGTAGAAGAGTTTCAATATACCACAAAATAGAATATTTTTCTAAAAATCTGAACTTGCAGAGTTAAGCAGCAAAGAATTCTAATGCCAGAGCTAGAACCAGAAGTCTGCCAGCTGTCATTCCTGAACAGCCATTCTCTCATCTTGTGCATCTTACCACTGCCAAAATGAGCTAATACAAGCCTCTGGGTTTGCTGATTGGAGTCTATCGTCCTTAACTTGTTTGTTTTGTTAGATCTTTTTTTTTTTTTTTCTTACCATATCTCTTTTCCTGCAGAGCTTACATGCTATACAGGTCTATATTTCTAAAACCAGAACTCAGAACAATGTTAGTCACAGAAATGTGTTTTACAACTGACTTTTCAGGAATGTACAACATCCATAGGTTTAATTATAAGTGCATCATTACCTGAGAGCCTGATGTTCATGCCTAAGATTTAGAACAAATGGATTCTTAACGTTCATTGCCACTGGCTTATAAGTGGTTACCATATAATTTCCTTTGTGAGTGGTGCGTTAAACGTTAATCTCCCTATTTAGATATTTCCCATTCATCAGTGAATACTATATGTATTGTATATATGAACACTGTATGTGGTGGTTGTTGTTCAGTCCCTAAGCTGTGTCCAACTCTGTGACCCCATGGACTGAAGCACACCAGGCTTCCCTGTCCTTCACCATCTCCCAGAATTTGATCAAAGTCATGTCCATTGAGTTGATGATGCCATCCAACCATCTCATCTTCTGTCACCCCTTTCTCCTCCTGCCCTTAATCTTTCCCAGCATCAGGGTTTTTCCCAATAAGTCGGCTCTTTGCATCAGGTGGCCAAAGTTTTGGGATAGTACATTGTATCATTCAAAACTACTTAGCAATTTATTGTTTAACTATGATTAACAAACATCAGAAAAATATCTCCCCTGGGTTAGGGAAATATTTGATAGAGAACCTAGTTAGATCTGAATTGGCATTCACCTACTTAGCTTAATGTTTGTGCTATGATTGTCTAGTCCTGCCTCCTACTTCAGATGTGGGAATAGTGTAGGAGGTAAAGTATCTCAGAATGGTGAAAAGAATGTCTGTTCATCTGCAGCTTACAACACAGTCTAGAAAGAGGCAAACCATGGCCAGTACATGTCAGCACAATAATTAAAGTTATGTATGTAATTTAGGGGCTTTTATAGCAACTGTTAGAGTGTTGCCCATCTAGGATTCTGCTTTGATGACTTTGAAAAGGCACTACCAAATTCTATGCCAGAAATCACATTAGACTACTGGCAGCATAAAGATTATTCTGTCCTAGAAAATAACAGGAGCACAATACAAAGATGCTCTTCTATTTCACCACAGTACTCTCCTCAATACAACAGAAGACTCTAGCTTTTGTTGTTGTTGTTGTTGAAGTGTATCCAGATATTTGGGAGAAAGATACAAAACTATTTTAATTATTAATGGTAAATTAAAACAATGGTCCTTTGATAACTGAACACCTGAATGATAGGGAATAACAGCTACTGTAATATTATTTTTATTACCATACAATTTACATCCAGATATGTCCAAAAAGGGATTTAAGATGACTCAAAGTCATTTGGATAGCATTATATTGAATTAAAATAGGACAGAGTCTTCTTTTAAAGAATCTGTTTGGAAGAGAGTCATAAACTAGGTAGGTAAAGTACCAAGGGAAGGCAGAGAAGGAAAAGATTACCTTTACACAGAAACAATCCTGGAGTACTTCACACAATTAATCTGAACCTTGAAGGATGAATCCAAAGACAAAGAGGAAGAAAGACTTTCCTGGATGCTTTCAAGTGAAGGATATATTGAGAAAACGAACAACTAGTTAGTTGTATCAAGAACCAAGGATATCTGATGGCACAATGCAGAGTTGGAATGCAAAGAGGATTGTAAAGCCCCATATCCAAAGAGCATGATTATAAAGGGCATTGAATTTCATGTCAGTTATTTTATAGCTAACCTATTGGTAACAGAGAGACATCAAGAAGAGAAAAGCAGTAGAGTATTTATAAGTAACAGAAGTAACAGTATCTAGAAGTATGATAAATGATTTCAAGAAGGGAGTAGATAATGGTACCAAAGGCCACAGAGTGATCAAGATGGGGACTGTTGTATTATACTGCTCAACATCTAAAGCCCTCTCTTAATTTGAGGGAAAATCCTTCTTTATGTGAAAGGTAAAGGGCCATGTGTCCACTAGAGAAAGTAAAGAGCAGCCAAGATTTCTTAAGATAAATGATTCAGGTTCAGATAACTGGATATTCCACTCAGGACCTGCGGTCTCAAGTGAGGATGCAAATGAATAGAGGGCTCAGAATGTACACTCAGTGACTGTGGAAGAGTCCAGCATTTCAGTGGCTGTGGAAGAGTCCAGTGTTCCCAAGCATTTAGCTGAAGTATGACTTGGCCTTGGAATCTGTTAGTTGTCTTTGCTTCTTCGTACGTTGTAAAGAAGTTAGATTAAAGAGAAAGTGTATACAGCTCAATTAAGGAAGATGATAAAAGGTTAGAAGAGTTTAAGACCAAGAAGAGATAATTACTTGTGGAGAATGTGAAGAAAACATTTATTCAACAATACTCAGATTGAAAAATCAACATGAACATATGATACACATCAAAAACATTTTAAAAATAATGCATCCATATTCTTCATAAAGCCATTTCTTAGGAAAATCCATGACCAGAATATTGAGTCAATCCAGTGAAATCTTTTTTGTAGAAAGTTAAGATGGTATAACATTCTGAAGGAGATCAGCCCTGGGATTTCTTTGGAAGGAATGATGCTAAAGCTGAAACTCCAGTACTTTGGCCACCTCATGCGAAGAGTTGACTCATTGGAAAAGACTCTGATGCTGGGAGGGATTGGGGGCAGGAGGAGAAGGGGACGACAGAGGATGAGATGGCTGGATGGCATCACTGACTCGAAGGATGTGAGTCTCAGTGAACTCCGGGAG
>NW_011494767.1:694550-710826 GCF_000754665.1 Bison bison bison | reverse complement strand
GGATTGGGGGCAGGAGGAGAAGGGGACGACAGAGGATGAGATGGCTGGATGGCATCACTGACTCGAAGGATGTGAGTCTCAGTGAACTCCGGGAGTTGGTGAGGGACAGGGAGGCCTGGCGTGCTGCGATTCATGGGGTCGCAAAGAGTCGGACACGACTGAGCGACTGATCTGATCTGAAGATGGTATACTGTAAGCACAGATATTTCTGGTCATCAAACTTTCTAAAAGCTAGAACTTAAAAATGAATAGATTAATGAATGATACATAATACATCTGATTATATTTTCTTCCACTCAAAATGTCTTCACTCTCATCATCTAGAAAATGACTATTCATTCTTCAAGAATCGGTACAAGTGTAATCTCCTCTCTCTAGAGCCTTTCTCCATCCATAAAAGACAATATTCATCCTTCCTGTCTAGTGTTTTTGTGGCACTCTGTTCAAGAAATAATTTCATACTTCTCACATGATAGATCATTACTAAGTCTACCTTCCATGACATAGTGTGAACTCCCTGGAGAGAGAGATGCCATGCTATTTTTTTAATGGAACAGTACCCAACATATAATAGGAGCTCAACAAATGCCATTTGAGTGGGTTGGTGGGTATATGAAACTTTACTGAATACCATTTATGCTAGTCAAGTAACTGATAGGATCTAACTAGTTTAAGGCTATACCCTATGATAAGGATGTCGAACACAAATTCTCTGCAGTTTGTTAAAGGAGAACTCATTCTAGCCCAGTGGTTCTGTTCTCTGGAGATTTTGGAAAGTGCAATAGAGTATATTCTGTTAGTTTATATTAAGGACACTAAAATGTAGTTTAAGTAAGGAACATTACAAGTGACTCTAACATCTTGGGTAATAACTTTATATATCACATAAAAATAGCATATAGTCCCAAGTAGTGACTCCTATTTTATATCATAAATAGACTTCCATACACTAGCAGATTCTGGATTCCTGAAGAGGAGGAGCTTTGGAGCAGCAATCTGGTTGGACAAGTTTATGTGTGTGGGGTGAGCAGAGAATTAGGTTCTCAGGGAGTCACCTGAAGTTACACCCACATTATAGGAATACTGTTTTTATGACTACTGTATGTTTAATGAGGGATGGATAGGAGGAGACATTAAAAATTAGAGATATTATTCTTACAGCATTACCATCCCAATGATAAAAAATTGTCTTTCTTTGGGGGCCATAACTTCCAAAATTAAAATCTTGATTACACTGATAATGCTAACATACATAAGTGCATTTCATCTCTGCAGATAAATATTAATTTTATCTTTAATCTTTTAGAACATAAAGAAGATTATGGAAAATTATAAAAAAAATATTGACTAAATATGCTTCCCTTCATTATTGAGAAATATAATAAAAGCCTGGGTTAGGAACATTTTTATGTGTATCAGTACCACCTTGTACTTCTTTATATCCTACTTAGAATTGCCTGTTTAGCTGTTAGCCTCTCCTACTAGATTGTAAACATCTCAAGATAGAAATTATATCTTATTTATCTTTGCATCTTTCATGTCTAACACAATAAGTAGCATTTCATAATTTTTTGAGTGAGCAAACATATATAAAGTAGATGCCCTTCATCAAGTAAAAGAAGGTCACTATTGATTTTTGAAAGAAGATGTACATCATGTGAATCTTAATTTGGTTTTTCACTTGAAGGCTAAAATTAATTGTTATTTAACTCTATATTCTCATATTACTATTTAATTTTTTCACCCTATACAATTAATCACAGTTTCTGCCATATCTGATCAAAATATGAAGAAATTAAAACATTTTTCCTTCTCTCTAGATCAAAATGATATATACTAACAGAAAAATAATTATAAATGGCATGCATTTGAAAAATATATGATTCATATTTGATTTCTAGTTTAGACAACACAAAATTTACAATCATAAAAGTCTATGTAGTTATCAAGAATAGGTGGTTTCAGGACTCAGATAAGAATTTAAAGTCAAGATCAGAAACATCATCTTCTGAAATTATCACCAACAAGTGTGAATACAAAGTAGAAGTGACTAGCCATCTGCCAAAGTAGCAAATTCATGAGGTTTTGATTCATCTATCCTTGACACAGTGACCCTCAGGAGCCAATACTACAAAACTTACTAAAATAGTATAGCATGGGCTATGACCACTGTAGACTATTCTGCCAGGTGCACTTCTCATGGGAATTATAATAATGGAGCACCTCAGGCTTATATCTCACTCTCTTTTGAGATCAGTTACTCTAGTGGGTTTCAAAGAGCATAATCAGTCCCTTGCTGAAATGATAAGACATTTCTAAATCTACAAAGCTGAAGAATGCATTTAGGATGCCTGGTGACCCTATTGCCATTCAGATCCCTGCAAACTTAGTCTAAATCTTTCCACAAACCTCTCTTACTATCTTACCTTCAAAAGGCTATTATAGAGTCACTGGATTGCTGGGTGTAGAGAAAATTGTCCCCGGAGAAAATAGCTAAGGCTCTGCTGAGACAGGTATGCTTTCTCACACACCATCACCTAATTTGACAAGGTGACAAAGGAATTTATTTCCTCCACTAAATCTGCTGATTGTGAAATTTAATGTTAATGGAAACTGTACTGCTGAGAACAGAGCAACCAAAAATCATAATTGAATATTTCAGTAAACCCATGACAGTCATGAGGAAAATAAATAATTTCTGACATGTTAAACCCAGATCTCTCAGAGTACAAAATGTAGCTTGCTATATTTCTTCAATATTTTTTGGATCTGTGGACAGATTGTGACTGACTCCAGTATGCAGCAAACTACATTTCATAATTTTATCCTGTGACTCATTCTCTCAACAAGATGGTTGCCTCCAGACAAATGAAATGGTTTTGAATTCAAGCAAACAGAAGCTTCACAGCTTCCAAGAAACACCACATTCTGCTGAGCATAAAGCAAACAAATTCCTTTTCTAGGAGTCCGCCAACGAACAGAGGCTGCCTTGAAGGGCATCCTTGGAGGCACTTGAGAAATTGCACAGCCATCTGTTCTGGATGATGCAGAAGAAATTACTGCATGCAAATAGAGGGTCACACTAGACAACTTCGAAGTTGGCTTCTAATCCTAAATCTGCTATAAAAGATTATGTAGATTACAATCAACTTAAGTGCCATTTAAAATTTCTCTTCTCCAAGATAAATATCTACATCAACTTAGAAGGAAATAAATTATACTTGTCAACCCAATTAAAAGGGGGAAGTAATTTGAAAGACAATGCCTAAAACGAGATTCACTTAAGAAAAGAGATAACGAGAATGTTCCTGACATCCAAAGATCTGTTTCCTAGGGAAGAAATGGCAATTCTCCTCAGGAAACACTGGCATTGATGTTTCCTGCTCTTTAAAAATAACATAAATGTGTAGGAGTCTTTTTTCTTTATAAAACTAATGTTTTATTGTTAGATCTCCTTGGAGAAATATATTTTTTTATGATTTTAACTGGCATCTGAATCTATTTTTGTGGCTTAACAAGAGAAGCAACACTACCATCGTGTGGCAAAAGAGATTAAACTTATTTTTTAAAAAGGAAAAGTGCCAGTCAAAGATGAAATTGAAATCCCCAAATAGAAGTTCTAACCCAATGCATATTCATTCTTCTATCATTTGCATAGCATTTGTCTTTCATTTAAAAATCTGCAACTTATCCAACTTTTTGAAATTAAGGCAAAATTAATATGAAAAAGGAAACTGAGTTAGAATGTCAACGCCAGCTTCCTGTTTCTTTATGCATTATCAGTAAAACAAAATATTTGAAGGCCCATAAAAGTATCACTGACTTTACTGCAATAATACAGTCATATCAAACAAAGAGCTCTAGAAAGATAAGCAAAGAACAAAGCTTGACCTACCTTGGCAAAACACTGGAGAAGAGTCCCAAGGTCTCAGAGAAGTTAGCACGTTATAACACATTTATTTTGTAATGTCAGAGAAACTACTAGCTGATTATGTTCCCCAGGAGAGCCCAGATAACACTCCCTTCACCAAAGCAATAGGAGTGTCCCCAAAAGTGGGATGCCAGCTCAGTGAGAAGCTCAGTGGTAACTGTTCTCTGTAGACTAGGTTTGAGATTGTAAATATGCTGTTGAGTTTTGTGGGGAATGACACTCTACATGGTTAAGGTTCAAGATGTCACTGTATTAGTAAATGTCATTAGTATATACAGTGTTGAGTCCCGCATCAGTCAGTCAGTTCAGTGCAGTCACTCAGTCGTGTCCGACTCTTTGCAACCCCATGAATCGCAGGATGCCAGGCCTCCCTGTTCACCAACTCCCAGAGTTCACTCAAACTAATGTCTATCGAGTCGGTGATGCCATCCAGCCATCTCATCCTATGTCGTCCCCTTTTCCTCCTGCCCCCAACCCCTCCCAGCATCAGAGTCTTTTCCAATGAGTCAACTCTTCTCATGAGGTGGCCAAAGTACTGGAGTTTCAGCTTTAGCATCATTCCTTCCAAAGAACACCCAAGGCTAATCTCCTTTAGCCCTGGTTGGATCTCCTTGAGTCCTGCATAGCTAGCATCAAAAGGTAGAGTGAAGTCTCCCACTAACACTATATAATCTTCTTAAGAAAATGGGCTTTCAGACCTACTGCACAGCCCAGGGAACTATATTCAATATCCTGTGACAAACTATAATGAAAAAGAATATTAAAAAGAATGTGTATATATATATATGTATATACATATATATATAACTGAATCACTGTGCTGTACAGCAGAAATTAACACATTGTAAATAAACTATACTTAAAACAAATTTTTAAAAACTAAAAAAGAACAAAACCTAACTAAAGCTAGATATTTTAATATTACCTTATATTTGAAGTACTTTTTATCAATTATCCCCGTTGATCCTGGGGCTTCTGCGGTAGTTCAGTTTTAAGATAAAGAATCCACTTGCAATGCACAAGATGCAGGTTAGATCCCTGGGTCAGGAAGATCCCCTGGAGGAGGGTATGGCAACCCACTCCAGCATTCTTACCTGGAGAAGTCCATGGACAGAGGAGCCTAGAGGGCTACAGTCCAAAGGGTTGCAGTCATACATGACTGAAGTGACTGAGCAAGCACACATGTATGCACACGTTAGTTGATCCTAACAACACCACCAATATTATTAATTTCCTCATTTTTTTATTGAGAAAACTAAGACCCAAAGATAAAAGTTCTCCTCTGATTAGTTCACTGAGCCAGAAGGTGAGATTGGCTCACTTGTTTGTCAAGATTCTCATGACAAACTAAGGAAAAATTGGCCCTTTTCTTCTGCAACTCTGCTAATAGTTGGCAACTAACTTCTTATGGTTCTTACTGCATTGTATTGTAATCATGTACTTTCACCCTCACTTGGAAGTAGAATCTGTAAACTTGGTGCTATTCATTCAGAAAATATTATCAAACTTTATCTACTCAGAATGAATGCTCTGGAGTGGCATTCAAGTACAGCCTTCTCTGCAGAGTGGTTTTCAAAGTGTGAATCCTGAGGCAGCAGCAGCATCACCTGGGAATACGTTATATATGTAAATCTTGGGACCCTCTCAAGATTCTTTAAGTCAGATAATCTGGGGATGGGGCCCAGACATCTGGTTTAAAAAGCCCTCCAGGTGATTCCAATGCACCCTTAAGCCTGAGAGCCACTGCTGTCCAGATCACCAAAGTGGTTACAGCTATGTGCAGCCCCGAGCTGCCTGCAGAACGGAGGCTCTCATTTTGCCAGCTTCTAGGAGCATAAACAGCTGAGAGTTCTCAGCTGAGTCCTTTTCAGAGCACCACTCACAGAGAAAGAGTATCCCCTTACCCAAGGTCACACTTAAACAGCACCTCTTCCAGGAAGACTTCCTGAAAAAGTATGTTCTCCATATGTCTTGAGGGTCTCTGCTGTGAGCTCCCATAGCACTTATGGCACTTGGCAATGAAGAATTTTTAATGAATATTACATCGCAATATAGTTGTCTATTGAAGTGTGTTAATGATCTTCCTCTCTGGGCTGCAAGTTCCTTGAAGGCAGGGACAATATTACCTTTATACACTACTGTTCAGTTCTCAGCACACTATCACACTGATGGCATGTGTTCAGTTGCTATGTCGTGTCTGACTCTTTTTGCAACCCTTTTTGCAACGGACTGAAGCCCACCAGGCTCCTCTGTTCATGCGACTTCCCAGGCAAGAATACTGGACCAGGTTGCCATTTCCCTCTCCAGGGAATCTTCCCAACCCAGGGATTAAACCCATGCCCCTTACATTAGCAGGCTGATTCTTTACCACTGTGCCACCTGGGACATCTGGGTCTCCAAATGCTTTTAAACAACATACGCAGATTCAAAGATTACAAACTCAGCTTTGCACGATGTGCCTAATTTGATCTAAAATATCATCAGCCAAGATATACATTATTTCTTTATTATTCTCATACTTTTCAGAGTTGTTGTTTTATTTTTATTGGAAGTTTCCTAAGATTTCTGAATTATCCTCATTCCTTCATAAAAATCTATGTTGCAGAATTTGGTTGGGACATAAGACCTGGTAGGTTATGCATAAATAATTCAAAATTGCCATGCTCATTAGATTGAGGCTATTTCTAATGTGAAGACTTACTTATCACAAAATGAATTTTTAAATTTTCTGTCATTTCATTTTAACTTTTGAAATTTGGTATCTTTCCCAAAATGATGTATTCTTCTAATTTTGCATAGCTTTCAGTTCCTCGCTGTCCTATTGCTATGATTATCAATAGAAAATACATATTCTATTTTTAATAACTGAATTTACTATTAGTGTTTATCATTACCAAAGACATTTAGAGGGCTTAGCTTTATAACACATAAGGATTTGAGTTTGTGCACACTTGTCACTTTGGAATACCATATTGAAGTTTCTTTACAAAATTGAGTCTTCAACCCATGAATATGGTATATCTTTTTATATATTTGAGTGAGTGAGTGTGAGTGAAGTCACTCAGTTGTGTCCGACTCTTTGCAACCCCATGGACTGTAGCCTACCAGGCTCCTCCCTCCGTGGGATTCTCCAGGCAAGAGTACTGGAGTGGGTTGCCATTTCCTTCTCCATATTTAGTTCCTATTTAATAGTGTATTTCAATAAAGTATTCTGTTTTCTCCATAGTAATCTTAAACTTTCTGTTATATTCAAAAAGCATTGTGTTGGCTATTACAAATGATATCTTCTTAAACTACATTTTCTACCTTAGTTTTGATGAGGTATAAAATTAAAATTGACTTTGATATCAATATTATATATTACAGCCTTGAAAAACTCTCATTAATTTTAATACTTTATCTGTAGGTTCCTTTTGGTTTTTCAAGTAGATGATTACACTGGCTAAAAATAATTGTTTTCTATGTGTTCCAAGTGTTATTCTTTTAACTGATTTATTGAAAAGGATAGTAACTAGAAAACTATTGAATTAAAGAGATGGTAACAGAAATCTGAACCTTGTTTCTGATTTTTGAGGATATACTCTTAGAAGTGATGTTTGATGTCAATGTTTTAAATTTATCTTTAATTGGGGGATAATTGTTTTACAAAGTTGTGTGAGTTTCTGCCATACACCAACATGAATCAGCCATAAATATACATATGTCCCCTCCTCTTGAATCTTTCTCCCACTCTCCCCGTCTCAGCCCTCTCGGTTGTCACAGAGCACCAGGCTGACCTCCCTGCATCATACAGCAAATTCCACTGGCTACTTATTTTACATATAGTAATGTATATGTTCGTATTACTCTCTTAGTTCGTTCCACCCTCTCTTTCCCTGACTATGTCCTCAAGTCCGTTCTCCATGTCTGCTGCCCTGCAAATAGGTTCATCAGTACCATTCTTCTAGATTCCATACATACGTGTTAATATATGATAATCGTTTTTCTCTGACTAATTTCACTCTGTAAAACAGGCTCTAGGCTCACTGGCCTCACTAGAACTAACTCAAATTCATTCCTTTTTATGGCTAACAGTCCATATGTACCACAACTTCTTTATCCATTCATCTGTCAATGGACATCTAGGTTGCTTCCATGTTCAGGCTATTGCAAACAGTACTGTAATGAACACTGGCAGTACATGCGTCATTCTGAGTTATGTTTTTCTCAGGGTATATGCCCAGTTGTGTGATTTCTGGGTCATACGGTAGTTTTATTCCTAATTTTCAAAGAAATCTCCATACTGTTCTCCATAGTGGCTGATCAATTGACATTCCCACCAACAGGGCAAGAGTGTTCCCTTTTCTCCACATCCTTTCAAACATTTATTGTTTGTAGATTTTTTTGATGATGGCCATTCTGACCAATGTGAAGTGATACTTCATTGTAGTTTTGATTTTAATTTCTCTAATAATAAGCAATGTTGAGATTTGAATTTTTGTAGATGTTTTTATCAGCCTAAGAAGTTCTCTTCTATAATCTGCTTTTTAAGAGTTTTCTAAATATCAAATTACTGTTATAGTATTCAATTATATACCTTGAGATGATTGTATCATTCTTGTCCCTTAAAGTATTAGAGTTGTTCAGTTCAGTTCAGTTGCTCAGTTATGTATGACTCTTTGCAACCCCATGGCCAGGCTTCCCTGTCCATCACCAACTCCTGGAACTTGCTCAAATTCATGCCCATCAAGTTGGTGATGCCATCCAACCATCTCATCTTCTGTCGTTTCCTTCTTCTCCTGCCTTCAATCTTGCCCAGCATCAGGGTCTTTTCAAATGAGTCAGTTCTTTGCATAAGGTGGCCAAAGTATTGGAGTTTCAGCTTCATCATCAGTCCTTCCAATGAATATTCAGGACTGATTTCCTTTAGGATTGACTGGTTTGATGTACTTGCAGTCCAAGGGACTCTTAATAGTCTTCTCCAACACCACAGAATGAAAGCATAATTCTTCAGCACTCAACTTTCTTTATGGTCTAACTCTCATATCCATACATGACTACTTGAAAAATCACAGCTTTGATTGACTACATGGATCTTTGTCAGCAAAGTAATGTCTCTGCTTTTTAATATGTTGTCTATAATTAGAGTGTAACACATTGATTTTTTCTAAAATCTGAACCAATGCTTTATTCCCAGAATAAATCTAATTTCATAATAATGCATTAGCATTTAATGAATTATATTCACTAATATTTATGTTTATGTGTTTCTGTGTGAAATAGGTCTATAATTTTTTTTCTCATTTTGTTTTGTTATCAAGGCCTTATAAAAGGAGTTAGAAAGTATTAATATTTTCCAGTAGAATGGTATATTTGTCAGTTCTCCTGTAACTGTTTTCATATATATTTAAAATGATGCATGCAAGTTTAGAATTTAATATTTTCATATTATAAAAATATTGATAAATTTTTGTCAAGGCATATTGTTTATTTTTCCCTACTAAGACTGTCATAAACTCCATCTTGTCGAATATTTAAGGAGTAGCCAGTTTATATGAAAGGTTTTTGGTGTGGCATCAACATAGAATACATATGAAATTCCAAAGTAAAGAGTACTCAAGTCTAGATTTTCAAATGATGGAAATGACAACTGGTTCATGTATTTTAAAAATCATTTGCTCACAATAAAGGTCAAATACGTCAAAAGTAACCAATAGGTGGGATTTAACAAGGACAGTTTTGAAGTTATTCATTTTACTGCTAAGAGTCAACCCTCCCACTATAACCATGGCAGAAGCAGAAAAACAATTTTCCACATATCTTTCACATTCCTATATATCTAGACATTCATAGTCCATTTTTTTCCATGATTATTTTTTCATGAATGTTTTCAAGGGTTTCTGGCAGGATAGAAATAGCGACTCACTCTGGAACATTATTCATTATTTACATTAATGTATAATAATAATAAAGGTATCCCCTCTCTGGGAGATACTGCAAGGTAATAAAGAACTGCCTCCCTGTTCTCCCCGGAGAGATGTGTTTATAGTCCAGAGTAATAAAGGCAACCTCCAGCAAGGAGAATGGATAGATTTATCATCAGTCCTTTATAAGACTGGAGGTATTCTAAGACCAGTACTCCTCAGCTTTGACATAGATGCACTATGGGTACAGAATTCACCTAGATCTACTTTCAGATCACTTTCTGAGACTTAGTGGGGAAAGAGAAACTGATGTGAACATGGAGCTCATGCTGCCTAATATGCTGTAAATAATAAGCTCTAAATCGATGAGGACTTACTGTCTCCTGATCAGCCAAAACTACTGAAGACAAGCTGGCAAGTCTCTGTGCTTCTGTTTCAGAAATACCTGAGAGGAACTTCATGTCTGATAAACGAGCCTACAGAAGCTTCAGTAATCTGTCTCTTACAAAGGTACTTGAATCCAGGGATCAGAAGTGAAATTCCTGGTTAGAATGTCAGTATGGCATCGTTTTTTAAAGGCCCCTAGTCAAGAGAGCCTATTCCTAGGATAAAATGACCCTAATAAAAAGGAAATGTGGAAAGTACTGTCAGGGGCACATTTAAAAGGGCATTATCTGAAGAAGCACTGCCTACTAAGAAAGCTATAGTTAATGGACAAATCAAGCAAGTTTCCAGAGAAACCATGAGAGGGTCCCATGAGAGAAACACTCTGGTCTGAATATCAGTCAAGCCTAAAGAACCAACTTATGAAAAAATCAAATAAAAATTGTAAACTCCATAAATCCTGATTGTTCAATAGAAACAGTATATTAAGAGTTAAACTAGCCTTTAGTTCACATTTGCCTACTATAACTTTTCCTAATCATTTTTTTAACTCTAGTTTGAAATTTTTTGTCTTTTATCTAAGTAATTGTATCCATTTACATTTATTGTTGTGTGATTTTTTTTCTTATTTCTCTATGTGATTTTATTTCTTCTTTCTTACATTCCTTTGAATTGACTGGTTTCTTCAATTTTTATTTTTTACTTATTCTACTTTTCCTGTTTTGAAGTTAAATTAATCATTCCACTGTATTCATTTTAATACGAAATTTAGAAATTTTAACATTAAAATCTAGAATTTAAAGAGAAAGCATATAAGGTTAAAACCTTAACTGAAGTCATTATCTTCTGACTTCCATTCTATTGTCCAGAAGTTTAGTCTTTTTTAAATGTTCCGTAATTTTACCTTTTTATAACCTTAGACATTAGTACATTTACTCACATTTATCATTTTTTTCTCTCACCATTTCAAACCGCCTTTTCATTATTTTTCTTATAACTGAGATATATCTTTTAAATGTACTTTAATGAGAGCCTGATAATAGTCAGTCTTATCTCTTGCAAGTGGGTGCTTTTTCTGTATAACTGAAAATTTCATTATGACAATTATTTTCCTTACAATTTTTAAAGATTTTATTCCACTGCCTTACGGCTTCTCTTGCTGCAACTGAGAAATAAGTTGTCAAGCCAGCTATAGTTCCTTTGTAAGTAATCAATCAATCTTTTTCTCTTTTGCTGCTTTAAAGATTTTTCTTTTGTTTTAAAAAATTAGAACTCTGATTATATATAATTAGACTTTCTCAATCTACTCACCATATTTCTTGATTTCTCATTGTGTGTGTGTGCTCAGTCACTCAGTTGTATTCACTGTCCATGGGATTATCCCAGCAAGAATAACTGGAGTGGCATATATATGGAATTTAGAAAGACACTAATGACAATCCTATATGCAAGTCAGCAAAAGAGACACAGACGTAATGAGCAAACTTTTGAACTATGTGGGACAAGGTGAGGGTGGGATGATATGAGAGAATAGCATTGAAACATGTAGATTACCATATGTAAAACAGATGACCAGTGCAAGTTCAATGCATTAAGCAGAGAACTCAAAAGCCGGTGCCCTGAGACAATCCAGAGGGATGGAGTGGGGAGGTAGGTGGGAGGGGGTTTCAGGATGGGGGGACACATGTACACCCATGGGTGATTCATGTTGACATATGGCGAAAACCAACCACAATACTATAAAGTAACTATCCTTCAATTCAAATAATTAATTAAAAAAAAAAAAAAAGAATACTGGAGTGGGTTCCAGGGGATCTTCCCAACCCAAGGATGGAACCTGGATCCCTTGTGTCTGCTGCATTGGCAGGCGAATTCTTTACCACTGTGCCACCTGGGAAGTCCTAACTTCTCTTTACTATTTACCATTTCTTAGTCTCTTTTTGTTTCCCAGTCTTTAATTTCTTCAGATAAGTTTTCCAGTCCTCTACACTATTAACTTATACACTGCATTTCTAATACCAAATATCAAATTCTCTATTAAAAGAAGTTTTCTGTACTTTTTAAAAAATATGAATGATAATTTTTACAGTTTCTTGTTTTGTAAGTTCAGAAATATTTGTTTCATTTATAGTTGAAGACTATTTGGGCAGATATGTAAGTCTAGAATCACAATATTCCAGTAATGCACGTTATGGTGAAATCTGTGGCCAGATTGATATAATTGTCCTTGAATAACAATTTCTTTACTTATATGCACAAAATATTTTCTTTATCATTCATACACACTGTGTGGAAAAATACATAGACTTTCTCTTCATTAAAAACGTGTAAGATAATAAGAGAAAATTATGTCAACACATTACAGGGGTTATGATTTACATAGAAGTAAATGGCTATAGTCCACGTGGTCACAAGAGTCAAACATGACTTAGCGACTAGAGAAAAACAGAAAGAGAAATATATGACAAAAACAGCGCAAAATATCAGAGGTGGAATGGAAGCATACTGTTGTAAAGTTTTTACACTATTTATAAAGTTGTTTAATATTAAAAAAGGAAAACTGTGATAAATTAAAGATGTATATTTTAAACTCGAGAGCAACTAAAGAAAATGTATAACTAATAAGGTACAAAATATACACAATCTAAATAAAGACAGAAATGAGGAAAGAGAATAAAGATCATCCCACAAATAGGAAATAAAAAGCAGAAAGAAGACTTAAATCCAAATATATAGAAAATTACATTAAATATAAAGAGTCTAAACATGCCAATTACAATACAGGGATTTTTCTGTGACAATTTCTCTTGGGATATGGAGTGACTTTTTAAATTTATTGATTTAAATCTTTTCATTTTAAAACATTTATTGAACTATATTTTGCAGTCTTTTCAGTTTTGTTCTTCAGTCAAAATAATTATGAGTAACTGGAATCTCCTTTGTCTCTCTTCGACGCATGTAAATTTCTCTCCAATCCTATACTATTTTCCTATGGCTGCTGTAACACATTATCACAAACTAAGTGGTTTAAAACAATACACACTTGTTCTGTTACAGTTCAAGAGGTTAGAAATCTGAAATGTGTTTCACTAGGCAAAACTGAAGAGTGGGTATAGTTGTTGTGTTCCCACTGGAAATTCTACAAGACAGTCTGTTTTCTTGTCTTTTCCAGTTTCTAGAACTGCATTCCTTGCATTCTTTGGGCCATAGTCTCATCTTCCATCTTCAAACTCAACAACATAGCATCTTTAAATCCATCTCCACTTTGTTGTTACGTCACCTTTTCCTTTTCTGTCTCTGTAGTCAAATCTCCCTCTGTCTTCCTGCTATAAGAGCATTTGTGACTACATTTAGGGAGCATTAGTACTCTTTCCTGGAAAATCCCATGGATGGAGGACCCTGGTAGGCTGCAGTACATGGGGTCGCTAAAAGTAGGACACAACTGAGCGACTTCACTTTCACTTTTCACTTTCATGCATTGGAGAAGGAAATGGCAACCCACTCCAGTATTCTTGCCTGGAGAATCCCAAGGACAGGGGAGACTGGTGGGCTGCCGTCTATGGGGTCGCACAGAGTTGGACACAACTGAAGTGACTTAGCAGCAGCAGGATAATTTCCCCATCTCAAGATACTTAATGACATTCGCAAAGTTACTTTTGTCATATAAGTAACATTCACAGGCTCCAGGGATGAGGATCTGAGTATCTTTGGGGCTGTTACTCAATATACCATAAATTTAATACTTATTAATTTCCAATTTATTTTCATGCTTCTCCCACTCTTACTGTGTTTTCAACAATTTCTATTCTCTTTAGTTATAATTCACATGTGATCTTCATTTCAGGGATCATCTTATTTCTTCTTAAGAAATACCTTGCATTCCTATACACTAATAATGAGAAAACAGAAAGAGAAATTAAGGAAACAATTCCATTCACCATTGCAATGGAAAGAATAAAATACTTAGGAATATATCTACCTAAAGAAACTAAAGACCTATATATAGAAAACTATAAAACACTGGTGAAAGAAATCAAAGAGGACACTAATAGATGGAGAAATATACCATGTGCATGGATTGGAAGAATCAATATAGTGAAAATGAGTATACTACCTAAAGCAATTTATAGATTCAACGCAATCCCTATCAAGCTACCAACGGTATTCTTCACAGAGCTAGAACAAATAATTTCATAATTTGTATGGAAATACAAAAAACCTCGAATAGCCAAAGCAATCTTGAGAAAGAAGAATGGAACTGAAGGAATCAACCTACCTGACTTCAGGCTCTACTACAAAGCCACAGTTATCAAGACACCATGGTACTGGCACAAAGACAGAAATATACATCAATGGAACAAAATAGAAAGCCCAGAGATAAATCCACGCACCTATGGACACCTTATCTTTGACAAAGGAGGCAAGAATATACAATGGATTAAAGACAATCTCTTTAACAAGTGGTGCTGGGAAATCTGGTCAACCACTTGTAAAAGAATGAAACTAGACCACTTTCTAACACCATACACAAAAATAAACTCAAAATGGATTAAAGATCTAAACGTAAGACCAGAAACTATAAAACTCCTAGAGGAGAACATAGGCAAAACACCCTCTGACATACATCACAGCAGGATCCTCTATGACCCACCTCCCAGAATATTGGAAATAAAAGCAACAATAAACAAATGGGACCTAATTAACCTTAAAAGCTTCTGCACAACAAAGGAAACTATTATCAAGGTGAAAAGACAGCCTTCAGAATGGCAGAAAATAATAGCAAATGAAGCAACTGACAAACAACTAATCTCAAAAATATACAAGCAACTCCTACAGCTCAACTCCAGAAAAATAAATGACCCAATCAAAAAATGGGCCAAAGAACTAAATAGACATTTCTCCAAAGAAGACATACAGATGGTTAACAAACACATGAAAAGATGCTCAACATCACTCATTATCAGAGAAATGCAAATGAAAACCACTATGAGGTACCATTTCACGCCAGTCAGAATGGCTGTGATCCAAAAGTCTACAAGCAATAAATGCTGGAGAGGGTGTGGAGAAAAGGGAACCCTCTTACACTGTTGGTGGGAATGCAAACTAGTACAGCCACTATGGAGAACAGTGTGGAGATTCCTTAAAAAACTGGAAATAGAACTGCCTTATGAAACTCAGCCATTAAAAAGAATACATTTGAATCAGTTCCAATGAGATGGATGAAACTGGAGCCTATTATACAGAGTGAAGTAAGCCAGAAAGAAAAACACCAATACAGTATACTAACGCATATATATGGAATTTAGAAAGATGGTAACAATAACCCTGTGTGTGAGACAGCAAAAGAGACACTGATGTATAGAACAGTCTTATGGATTCTGTGGGAGAGGGAGAGGGTGGGGAGATTTGGGAGAATGACATTGAAACATGTATAATATCATGCATGAAACAAGTTGCCAGTACAGGTACGATGCACGATACTGGATGCTTGGGGCTGGTGCACTGGGATGACCCAGAGGGAGGGTATGGGGAGGGAGGAGGAGGATGGTTCAGGATGGGGAACACATGTATACCTGTGGCGGATTCATTTCGATATTTGGCAAAACCAATATTGTAAAGTTTAAAAATAAAATAAAATTTTAAAAAAAATGGGCCAAAGAACTAAATAGACATTTCTCCAAAGAAGACATACAGATGGCTAACAAACACATGAAAAGATGCTCAACATCACTCATTATCAGAGAAATGCAAATGAAAACCACTATGAGGTACCATTTCACGCCAGTCAGAATGGCTGTGATCCAAAAGTCTACAAGCAATAAATGCTGGAGAGGGTGTGGAGAAAAGGGAACCCTCTTACACTGTTGGTGGGAATGCAAACTAGTACAGCCACTATGGAGAACAGTGTGGAGATTCCTTAAAAAACTGGAAATAGAACTGCCTTATGATCCAGCAACCCCACTGCTGGGCATACACACTGAGGAAACCAGAAGGGAAAGAGACACGTGTACCCCAATGTTCATCACAGCACTGTTTATAAATAGCCAGGACATGGAAG
>NW_011494767.1:690172-694450 GCF_000754665.1 Bison bison bison | reverse complement strand
CCATTAAAAAGAATACATTTGAATCAGTTCCAATGAGATGGATGAAACTGGAGCCTATTATACAGAGTGAAGTAAGCCAGAAAGAAAAACACCAATACAGTATACTAATGCATATATATGGAATTTAGAAAGATGGTAACAATAACCCTGTGTACAAGACAGCAAAAGAGACACTGATGTATAGAACAGTCTTATGGACTCTATGGGAGAGGGCGAGGGTGGGAAGATTTGGGAGAATGGCATTGAAACATGTAAAATTCATGTATGAAATGAGATGCCAGTCCAGGTTCGATGCACGATACGTGGATGCTTGGGGCTAGTGCACTGGGATGACCCAGAGGGATGGTATGGAGAGGGAGGAGGGAGGAGGGTTCAGCATGGGGAACACATGTATACCTGTGGCAGATTCATTTCGATATTTGGCAAAACCAATACAATATTATAAAGTTTAAAAATAAAATAAAAAAAAAAAAGATCTGTGCTCATGGGTTTTTTTTTAATTGCTATATAATATTTGAAGCCTTCAAAAACAATATGATGACTTTGAAATGTTTGAAAATTCTTCATTCCTCATCCAATCAAAAGTCAGAGCCTAAATTCCCTTCCTTTTGAATTTGGATTGGACTTGCTGACTCACTTCTAACAAATAGAATATGGAAGAAGAGATAAAAGGTAACACTCAAGGCTAGGTCCTGGGTCCTAGGACCACCTGCTTTTGCCTTGGTGGTCTTTGAATTACTCAGCATGAGGGAAACCAACCAGTATGTTGTTAGGACATTCAAGCAACCTTTGAGGAAGCTCACATTGGAAGAAACTGAGGTCTCCAATGAAAAACCAGTGACTATTTTCCAGCCATTTTAATGGGTTACCTTGAAAGTTGATTTTCTAGCTCCATATAAGACTTTAAATGCCTATATCCCTAGCTGACAACTTGACTGAAACTTCATGAGAAACTTCAAGCTAGCTAAGCTGTTCATGAATTCCCAACTCACAGAAACTGTGAGGATAATAAATATTATTTATATTACCAAGTTTCAAAATAATTTGTTATGCAGCAAAAAATACTTAATACATTTAACATAAATTAGTAAATAGAATAAAATAGACATCCATGAAGTAACCACCACATTAAAACCAGAATATTGCCAATGTCTTACATCAGAGATATGGAGATCCTGTCTCTTCCAATCTGCTTTGTCTCCTGATTATTTTCTTAAAATACAGCATATCTGTATGATTTCTTTTTCAACTCTATCCATGTGATTCCCCTCTGATAGTTTGAATCTAAGAACAGTTATGCTGTCAGTCCAACCATCTCACTTCTCTTATTTAAAAGGGATTGTTAATATTTCTCTTCAGATTATAATGCCAATTTTGGAAAACAGTAACCTAATTTTTTCTTCTTTTTTTTAAATTCCCTTGCTCTTTGAAACCCAATTTTCAGAGCTGTTATATAAGAGACATGCACCAAGGAATATGTATGTTAGTTTCTCAATTGTTTTTAAGATTCCTAAAATTTCATCCATGTATTAAGGAAAAGCTTTAAACATAGCAATCCTGGACCATGACATTCTCTAGCTTCCCTTTGTTCCATTTAATTGCAGACCTATGCTTATTATTGCATTCTCTTTCAAGCAAGGCCATCATAAAGAACAGTAAGTGGAGAAACACTGTTGTACTTCTTTTAAAGTTGCTTTCAATTTAACTTTCTATTATGCTACTTATGTTCCTGCTGCTGCTGCTGCTGCTGCTGCTGCTAAGTCACTTCAGTCGTGTCCAACTCTGTGCAACCCCATAGACGGCAGCCCATTGGAGTCCTCTGTCCCTGGGATTCTCCAGGTAAGAACACTGGAGTGGGTTGCCATTGCCTTCTCCAACTTATGTTCCTACTTACCCGCAAAAAAGCTTTAATGATCAATCTGTATTAGGATTCAAGGCCAAGAAGGGCAAAATGGTTTCATGATGAAACAATATATAATTGCTTACTGGTAAATGAGAATTTTTTGGTTTAGAGTTTATAACAATGGGATCCATGTGCATATATTTGGTGTTAGTATTACTTTAATACCATGCAGAAAGGATGGTTTAATAGTAGATATAATAGGGAAAAAAAGATGGAAAAATTGAGTCTTCACAGGAGAGAAATTAAATAAAACATTCCTTCTATAAACTAAACTTGTTTTCCAAAATAGTGTTACTCACAATGATGCATACCCTTTTCTCAGGTGACACCTTTTTTTTAGTAAGAACAATATGAAACTTTAGTTCTAAATCTATGTATCATACTTCTTGGTTCTCTTTACTCCTTTTGAGATTCTCAAATAGAAATGCATAACAGCAGTCCTGACATTTAGGTATCATCTACATAACACTGTAGGTAAGTCTTTCCATTTAATGTCTTTTCAACTTGTGCCCTATTTTGGAGGAGAGAGGACAGAAGAAAAAAAGATACTACAAAGGTACAACACTGACAAGAACCAATCTTAGTGGTAACATTTCCAAGTTGCAAACAGCTACTTTATGTTAGCAAAAGTGAAAGTCACTCAGTCTTGTCCCATTCATTGCAACCCCGTGGAATTCTCCAGGCCAGAATACTGGAGTGGGTAGCCGTTCCCATATCCAGGGGATCTTCCCAACCCAGGGATCAAACCCAGGTGTCCCACATTGCAGGTGGATTCTCTACCAGCTGAGCCACCAGGGAAGCCCAACAACATTGGAGTGGGTAATCTATCCCTTCTCCAGTAGATCTTCCTGGCCCAGGAATTGAACCAGGGTCTCCTGAATTGCAGGCAGATTCTTTACCAGCTGAGCTACCAGGGAAGCCCTAGTAATAGTCTAAAAATACTTTTTTATT
Source organism: Bison bison bison (assembly GCF_000754665.1). Classification (NCBI taxonomy): domain Eukaryota; kingdom Metazoa; phylum Chordata; class Mammalia; order Artiodactyla; family Bovidae; genus Bison; species Bison bison. The sequence goes on along the minus strand of NW_011494767.1, from coordinate 691,596 downwards.
GTTTAATTTTCTTTAATTTATACATTTATTTTTCTAGTTTTATATATTTTATATGTTCTATAAAGAGTACATACTTTATACATTTTATTTCACTTCCATTTAAATATCAAGTTGGTACAAAAGTAATTGCAGACTTGCAATTGCTGAAATTTGCCATTTGATATTAGAATACATTCTTAAATAAATGTGGTTACATTATATATCATTTTCATGTGCATTTCTCACTTTATGTTTTTTGCTAATGACTTATTATTTGCTGTTTCTTTTATATTTATTTTACACTGAGGAAATAATGTTAGACAAAAAGAAAATTCAAGGGATTTTCTTATTCAAGTTCAAAATGGATCATAAAGCAGTGGAGACAACTAGCAACATCAACAATGCATTTAGCTCAGGAATTGCTAACAAATGTACAGTGCAGTGGTGGTTCAAGAAATTTTGCAAAGGAGAAGACAGCCTTGAAGGTGAGGAGAACAGTGGCTGGCCATCAGAAGTTAACAATGACAGCTGAGGAGATCATCAAAGCTGATCCTCCCACAACTACACGAGAAATTGCCAAAGAACTCAATGTTGACCATTCTACGGTCATTCGGCTTTTGAAGCAAACTAGAAAGATGAAAAAGCCCAAAAGTGGGTGCCTCACGAGCTGACCACAAATCAAAAAAATTGTTGCTTTGAAGCGTCTTCTCTTATTCTACACAACAATGAACATTTTCTCTATCAGATTGTGACATGTGATGAAAAGTCAACCAGTGACAACCAGCTCAGTGGCTGAATTGAGAAGAAGCTCTAAGGAACTTCCCAAAGCCAAACTTCGATCAAAAAAAGGTCATGATTCCTTAAAATACTGGAAATAGAACTGCCTTATGACCCAGCAATCCCACTGCTGGGCATACACACTGAGGAAACCAGAAAGGAAAGAGACACGTGTACCCCAATGTTCATCGCAGCACTGTTTATAAATAGCCAGGACATGGAAGCAACCTAGATCAGCAGATGAATGGATGAGAAAACTGTGGTACATATACACAATGGAGTATTACTCAGCCATTAAAAAGAATACATTTGAATCAGTTCTAATGAGGTGGATGAAACTGGAACCTATTATACAGAGTGAAGTAAGCCAGAAGGAAAAACACCAATACAGTATACTAACGCATATATATGGAATTTAGAAAGATGGTAACAATAACCCTGTGTGTGAGACAGCAAAAGAGACACTGATGTATAGAACAGTCTTATGGACTCCGTGGGAGAGGGGGAGGGTGGGAAGATTTGGGAGAATGGCATTGAAACATGTATAATATCATGTATGAAAGAGATGCCAGTCCAGGTTCGATGCACGATACTGGATGCTTGGGGCTAGTGCACTGGGATGACCCAGAGGGATGGTATGGGGAGGGAGGAGGGAGGAGGGTTCAGGA
>NW_011494767.1:687347-690072 GCF_000754665.1 Bison bison bison | reverse complement strand
CATGTATGAAATGAGATGCCAGTCCAGGTTCGATGCACGATACTGGATGCTTGGGGCTAGTGCACTGGGATGACCCAGAGGGATGGTATGGGGAGGGAGGAGGGAGGAGGGTTCAGGATGGGGAACACATGTATACCTGTGGCAGATTCATTTTGATATTTGGTAAAACTAATACAATTATGTAAAGTTTAAAAATAAAATAAAATTTAAAAAAAAAAAAAGGTCATGGTCATTGTTTGGTGGTCTGGTCTGCTGCCCGTAGGATCCACTACAGTTTTCTGAATCCTGGTGAAACCAGTACATCTGAGAAGTATGCTCAGCAAATCGATGCAAGCACTGAAAACTGCAACACCTGCAGCTGACACTGATCAACAGAATGGGCCCAGTTCTTCTCCGTGACACTGCCCAACCACACAGCACACAACCAATGCTTCAAAAGTTAAATGAATTAGGCTATACAGTTTTGCTTCATCCACTATATTCACCTGACCTCTCATCAACCAACTACAACTTCTTCAAGCATCTCAACAACTTTTTGCAGGGAAAATGCTTCTACAACCAGCAAGGGGCAGAAAATGCTTTCCGACAGTTCATGAAGCATGAATTTTTATGCTACAGGAATAAACAAACTTATGTCTCATTGACAAAAATGTGTTGATTGTAATGGTTCCTATTTTTATTACTAAAGATGTGCTTGATTGTAGGTATAACGATTTGAAATTCATAGTCCAAAACCACAGTTACTTTCGTACCAACCTAAATAACATTACAAGGCAGGTAATTTAAGTCTACCTTATGAATCTATGGAGAAGGGAAAGGCTACCCACTCCATTATCTGGCCTGGAGAATTCCATGGACTATATAGTTCATGGGGTCACAAAAAGTCAGACACGACTGAGCAACTTTCACTTTCATTATGAATCTATGAGTATATTTTTCCTTTCCTCTAAAATATTGATATTGATCACCGCTTTTTTCTTTTTGCCCTGGCTGCTAAGAAATTCAGAACTAAACTTTGTTATCAATTTCTACTCCATCACGAATAGTTTTCTATACAGTGTTCTTCATTCCTTATTTATGTCTCCATTTTTTTGTCTTTGAGAAAATTTTTTGACCTCATCATATTTGCTTTTTATAAGATTCTTAAAATAAATTTAACACATATACAGAATAAAAGTAATCAATAATGTAAATGCTAAAGTCCTATGCAAAAATGCTAGTCTCTATTTATATAAGAGTACACTCAAATTTAAACTTTGGCAATGATGAAATTGTTCTATATTGTAGCCATTGTTTAATATAGTAGCCACTAACCACAAGTGCCTACTGAGCACTTCAAATGTGGCTGTGTAACTCAGGAACTGAAATTTTAATTGTACATTATTTTAATTAATTTAAATTTAAACAGCCATATATATCCACTGGCTACAACACTGGACCATATAGCTATAACTTACATTTATGTATTTCTTCCCATAAGATATAAATTTCAAGTGGAATATTATATATTTTAAATGCCTCAAGCACACTAAGACAAGTTCACAAAAGTTTAAAGTTTAAAAAGATAATATATCCTTTGCATTGAACAGAATGGTTATGTCTCCCCACCAAATTCACATGTTGAAATCCTAGCCTCCAACATGATGGAATTAGGAGATAGGTGATTAGGTCAATAAGGTTGAGTACTCATAAATGGGATTAGTGACTTTATAAAAGAGACCTTAAAGAGCTCCCTTACCTCCATGGCTATATGAAAAACAGCAAAAAGACAGCTGCCTATAAACATGGAAGCAGGCTCTTATGGAATAAGCAGACATCCTGGAATGTGAAGTCAAGGGGGCCTTAGGAAGCATCACTATGAACAAAGCTAGTGAAGGTGATGGAATTCCAGTTGAGCTATTCCAAATCCTGAAAGATGATGCTGTGAAAGTGCTGCACTCAATATGCCAGCAAATTTGGAAAACTCAGCAGTGGCCACAGGAATGGAAAAGTTCAGTTTTCATTCCAATCCCAAAGAAAGGCAATGCCAAAGAATGCTCAAAATACCACATAATTGCACTCATCTCACATGCTACTAAAATAATGCTTAAAATTCTCCCAGCCAGTCTTCAGCAATATGTGAGCAGTGAACTTCCAGATGTTCAAGCTGGTTTTAGAAAAGGCAGAGGAACCAGAGATCAAATTGCCAACATCTGCTGGATCATAGAAAAAGCAAGAGAGTTCCATAAAAACATCTATTTCTGCTTTATTGACTATGCCAAAGCCTTTGACTGTGTGGATGACAATAAACTGTGGAAAATTCTGTAAGAGATGGGAATACCAGACCACCTGACCTGCCTCTTGAGACATCTGTATGCAGGTCAGGAAGCCTGCATACAGTTAGAACTGGACATGGAACAACAGACTGGTTCCAAATAGGAAAATGAGTATGTCAAGGCTGTATATTGTCACCCTGCTTATTTAACTTATATACAGAGTACATCATAAGAAATGTTGGGCTGGAAGAAGCACAAGCTGGAATCAAGATTGCCGGAAGAAATATCAATAACCTCAGATATGCAGATGACACCACCCTTATGGCAGAAAGTGAAGAGGAACTAAAGAGCCTCTTGATGAAAGTGAAAGAGGAGAGTGAAAAAGTTGGCTTAAAGCTCAACATTCAGAAAATGAAGATCATGGCATCCGGTCCCATCACTTCATGGCAAATAGATGGGGAAACAGTGAA
>NW_011494767.1:640553-687247 GCF_000754665.1 Bison bison bison | reverse complement strand
TTATGACCAACCTAGACAGCATATTCAAAAGCAGAGACATTACTTTTCCAACAAAGGTCCATCTAGTCAAGGCTATAGTTTTTCCAGTGGTCATGTACGGATGTGAGAGTTGGACTATGAAAAAAGCTGAGAGCCGAAGAATTGGTGCTTTTGAACTGCGGTGTTGGAAAGTCCCTTGGACTGCAAGGAGATCCAACCAGTCCATCCTAAAGTAGATCAGTCCTGGGTGTTCATTGGAAGGACTGATGTTGAAGCTGAAACTCCAGTACTTTGGCCATCTGATGCAAAGAGCTGACTCATTTGAAAAAATCCTGATGCTGGGAAAGATTGAGGGCAGGAGGAGAAGGGGACAACAGAGGATGAGATGGTTGGATGGCATCACCAACCCAATGGACATGGGTTTGGGTGGACTCTGGGAGTTGCTGATGGACAAGGAGGCCTGGTGTGCTGCGGTTCATGGGATTGCAAAGAGTCGGACATGACTGAGCAACTGAACTGAACTGAGGCTCTTATGAGACACTGAATCTGCCAGTGCCATGTTCTTGGATTTCCCAGTCTCCAGAACTGTGAGAGATTCTTATCTCAGCCACCCAGCTTGTGGTAGTCTTTTACAGAAGCCTGAACAAACTAAGACATTCTTGTTTTATAAAAGAACAAGAAACCATGAAACACTTTTGAATTTTTTTTACACCTAATGCAAATCAACAACAAAGGTCTGTCTAGTCAAACTATGGTTTTTCCAGTAGTCATGTATGGATGTGACAGTTAGATTATAAAGAAAGTTGAGCACCGACGAACTGACTTTTTTGAACTGTGGTGTTGGAGAAGACTCTTGAGAGTCCCTTGGACTTCAAGGAGATCCAACCAGTCCATCCTAAAGGAAATCAGTCCTGAATATTCAATAGAAGGACTGATGTTAAAGCTGAAACTCCAATACTTTGGCTACCCCATGCGAAGAACCAACTCAATGGAAAATACCCTGATGCTGGGAAAGATTGAAGGCAGGAGGAGAAGGGGATGATAGAGAATAAGATGGTTGGATGGCATCACCAACACGATGGACATGAGTTTGAGTAGGCTGCGGGAGTTGGTGATGGACAGGGAAGCCTGGTGTGCTGCAGTCCATGGGGTCGCAAAGAGTCGGACACGACTGAGCAACTGAACTGAACTGAACTGAATGCAAATCAATACACCACCATGAGTTCTTCATCTATAAAGTTCAGATATAATGTGATTGCTACTATATCTCACAAAGGTATGTTAAGAGTTGATAACAATATTTTATTACATTGTTGGAGACTTAGGAGAAGTTATATTCATAACACTTTTATTGTATTATGACCTCCCTTGTATGGTTTGAGTAATGAGTTATTTAATTCTCATAATATTAAACAATTTAAATAAAACTTTGGAGATGGCTAAATTAAATGGTTTGATAGCATAATGTTTAGAGTTAAGCAATTGAATAGAACTGTAGGGAGCGTCTGTAATCAAGCTAGATTTAAGGAACATCTGATGCAAATTTATGGAATAATAGCCTTGATGATAAGCTAATTTGAGAAAAGTCGGTCCAGCTGTATATTCATTAGAAAGAAAGAAAATGCTCTCCCTAAAAACATAAAGCAACATACAAGAGGCAATCTAGTAAAATATCCATTAGCTTAAGGGTATGTATAATTTCAATAGCATCTTAGCTCTGTCATTGACTAAGCAAGTTCATTTCAGTTCCTTCCTTTATACTCTAGTGCCTCAAAAAAATAGAGGGGGACAATAAAGGCACACTTGTCTTGCATATTTCATGAATACATTGTGATTATAAGTATATGGATATGGATGAGATTATAAGTATATGGATATGGATGAGGGAACAAGGTATACATAATGTCTTAGGCAATGTATTACTTCTGTTTATTAGGACAAGAACTTCAGAACTTTTCAAATAATATACAGTGCAAAAGAATAATATGTTATCATTAAAGATAGTTATAAGCAGTCCAGACTTATTTGCACTTACTGACTCTTATAAGAAGCTGGAACATTCTTTTAATACCTGAGCAATTTCATTAAATGTTTTCAGAATGAAGTTTTTAAAATGTTTACAAATCCATGTTGAGGTGTACAATATTCCTCACTCTGTTCTATGGAAGATCACAATGTAATATATCACCAAGAAGATAGGTTTTAGGCACTCAATAAACCTGAGTTTTAAACTAAACAAATAGTTTAAGTTACTCAGTAATATTACCTCGTTATGTCTGTTTCCTCATTTATAGAATGGGTATTATAAACCTATCAGTATGTTTTAGAAAATTAAGTGACAAAAAAAAAAAAAGAAAATTAAGTGAAAACATTTATTTAGCATCTGGGATAAGATAGAGGCTTCTAGTCTTTATTTTTTGAAGTTATTTGTTCTTCCTTCCATTGCTGTGCATGTTTCACCCTCTTTCTACAATCCAATCTTAAGATTCAATCAGAAAAGGATGACTGAAAATTCAGAGAGTTTGAAGAGAGAACATTAAATCACTTTCAATGAAAACTCCTTTCTGAATTAATAATCATGGGTTGGAAAACTACAGCTCAGGCCAAACTCAGTCTTCAGCCTTTTTTTACATAGCCCATGAGCTAAGAATAGGTTATGAAGAAGAAGGAAGAAGACAAGGAGCAAAAGAAGAAGAGGGAAGAAGGGAGGAAAATGGAAAGGAGGAAGAGGAGAATACGTGACAGACTATATGTGGCCCCAAACACCTAAAATATTTTCTCTCTGGCCCTTAATGAAAAGCCATTTCCTTCTCCAGGACATCTTCCTGACCCAGGGATTGAACCCAGATCTCCTGCCATGCAGGCAGATTACTTACCACCTGGGTCACCAGGGAAGCCCTAAATGAAGACATTTGGCAGCTTATGGACTATATATTGAAGTCTTTATGATTGAAGTCACCCTTTGATTTTGTAATATTGAGAATTCAGCAGAATTAGTTGTAATGAAATAATAAATAAAAAACGGAGACAGGCAAAGAGGAAAAGGGGGCAACAGAGGATTAGATGGTTGGATGGCATCACTGACTCAATGGACAAGAGTTTGAGCAAACTCAGAGAGATAGTGAATGACACGGAAACCTGGCATGCTGCAGTTCACGGAGTTGCAAAGAGTCAGACATGATTTAGCAACTGATAAACAACAAAGACTTTGTTAACAGCAAAGAAACAAAAGGAAGATTAAAGGTATGACAAATCTGTGATTGTTTTTAGATATTAGTAAAAATAATTGTTAGTTACATAGAATCTGAGTTAAAATTAATTTCATTTGAAATGTTGCTTAAACTTCCAGTTTTGCAACCAAAAAGGCTCATTGCATCATACATTATTTGAATATGACAGTAGTGAAAGTTAAAAATTCTTAATTAAAATGCTTGAACATTAGTAATTATTTACTGAGCTATTATTTCAGAGCTTTGTAGGAAATACAATTTATATCTTAAGAAAGCAATTAAAATTCCAATATAGAAGTCAAACTCTCAACCACCTTTCACTCCAGCAGAAACTTAAATTTCTTGCCAAAGCCAATTTATTTTCATATATCCAGGCATATTGAAATGAGCACAGGACTCAGTCAAAGTATAAAAGAATCAAACTATGGACAAAAAGTTTAATAAAAATTAGAAATGAAAGTCACCGATATTAGTAGCCTTCAATCTTGAATCCTGCTGTTCACAGTGATAATATGAACCCCTGTCCCCCTTCAGCCCTGTTTGTCCTATATTATTCTGTCAATGTGGCCAAAACTTACTGAAATTGACTTAATCAAATCTTTGTCCTCAAATTGGGTTTCTGATTCATTAATCAATTTCTGCTAACTCCTTGAGATGTTGTGGAGCTAAGAAAGTGTCATCTCTTTATAGACTAGTGTTTCTACCCTCTCTATAATAACTTAGGACTCACATTAATAAGTATCTCAAGCCATACATATAGAGAAGCAGAAAAAAAAAACTTTAAACAAGGAAAAACTCAGAACATTCACAGAGTATATCCAAGACAGACCATGCCATCATATATCCAGAAAGACTTTGTGTTATTGCCTTGTGTCTTGATGGCTCTTGTGTTTCTGTTTCCCATTGCTCATAAGGCCCAGTTGACCTACCTGTTCACCTGTTGTGTAATATTATGGACCCATAAGTAGCACAGAAAAATTAGCTCTGTAGACCACTTCCTAGAGTTTCTAACTAGTAGGCCTAAGAGTTTGTATTTCTAAAACATTCATAAGTGATTCTGATATATGGAAAGGGAATCATACTTCAAGAATTACTACCCTAAACGCATACATACAATAGTCATGAGTTGCAGTGATGGGATGGGGTGGCTGAGTTACAGGATGGAGTGGTTACATATATAGTTCAAGAAACTGGGGGAAAGGGACTATAGTCTTCAATTTGAGATGATTTCCCTATGATATGAATTGTCCAACCATCCCCTTATAGGCTAGGGTTTCTACCCTCTCTATGATAACTTAGGACTCAAGGAATTATTAATAATTGTCTCAAGCCATGAATTCTACTGCCACAATACAGTCAGCCTTATGGAAGAAGCACCACTTCCAAGAACTATGGGTATGAGGAGAACAAGATGATGGTCCCTGTTATTCTCAACAACCTTCCATCATCTCTGCCACCTATAAACTCAAAGACTCTAACAGTGTCTCTCCCAGGGTGGAATACTTCCACTGGAGTCCGTTCAGTCCAAAAGAATCAATTTGCATCACATCACCCTAGGTTTTCAAAAACAAAGGTTCTGTTTGATATCGTGTAATGGCAAGAGGTTACTAGAGGAGGAGGGAAAATCTCTCAATATAGAATGCAAGTAGTTATTACAGCTTTAGGTAACTGGGCTAGCCAGACAACTCAGTGGTAAAGAATCTGCCTGCCAATGCAAGAGATGCAAGCTTGATCCACTGGAGGAGGAAATGGAAACCCATTCCAGTATCCTTGCCTGGAGAATCCCATGGAGAGAGGAGCCTGTCAGACTGCAGTTCATAGAGTTGCAGAGAGTCAGACACAACTGAGCATGCACACATGCCAGCATGCTTGCGTGCAGGTACTAGACTGGAAATACAATAAATCTGTACAGAGCAGCTTCATTAAGTACAGGGTCTTGAAAGCATGTCCTCTAAGATCATAAACAAGATGATCTTAGAGGAATACAAATGGAAAAGAAAGAAGTAAAACTGCCACTGTCTGCAGATGACAAGACACTACTCACAGAAAATCCTAAAGACTCCACCAGAAAATTACTATAGCTCATCAATGAATTCAGTAAATTTGCAGGATACAAAATTAATATGTGGAAATCTGCTGCATTTCTATATACTAACAACAAAGTATCAGAAAGGGAAATTAATCAACTTAAGGTTATAAAAACTGCTTTTGTCCTTCTGAATTCTTAGCATCTAGACCCTATAATGTTTGCTCTTCAGTAGATAACCTAGATGAAATGGAAGCATAGCAAGATTACACACTTGCTATGCATGAACTCCTAGTACACAATTATCCTTTACCAGTGAGGAAATGATTTCCCTGGTAATTTGTCTTATAAACCCCATTCCGCATAGACACCTGAAATAGCCAAAGAAAAGGCTGAATATGCAAGCTTTTTTTTTTAACAATCTCTATAAATTCCTAGCAATATTTTGAACAGGACTTCTTAAATGATTATATCTTTTTTGCTCTTCTAAACGTTGTTGAAATGCATTGGAATAGCACCAAATGATATTTTTGTGTTTTTAAAAAAGATATGTAGTGATTTGCTTATATCAAGTGATAAAGCAAATGTAATTCAAGATGGTTCATGGTTGGTCTCCCAGGTAAATCTACTTGAAAAAATCTAGTAGTACAGCCAAAATTTGTAAGGAATTACAAAACATGTAATTTAGTACTTTGCATCAAATTTTATTCATATTTCTCTGATGGACTTAATTTAAGTTTTCTCTTGAGTTCTTTGCTTGGAAATCGTTTTCAAAAAAGAAATTTTAAAAACTAGGAAAATAATCTGGCATTTTAAAGTGAGTATAAAACTCTTAAAAAATCACTTAAGTGCCAAAGGACCATTTTAATGTGATTTTGGAAAGAATGAACAAAAACAAATATATTTTTTGAACTGTGCCTTTTAATAACCTTAAATAGATCTGAGATCATTTCACAGTCATTACATTGCAACAGAACTCTCTGTAGAAATACAGTAAAGTTTTAAATTTATTCCCAAAGTTCTCATAAAGTAATTATTTGATTAACAGAAAGTGAAACCAAAGCATAAAGTATAGAAATCTATTCAATAAATACAATGATAACAGAGGGACCAATTTAAGAACTTCGGGTATTTTACAGTATAAAGATGACATTAGCAATTTCATTGGGTGCCAATTTCCAAGACTGTGTTTTTTATCTGTTGTGTGCTAAAGAGTTTAGGATCATATTTTCTTTGTATTATGTTTGGCTTTTCATTCATTCAACAAATATTTATTTTGCAGACACTATGTTAGACCCTGAAGATACAAAATCAAAACAGGAGAATAATGATCCCAGATCTCTGATACTGACAATTTTTAGTTGAGTGTAACAGAGGTCCATAAAAGATTTTGTCCTGTTTTCTAGAAATTGTTACAAAGACTCAAAATTATATGCAAAACATGCAAAGTTCTTGCATTCTAAGCTCAGCGGTTACTAGCAGTTGGGGCCAGACACATATTCAAGGCTTAATGAGAGGCAAGAATCCAAGCATCTTCTCTTCCATATCTATTACCCATCATCTCCGATAGTCATAATACATGAAGACGGGTGGTGATAAGCAGTGTCCAAGACAAAAGACTATTTTTTCCTTTCTCAACACAAGCCTAGAGGAATGATTATCCTTCCAAAATCCACTGGAAATTGGGAGCTTTGAGAGAATTACTTATTCAATAGCAGGATTTCTACAAGAAAAGGAGAGAAATATTTTGTTCCCCAATTGTACACTGTGTAACCAGCAGATTCACTAATCTATCCCTGGATCACCATAGGGAAAAAAAAAAAAAAGAACAGGGCTTAAAAAAGAGGGAAAAGTGAAACTTCACCTACTGTTAAGGTGGAGTGAAGAGAATATTTTAGAAAGTTGCTGGGTTTGAGCTATCTTGGGAGAACTTCTCCCAAGAGGACTCTCAACAGGAAGGTGTTGTGGGATAAGCTTAAAGTGAAAGAGGAGAGTGAAAAAGTTGGCTTAAAACTCAACATTCATAAAACTAAGATCATGGCATCCAGTCCCATCACTTCATAGCAAATAGATGGGGAAACAGTGGAAACAGTGACAGACATTATTTTTTTCGGCTCCAAAATCACTGCAGATGGCGACTGCAGCCATGAAACTAAAAGACGGTTGTTCCTTGGAAGAAAAGCTATGACCAACCTAGACAGCATATTAAAAAGCAGAGACACTATTTTGCCAACAAAGGTCCATCTAGTCAAAGCTGTGGTCTTTCCAGTAGTCCAGTGGATGTGAGAGTTGGACTATAAAGAAAGCTGAGCACTGAAGAATTGATGCTTTTGAACTGTGGCATTGGAGAACTCTTGAGAGTCCCTTGGACTGCAAGGAGATCAAACCAGTCAATCCTAAAGAAAATCAGTCCCGAATATTCATTGGAAGGACTGATCCTGAAGCTTACGCTCCAACACTTTGGCCACCTGATGCGAAGATCTGACTCATTGGAAAAGACCCTGATTCTGGGCAAGATTGAAGGCAGGAGGAGATAGAGGATAAGATGGTTGGATGGCATCACCGACTCGATGGACATGAGTTTGAGCAAGCTCCAGGAGTTGGTGATGGACAGGGAAGCCTCGCGTGTGGCAGTCCATGGGGTCGCAGAGAATTGGACACAACTGAGTGGCTTAACTGAACTGAAGGGTAAAGGATGTGGAAAATACCAAGTCAGAGCTAGATCTCCCATATCAGGGAATCAGCAGGAACCTGAACAGGACCCTCCTGGGTCCCATGACAGAAATGATCAACGTGAACCAAATACTTCATCAATTAACAAGTAACCTAATGGCTTTCACCCCTAGTTCAAAAAGGAGAAGTTTGCCTTTTCCCTCTCTTTCTATCCACCAGAACCTAAAAGAGAAACTAGCACCTAGGAGGAGGCAGCAGATGGAGAAACTCTGTTTCAAGCTGCTGAAGACACAGATAAACCTAGCTCTCTTCTAAAGAAAAAAGGCTGAATTGAGTTTGAGATCAGTCTTAAAATATATAAGACTGTATGGTAAATGCAGAAATAAGACTGTTCTGGTAACTGAAAAGTACCTGGAATGTGAAACAGTCCAGTCACCATTATATTAAGCAAAGTGAATGACCTTGCTCTCCCTAGAGTTTGGCCCAAGTCTTAAATAAAGGTATCAGCAATAAAAATTGAGTTAGCAGAAGTTTTGTTAAAAATTAGATGTGGGGCACAGGCAGGCCTGAATCCCAGAAAAGATATCTGAACTGAAGGCACAGAGCTGGAAGCTCTTGGCACTGAAAAATACTATCACCAACAAGTAATATTAACAAAAATATATTAAAAATAATAGTAGCATTAACGATAATAATTAACATTTATTGACCTCTTACTACCTGCCAGGCACTATACTAAGAGTACTATATGAGTTATATAATTTAATCCTTAGAACATCCTAATGTACCTAGGGTATCACTTTCATACCTGTTTTACATAGAAGTAAAATGAAATTTTAGAGAATTTGAGCAGCTTTCCTTAGTTTCCCAGCTAGTAACCAACAGAACAAGCATCTAAACAAAAGTAGCTCTGATTCCAATGTCCACTTGTTTAACTGAATTCATTAAAATGCTTTCTGAACATTTTTAATTGTATGAAAGTAGATGTTATTATTTAGAGATACATGAAGTAAGAAGGAAGGGAAATTCTGAAAACACTTAAAGTATAAAAACAAGACAGTGAATAAAAATGAGAGGTTAATTTAAATATTTTGTAAGATGAGGACAGTGAGATGACTGGAGAAATATAAAAGTTTTTTCTTCTTCCCAATCAGTGTTGAGAGACAATTTAGGATGGAGAGTATGAATTTATAACAGCATAAGACTTTGTGGGGGTTGCTATGTCTTCACAGATAAAATGCTTGTTTTCTTTAAGAACTAACACTTCACCTACTAGCTCCATTCTCTATTCCTTGAGAGCAGCACAGAATAAAGTACATGAATATACTATTATATACGCATACCTATATGAAAAGACTACAACGAGTGGATGATTATGCATACCATTTTGAAAACAGAAGTCTATTTTCTGGATCACTTTCTTTTAACATAATCCACTTCATGGGTTACAGAATATTCTATAGTTTCAGTAAGATGAAGGAAACTGAACTAAGAAATGTTGAGGTTCACTTCATACCTAAATATCCAAAGCTACTGCATTCAGTAAACCTTGTTTTAAATAGTCATACCTCATTTAACTGGCACTGCTCAGGAATATGGTGTGCAATATAAAACAATTTTCCACATACCTAAAGCTTACCCACAATAGCATCAAATTGATACTATTTTAGAGAATCTGATAGAATCCTTCTAAAATATATACTTCCAGTCCTTCTTATAGAAGGTATATAATATAAAATTTATCGTTTTCTTGATGGTCTACAATCATTCTTATACAAATCAGTATTTGTGCTGCACTACAATATAACAATGCCCTAAGGAGCTTATCCAGGTTGCTTTCCTCTAGACTAAGACCACTTCAGAGTTACCATCAGTTCAGTTCAGTTCTTTAGTCATGTTCGACTTTTTGGGATACCATGGACTGCGGCACACCAGGCATCCCTGTCCATCATCACCTCCCAGAGCTTGCTCAAACTCATGCCCATTGAGTCGGTGATCCCATCCAACTATCTCATCCTCTGTTGTCCCCATATCCTCCTGCCCTCAATCTTTCTCAGCATCAGGGTCTTTTCCAATGAGTCAGGTGGCCAAAGTTTTGGAGCGTCAGCTTCAGCATCAGTCCTTCAGATGAATATTTGGGACTGATTTCCTTTAGGATGGACTGGTTGGATCTCCATAAGTCCAAGGGACTCAAGAGTCTTCTCCAACACCACAATTCAAAAGCATCAATTTTCAGCACTCAGCTTTCTTTAAAGTTCAACTCTCACATCCATACATGACTATTGGAAAACCATAGCTTTGACTAGATGGACCTTTGTTGGCAAGGTAATGTCTCTGCTTTTTAATATGCTGTCTAGATTAGTCATAGCTTTTCTTCCAAGGAACAGCCGTCTTTTAATTTCATGGCTGCAGTAAACCATCTGCAGTGGTTTTGGAGCCTAAAAAAATAATGTCTGTCACTGTTTCCACTGTTTCCTCATCTATTTCCCATGAAGTGATGGGCCTTAAAGCCATGAGCTTCATTTTCTGAATGTTGAGCTTTAAGCCAACTTTTTCACTCTCCTCTTTCACTTTCATCAAGAGGCTCTTTAGTTCCTCTTCACTTCCTGCCATAAGGGTGGTGTCATCTGCATATCTGAGGTTATTGATATTCTCCAGGCAATCTTGATTCCAGCTTGTGTTCATCCAGTCCAGCATTTCTTATGATGTACTCTGCATATAAGTTAAATAAGCAGGGTGACAATATACAGCCTTGACGTACTCCTTTCCCAATTTGGAACCAGTCTGTAGTTCCATGTCCAGTTCTAACTGTTGCTTCTTGACCTGCACACAGATTTCTCAAGAGGCAGGTCAGGTGGTCTGGTATTCCCATCTCTTTCAGAATTTTTCCAGTTTGGTGTGAACCACACAGTCCAAGGCTTTGGCATAGTCAATAAAGCAGAAGTAGATGTTTTTCTGGAACTCTCTTGCTTTTTCGATAATCCAACTGCTGCTGCTGCTACTGCTAAATTGCTTCAGTCGTGTCCGACTCTGTGCAACCCCATAGACGGCAGCCCACCAGGTTCCCCCGTCCCTGGGATTCTCCAGGCAAGAACACTGGAGTGGATTGCCATTTCCTTCTCCAATGCATGAAAGTGAAAAGTGAAAGTGAAGTTGATCAGTCGTGTCTGACTCTTAGTGACCCCATGGACTGCAGCGCACCAGGCTCCTCCATCCATGGGATTTTCCAGGCAAGAGTACCGGAGTGGGGTGCCATTGCCTTCTCTGACATATGCCGGCAATTTGATCTCTGATTTCTCTGCCTTTTCTAAAACCAGCTTGAACATTTCAATGTTCACAGTTCACATACTGTTGAAGCTTGGCTTGGAGAATTTTCAGCATTACTTTGCTAGCGTGTGAGATGAGTGCAATTGTGCGGTAGTTTGAACATTCTTTGGCCTTGCCTTTCTTTGGGACTGGAAGGAAAACTGACCTTTTCCAGTCCTGTGGCCACTGCTGAGTTTTCCATATTTGCTGGAATATTGAGTCCAGCACTTTAACAGCATCATCTTTTAGGATTTGAAATAGTTCAACTGGAATTCCATTACCTCCACTAGCTTTGTTCGTAGTGATGCTTCCTAAGGCCCACTTGACTTAGCATTCCAGGATGTCTGGCTCTATGTGAGTGATCACTCCATTGTGGTTATCTGGGTCATGAAGATCTTTTTTGTATAGTTCTTCTGTGTATTGTTGCCACCTCTTCTTAATATCTTCTGCTTCTGTTAGGTCCATACCATTTCAGTCCTTTATTGTGCCCACGTCTGCATGAAAGATGACATCAAAAACACAGACTAAAGTGTTGGACTTTTCCCAGCTCTGTGACCTTAGGCAAATTTCCTAACCTTTCCATGACTTAGTTTCCTCATTGGTAAAAATGAGCCATAAAAACACCTTCATTATGTGATTACTGTGAAAGTCAGTATATTCAAAATGCTGAGAAGAGTGTCCGAATGTTAGTAAGCACTGCATAATTGATGATAATGGTGATGATGTTCTTATGTAATCCTCATAGCAATCCTGAAATTTAATAATTCCTTATTTTGGAGATGATGAAATGAAGATTTAGAGACCTTAATTAATTTGACAAAATAACATCACTAGTAAGGAAGTGCTCGCTCCAGGCACAAGGATGTAACCACTAAAATCATCCATCCACTATGTGCATACTCCCAACACATGCTGCTCACACTATGGGTAGTGACCTGAGAGTTGGGCAGGGCACAACCCATACAGAAGCTCTACCCTCTAGACTAACTCTTTTCCATGCAACACTTTTTGAAGATTAAACAAAAGTATGAAGGTACCCAACACAATTTTTTGCACATAGCCTTTTAGTAAATGTTTGTCACCTCAACATGCTCCAGTATTTTTAGCCCTTTCAGCTGCATCCAATCTAGAACATTCTGAACCTAAACAGAAGTGAGATAACTTGCTAATTCAATCATTAATTCTAAGTCACTTTCCAGCCTGAAAAATATACTCATCACCTACAAGAAGAAATTTATGGACTTTTTGATAGACATTTTATTCCATGTATTTTAGGCAATTTCTGAACTGGCCCCCCAATGATCTCTACCTCCTGTCTTTGGCTAATCTCTTCCCTCGAGTATGGGCTCAACCTAGTGACTTGCTTCTAACAAACAGAACAGGACAACAGTGATAAATGTCACTTCCAAGATTAAATTACAAAAAATCTGATTGCCATCTTGTTGGCACTCTTGTCCTCTCACCTGCTTACTCTGATAAAGCCAGATAACACTGGCATGCTGTGGGCTCCCTATGGAGACACCCTCCTTATAAGAAAGTAAAGGTGGCCTCCAAGTTACAGTAGCAAATAACATCCATACATGACTAGGGGAAAAACCACAGCTTTGACTAGATGGACCTTTGTCAGCAAAGTGATGTCCTGCTTTTCAATACACTGCCTAAGTTTATCACAGCTATTTTTCCAAGGAGCAAGTGTCTTTTAACTTCGTAGCTGCAGTCACTGTCTGCATTGATTTCGGAGCCCAAGAAAATGAAATCTAACATTGTTTCCACATTTATCCCATCTATTTGCCATGAAGTGATGGGACCGGATGCCATGATCTTCATTTTTTTAATGTTGAGTTTTAAGCCAGCATTTTCACTCTCCTCTTTCACCTTCATCAAGAGGCTCTTTAGTTTCTCTTTACTTTCTGCCATTAAAATGGTACCATCTGCGAATCTGAGGTTGTTGATATTTCTCCTGGCAATCTTGATTCCAGCCTGTAATTCATCCAACCTGACATTTCTCATGATGTAGTCTACATACAAGTTAAATAAGCAGGCTAACAATATACAGCCTTGAAGTATTTCTTTCCCAATTTGGAACCAGTCCATTGTCCCATGTCCAGTTCTAACTGTTGCTTCTTGTGTTGCATCAGGTTTCTCAGGAGGCAGGTAATATGGTCTGGTATTCCTATCTCATTAAGAATATTCCACAGTTTGCTGTTATCCACACAGGCAAAGATGTTGTCATACTCAGTGAAGGGAAAGTAAATGTTTTTTTGGAATTACCTTATTTTTCTACGATCTAGCATATGTTGGCAACTTGATCTCTGATTCCTCTGCCTTTTCTAAACCCAGTTTGTACATCTGCAAGTTCTACTGAAGCCTAGCTTGAAAGATTTTGAGAATAATCTTGCTGGCATGTGAGATGAGTGCAATTGTACAGTAGTTTGAACATTCTTTGGCATTGCCTTTCCTTGGAATTGGAATGAATTTGTTGCATAGCAATATAAAAGTAATATAAATGTCTGACTAAAGTTGCCACATGGTTTTTTTCATTATCTGGCTCCTTTTTTGCCTATCCTACTAGTCTGTGAGCTTCTTGAAAGCTAAAATTTTATCTTTTCCTTTATTTTCTAAAAGCAGGAGCCTTGTTATCTATTAAAATATCCAGAGCAAAGTCAAAAGACAACGATGAAGTAAAAGCCCAAGAGAAGCAAAAATGTTGGAAGGTAGGGGAGGGAGGGAGGAAAATTAAGCTGTGATAAAAGACAGATTTCAGAATTTCAAATCCTACAGACAAAAAAAGTCAGAATGATGATAATGTGTGGAATGTGACAGTACTCTGCTGAGCACATAAGTCATTCTTAACCAGCTCATGAGTAGTAGCTTGTCAGTGGTAATAACCACAAGGAAGAATTAGTGGTGAGCCAAGCTCCCTCCATTTTGAGAAAGCTAGAGCTAATGCTGACAACTCAACACCTCTCTAACATTTCCTGGCCTCAGTAATGAGAACTAGGACAAGAATAGTACTCCCAGTTCCATTTCCAAGGCAAACATGGCAAAAAAAGTGGGGGACAAAACTTTGACATACCACTTACACTACTAATCAAAAGAAAAAGTTGTCTATATGAAGTCTCATGAGCAGAACTTTGAAAGGTTGAAAGGTCACTATTATATTAATGTACTTTACCTGCCCAAGTTGACCTGATCCTTGATGATGATTCATTTTTCCAAACTTCTAGGGACTAATTCAGAAATATCAGTTTTTCTTTAATAACTACTCACTTTTAACTATTTTCTCAGTTTATTGTCCTAGTACTTTTGAACTTTTAACAGTCAGTAAAAATATCAGAATACACAGGATTCTATTTGTTACTTAAATAATGAGGGATACAATAAGAAAGAGACTAAATCCTATGGAAATAAAACAGATCAGAACAAAGGGGGTTTGGGTCCAAGTCTCAGATATTCAATAACAAAATATGTCCTTAGATAATACTTGACTTCTTTATGGCTTAGTTTTTTAGTCCAATTGGTATAACTGTTACAGAATTTTTGTCTGGATAATGTGGGATGGTACATGTGAAAATCCTTTGAAAAGCTTAAATGAGTTGTCCAGTACAAATTATAACATAGGCACCAATCTGTACCTCCTTCAAGAAAGAGCTCATTCACTTTCTTAAAGACACTTTCTCTAACTCATTAGCAATCTCCCTGATTCTAGAATTATTCTGTACTTCTTGTGTGGTTTATTTTATCATGTGCTTATTTGCAATTATAATAATTTTCATTCACGTTAAAGGTACAAAAATAGAAAAGATTTTATGGTATATATTAAAGTGAAGTTTCACCTTCCTGTTAGCACCAAGCCAAACTAAATGTGTGCCACCATAAAATTTGTTAACCTCTCCAATAACATGATTGAATGTTTTGCATCTGGGATATTCCACAATGCCATCCTTACCACCAACAACAACTACCCAACACTTTCAGAATCATATTTTTCAAGATGCACAATAGCATTATTTCCAGGAAGTTGACTTTGTTAATGGGGAATCAAAACCTCCTGGTTTTAGGAAAAATCCCTGCAAGAAACAAAGCCTCATGAAAAAATGAAATGGAAAAAAATGTCTCCACTCTGGTCCTTTGAAGCCCAGGTCTCTCTATTCAACTTTACCTAACACTTGATTAGAGCTGGGCCATGGTACAACCTTCCAAACACACAAGTCCACCCTGCCTAGAATTCCAGGCCAACTGAGAGCACATCATGCTGGACACTTTTCAATGCCATTCTCAAACACCCAGTGAAGTGGCAGGAGCTCTACCTTTTTCTACAAAACTCTTTTCCCTGTATGTGGGCAGTCCCTCTACATCAAGCACATGTAAAATGAACTACAAGCATTCTGCAGCTTAAGCAAAACTTAGCTGTTTGATACATCATCTCTACTCTTTCTTAGGGTTTGCTCCCACTTGGTTGTCCCAGATTCACTTTCCCCTGTCTTTTGGTGACTGATGTGGTGGGAGTAAAGGTGAAGGGGAGACATGGACACATAGCCCACAAACTCCACAAGAAATCCTATCTCAATAGGAACATTGCAGAGATGCTAAATCACTAAGTTGTTAGCATTGCAGTCCCTCAACTGTAATCAAAGTCTCCAATCGTTGATTTACTTCTTTGGCATAAAGGCATCTACCAATGTTTTCCAAGTTACCCAGCCTTCCAATGTAGGCACTCTTATCCCAGGGTACATCAGTCATTTCTTACTATTATTGCAGCTTCTACAGAGTATGTGTTCAAGACTCCCCCAAACTGTGTTATATTTCATAAGGCAGGAAGCTATTCCTAGGGAAGACATCATATTCAAGATAAGCTTAAGTGTCTCTTATATGCACCAATAGCACACTGTGCATGCCCTGATTAAAGCACCTATCATGGAATGGTATTGAAAATATCCTTGTTTTCAAAAAGTGTAAACTCTTTGAAAGGCAGGTACTGAATCTTCACATACTCTTTTTAGAGCTATGCATTTTGAATTGAACTAAGTGAATGTAATGTACTGAGAAGTTGTAAATCTCTGGGTTATCCTTGCTCTATTTTATACAATCAAAATAGAAAATGCCCTTAAAACCTTGTAATGAAAATTTTAAGCAATTTTCAAACATAAAACATGCTCCAGGATACTGAATTCATAAATGTTAAAATCATTTCTTATTCTTCAATTTTTCAATCATTAAGATCTTCAAAAATGTGTACATTTCTTAATATCAATATATACTATGACTTTAATTCTTTGGCTTAACTCGGTGTTGCATTATTCAACTCCCATAATGAGAATTCTCTCACCAAAACAGAAAAACTAATTCTTTCCATTTATAAAACAAATATGATAGTAATATAAAATTGGATTATAAAATATTCTGAGTGCTTGAATAAGCAGTGATTAGGAAGCAGTATCAAATTATCTATATTAATTATGATTTAAAGAGGCAATAAAATCTTGAAACTAAGCAACTGAGTAATAATAGACTAGAAATTGCTTTAAGTGAAAAGCTAGCTGTCTCATTTTTTTTTGTCTTGGGCTATTAATCATAGGGTACTCTTACTTATTGTTTTATACTAATACAAGGTATTATAGTAATAAAAACAACAAAAATTCAGCTCTATATAGTGACTTGACTCAGTCCATAGCATTTAAAAATCAGAGACATTACTTTGCCAAAAAAGGTCCATCTAGTCAAAGCTGTGGTTTTTCCAGTAGTCACGTATGGATGTGAGAGTTGGACTATAAAGAAAGCTGAGAACTGAAGAATTGATGCTTTTGAACTGTGATGTTGGAGAAGACTCTTAAGATTCCCTTGGACTGAAAGGAGACCAAACCAGTCAATCCTAAAGGAAGTCAGTCCTGAATATTCATTGGAAGGACTGATGCTGAAACTGAAACTCCAATACTTTGGCCACCTGATGCAAAGAAATGACTCATTGGAAATGATCATGATTCTGGGAAATATTGAAGGCAGGAAGAGAAGTGGATGACAGAGGATGACATGGTTTATGGCATCACCAACTCGATAGACATGAGTTTGAGTAAGCTCCAGGAGTTGGTGATGGACAGGGAAGTGCTGCAGTCCATGGGGTTGCAAAGAGTCAGACAACTGAGCGACTGAACTGAACTGAAGCACTCCACTTAGTAGAAGCCCACATAGTTGTACATTTTGTAATATCCAGGTTCTCTGTCAAAGTACCTTGGTCCCCATGTGCCATCACTCTCCCCTTGGTCTGGAGTTCACTTGAAAATAACCTGGAAATAAATTATTTTGACCTCTCAAAGCCTTTCTGTCCATGAAGACAGAAATATTCATTGCCACCATTACCTTTAAGCCATGATCTTCCTCTCCTGAAGGCTTTGAATTCTATATTTTTCTTTCATTTTATTCAATCATTCATCTTTTCCAGCCAAACAAGATTATTTGCTTTTATCTTACTATGCTGCAGGAAAATATCAAGATACTAACTGGAAGGAATAAACTACTTCCAGTGATAAGAGGAAAAAAGAAAGCAAAAGATACCTGAGAATAAGGTATCAGAGACATTAAATGAAAATATACTATCCTGAAAGCAGTGATTTTTCTGGAAAACTGAGGAAAAACTAGGTAAAGAATCTAACAAAAATGGGACTGACGTTTCACAAGAACATTTCTTAACCCTCATCATAAAGGACGGAAAAGAATGGAAGGGCTCTAGAAACAAAACTGCAAGACAAGCAAATAGATCCATGAATCCACTGTCAGCTGAGAAAACAGTAAATGAAAGCTGCTGACAGATTTCATCAAGAATTATTATAAAAAACTTGATTTAGTAGGCTGTACACATATAAAATTATTTATTAGTACCTGGTTATTATAACATTTCTTTATGATAAATCACTGTTTTATTCATTTGTATCTGATCATGATTATATATTAATAAGGTCTGTGTCATCAGTTAGTGTAGGAAAAAAGTATGTAAACATTTCTGGCACTCATTCTTTAAGAGGTACAAAATAACATTGAATTAGAATCATAAAGCATCACTATTTACAAACTACAGGTGTCAGGAGATCTCAGGCTAAGTTAATCACAAGTCAAAGAGAGTTTCAATCATTCAATCATTCAAACCCTTCACTTGGCTGATTTGTTCTTGGTCTTGAGTATTATCCTAGGCCTTCTTTGAGTTAGATGTTCTTCTATACTCCTAAGCGATATACTTCTATCACAACACAAGTTAAACTTTATATTATTGGCTTATATTTCCTGCTAGATTTTAAATAAGCTTGACTCAAACTATGTTTTACTGACTAATTTAGCAATATCTAGCAAAGTCCCAGAACACAATAAGCAGTCAGTAAATATTTCCTGAAGCAATATATGAAAGCTTCAACAGGAAAGATTACTTATGAAAGAGTGAAAAATATGTAGTCTAAAAAAAAGTTTGTCATTTCCTGATAGGTACTCCTGGAGAATCTTAGAATTAATGTTAACACTAAGGCTATGATTAAAAGTATCATGGTCCCTAGGAAATGAATGCCTACTAAAAGTTTAGGATTTTAGGAAGCAGGCATCCAACCTAATTAATCTCATGATGATGACAAGAGAAGGTAGATAAACTAGACTCATTCTTGCCCAGCCTGATTCTCAGAGTCCAATAGCTCATTTTACAGTGTTCATGGCACCAAGTTTCCTGGTTTTAGAATTCATTGTAAGGACTAAATTTCAGTTAAGTCTAAAGTCTCTGATAGGCAGTTAAGATGGAACAATATTAAATGTTCACAAGCTTTAAAGTACTAGCTACAACACAATGCCATTACAATTGCTTATAACTGCAACTTCAGGTCAGTTCAGTTGCTCAGTCATGTCCACTCTTTGCAACCCCATGGACTGCAGCATGCCAGGCTTCCCTGTCCACCACCAACTCCCAGAGCTTGCTCAAAGTCATGTCCATTGAGTCGGTGATGCCGTCCAACCATCTTATCCTCTGTCGTCCCCTTCTCCTCCTGCCTTCAATCTTTCCCGGCATCACAGTCTTTTCAAATGAATCAGTTCTTCGCATCAGGTGGCCAAAATATTGGAGTTTCAGCGTCAACATCAGTACTTCCAATAAATATTCAGGACTGATTTCCTTTAGGATGGACTTGTTGGATCTCCCGCAGTCCAAGGGACTCTCAAGAGTCTTCTCCAACACCATAGTTCAAAAGCATCAATTCTTCGGTACTCAGCTTTCTTTACAATCCAACTCTCACATCCATACATGATCACTGGAAATACCATAGCCTTGACTAGATGGACCTTTGTTGGCAAAGTAATGTCTCTGCTTTTTAACATGCTGTCCTGTCTAGGCTGGTCATAACTTTTCTTCCAAGGAGTAAGTAAACTGCAACTTATATATATTTTATAAAGGAACAACCCAGAAATAAATTAGAGTTTTGGTAATTTTGATGCAAATAAACACTTTTCCCCATCTATACTCAATGGTTATCATGTGTCCTGAGTAGCAGTTTCTAGTTATAAATTCCTTCACCTAATAAAAGACTAAACAATGTTCTTTACTCCTATGTCCACTTACACAAGAATTTCATTTTAAATTTACTTTTAAGGTATAAGAATGAACCCAATATTTTAAGGTAAAGGGAAGCCATTATAGTAAAAAAGAAAATTTCATTTATTGCATCATAAATTTTTAAAGAATAAATGTTATTGAAATGGTTGAAATTATTTGATTATTATTTATTGCTAGAATATTTTATGCTATGTGGTTGATTTTATATGGTACAACATTTTGACTGTTTCTTCAGACATACTTAGGCTTTTGTTTCATTTTGAATGAAACACATTAACAAATATATTACAACCTATTCAGAATAAAGAGACACATAAAACAATTTTTTTTGAAAATCAGTAGCATACTAAACCTGTAGCAAATACTTTGTGGAGTAAACAATAATGTGAAGAATATTATTTCTTTCATGATAACAAAGGACAATCAGTTTAATATCTAGAAGACTTTTACAAGAGAGATATTAAACTTCCCCTAATAAAAGAAAACAGATTATTTCCAAAATATATTTCATTGAAAAATTCCTAAACTGAGAAGCTATGATAACCTCTCAACCACAATTAACCGACCAATTATTTATTAATAATTCACTATTGCACCAAATACAGCTATTAAACCTGAACAGAATGCATAGGGCAGAGCTACTTGAGGACTCAGAATTAAAGTATAGCACACAGAGTGGGAAAGAAAAACTAGAAATCAGATTACCACTAAACTGACACTGAATTTTAACTTTCATTTTACTCTGGCATCTCCTGGCCTTAGCCCAAAATCTAGAAATAGAATTTGGTCAAGAACAGATGAGTGCGAAGAGAATTTCTGCAATTCTGGCTCAAGGAGCAGGAAAGGTGTGCCCTAACACTCAGAGAGAGCAAGAGCTCTATTTTTCTTCCTTTTCCTCCGTTCTCTAGTGTACTAGACCCTCTGGGGCTAGGCTCCAATGGTGACTCAGAGACCATGGCAAAGGTGGCAATGAAAGGTATGGGAGTCTAAAATTCTAAGTGAGGGGAACTTTCCTCTCCTGTAGATGATCTGTCATCCAAAGAGGGTAAAGCAATTCCTTCCCATCCACCCACCTTTGTTTTCTTGCTGCTTTGCACCAAATGAAATTGAGTCACAGGAAGTATGAGAGTGGAGTAAACAAAGAGATATTTCTGGCCAGAGGACCAAAAAAGGGGAGTCCTAGGAAATAGGTAAGTACAGGAAATATTGAAGACTAGAGATTGTGGGAAAGTGACACCATAAATTCTTCATGAACTACAATGCTCCACCCTAGCTGCATATGTATGTGCTGTGCTGTGCTTAGTTGCTCAATTGAGTCTGACTCTTTGTGACCCCATGGACCGTAGCCGGCCAGGCTCCTCTGTCCATGGAGATATTCCATACCAGAATACTAGAGTGGGTAGCGGTTCCCTTCTCCAGTGGATCTTCCCAATCCAGGTCTGATTGGGACCTGGTCTGATTGGGACCTGGGATTCTGAACCCAGGTCTCCAGAATTGCCAGTGGATTTTTCACTGTCTGGGGCACCAGGAAGCCCAAGAATACTGGAGTAGATAGCCTAGCCTATCCCTTCTCTAGGAGATCTTCCTGACCCAGGAATCAAGCCGGGGATCTCCTGCATTGCAGGTGGATTCTTTACCAGCTAAGCTACCAGGGAAGCCCCGCATATGTGCGTATTTGACCTGAAACAGCATACCAACAACTCTGAGAAGTGATTCAGTATTTAGATTGCTGCCTGGATCCTTTACTGGCCACTGTGAATGTTACACACACACAAAAAGGACCCTTTGCAGAACAAAACCTTTGAAAACAGAATTGACCTTGAAACCACAACCAGTAGTAGAAAGCTGGTTGCAATTTGTGGTCTTAACTTAAAGTGGCCAACTGCTAGCAAAAACAAAAATATCAATATTTTTCATAGGATTATAAACAAGACCCAGAGTTTCATATAACCCCAAATTACTTGCTTATAACCAAGAAAACCCTCAGAGGGAAAGAAAATCAATAAAAGCCAAGGCTGAAAGGGAAGATCCTATAATTATTGGATGAAAACTTAAAGCACTATTATAACAATATTCTGACAAAGTCAAATATCTTGAAATAAATGGAATGGTAGAAAATCTTGAAATAAAACAGCAATTGAAAAGAACCATCAAACGGAAACTTTAGAACTAAAAATATAACAACAAATTTAAAACTTACTGGATAGGATCCATAACAGAATGGAGGTGATAAAGGAAAGATTAGTGACCTTGAAAATAGAGCAATAGAGACTATAAATCTTGAAAAATGATGCTGTGAAAGTACTGCACTCAATGTCAGCAAATTTGGAAAACTCAGCAGTGGCCACAGGACTGGAAAAGGTCAAGTTTTCATTCCAATGCCAAAGAATGCTCAAACTACCACACAACTGCATTCATCTCACACGCTAGTAAAGTAATGCTCAAAATTCTCCAAGCCAGGCTTCAGCAATACGTGAACCGTGAACTTCCAGATGTTCAAGGTGGTTTTAGAAAAGGCAGAGGAACCAGAGATCAAATTACCAACACCCACTGGATCATCATAAAAGCAAGAGAGTTCCAGAAAAATATCTATGTCTGCTTTATTGACTATGCCAAAGCCTTTGACTGTGTGGATCACAATAGACTGTGGAAAATTCTGAAAGAGATGGGAATACCAGACAACCTGACCTGCCTCTCGAGAAACCTGTATGCAGGTCATGAAGCAACAGTTAGAACTGTACATGGAACAACAGACTGGTTCCAAATAGGAAAAGGAGTACGTCAAGGCTGTATGTTGTCACTCTGCTTATTTAACTTATGCAGAGTACATCATGAGAAATGCTGGGCTGGAAGAAGCACAAGCTGGAATCAAGATTGCTGGGAGAAATATCAATAACCTCAGATATGCAGATGACACCACCCTTATGGCAGAAAGTGAAGAAGAACTAAAGAGCCTCTTGATGAAAGTGAAAGAGGAGAGTGAAAAAGTTGGCTTAAAGCTCAACATTCAGAAAACTAAGATCATGGCATCCAGGCCCATCACTTTATGGGAAATAGATGGAGAAACAGTGGAAACAGTGGCTGACTTTATTTTTCTGGGCTCCAAAATCACTGCAGATGGTGATGGCAGCCATGAAATTAAAAGTTGCTTACTCCTTGGAAGGAAAGTTATGACCAACCTAGACAGCATATTCAAAAGCAGAGACATTACTTTGTCAACAAAGGTCCGTCTAGTCAAGGCTATGGTTTTTCCAGTGATCATGTATGGATGTAAGAGTTGGACTATGAAGAAAGCTGAGAGCCGAAAAATTGATGCTTTTGAACTGTGTTGTTGGAGAAGACTCTTGAGAGTCCCTTGGACTGCAAGGAGATCCAACCAGTCCATTCTAAAGGAGATCAGTCCTGGATGTTCATTGGAAGGACTGATGTTGAAGCTGAAACTCCAGTACCTTGGACACCTGATGCAAAGAACTGACTCATTTGAAAAGACCCTGATGCTGGCAAAGATTGAAGGCAGGAGGAGAAGGGGAGGACAGAAGATGAGATGGTTTGATGGCATCACCAACTCAATGCACATGGGTTTGGGTGGATTCGGGGAGTTGGTGATCGACAGGGAGGCCTGGTGTGCTGCAGTTCATGGGGTTGCAAAGAGTCAGACACGACTGAGTAACTGAACTGAACTGCATCTGAAACACAGGAAAATATGAAAAAATTAAATGGAAAATCTGGAATCTCTGGCACAATAATAAAAGGTCTGATATTATTATTTAATGAGTCCCAGACAGAGTAAAGGAAAAGTTTGCTAATAAATCATATAAATATATCAGTTCATCAGTTCAGTTCAGTTCAGTTCACTCAGTTGTGTCCAACTCTTTGCAATCCCATGAACCACAGCACACCAGGCCTCCCTGTCCATCACCAACTCCCGGAGTCCACCCAAACCCATGTCCATTGAGTTGGTGATGCCATCCAACCATATCATCCTCTGTCATCCCCTTCTCCTTCTGCCCTCAATCTTTCCCAGCATCAGGGTCTTTTCAAATGAGTCAGCTCTTAGCACCAGGTGGCCAAAATACTGGAGTTTCAGCTTCAACATCAGTTCTTCCAATGAACACCCAGACTGATCTCCTTCAGAATGGACTGGTTGGATCTCCTTGCAGTCCAAGGGACTCTCAAGAGTCTTCTCCAATTCCACAATTCAAAAGAATCAATTCTTCAGTGCTCAGCTTTCTTCATAGTCCAACTCTCACATCCATACATGACTACTGGGAAAACCATACCCTTGACTAGACAGACCTTTGTTGACAAAGTAATGTCTCTGCTTTTGAATATGCTGTCTAGGTTGGTCATAACTTTCCTTCCAAGGAGTAAGTGGTTTATAATTCCATGGCTGCAATCACCATATGCAGTGATTTTGGAGCCCAGAAAAATAAAGTCAGCCACTGTTTCCCCAACTATTTGCCATGAAGTGATGGGACCAGATGCCATGATCTTAGTTTTCTGAATGTTGAGCTTAAAGCCAACTTCTTCACTCTCCTCTTTCACTTTCATCAAGAGGCTCTTTAGTTCTTATTCACTTTCTGCCATAAGGGTGGTGTCATCTGCATATCTGAGGTTATTGATATTTCTCCCAGCAATCTTGATTCCAGCTTGTGCTTCTTCCAGCCCAGCATTTCTCATGATGTACTCTGCATAAGTTAAATAAGCAGAGTGACAATATACAGCCTTGACGTACTCCTTTTCCTATTTGGAACCAGTCTGTCGTTCCATGTCCGGTTCTAACTGTTGCTTCATGACCTGCATACAGGTTTCTCAAGAAGCAGGTCAGGTCACCTTGTATTCACATCTCTTTCAGAATTTTCCAGTTTATTGTAATCCACACAGTCAAAGTTTTTGGCATAGTCAATGAAGCAGACATAGGTATTTTTCTGGAACTCTCTTGCTTTTTCAATGATCCAAAGGATGTTGGCAATTTGATCTATACATATATATATATTTGAAGAAATAATGGTTTAAAACTACACAAATGTAGAGAAAAATGTACAAATCTGCAAGTTCAATAAACCCAAACAAAGCTTTGCCCACATTCACCATAACTGAACTGATGAAAACTATAGACAAAGAAAATACCATGAAAGCAGCCAGAGAGAAATAATGCATTACTTATAGGGAAACACTTATTCAATTAACAGCTGTCTCATGGAGGCCAGAAGGAAATGGAACATTTTAAAAATGCTAAAAGAAAATATTTTTTAAACCAGAATTCCATATACAGAGAAGATATCTTTTAGGAATGAAAGTAAAATATACATAGTCTCAGATGAAGATAACTAAACTATGAAAATTTCTTGCAAGTAGATTTGTTCCAAAAGAATTGTTAAAGGAACCTCTTCAGACAGAAGAGAAACACCCAGAAGATGCCTGCAGCACTGAGAATGAAGAAAGAGCAAGAGAAATGGTAAATATAAGAGCAAATATAATAGACTATTTCTATTCTCTGTAGTTCTTTAAAATATGTTTGATATTTGAAAGCAAGAATTATAACACTGAGTTTTAAATGTGTATATATACAATACATAAGATAATTACATTATTATGAGGTGAGATTAAAAACTATATAGTGGAAAATTAAGTGGGTGCATGAAGGATCATCTGTAGGAAGACTACAGGAAGATCATCTATAGGAAGAATCTAAATGTAAAGATTCCAACTGCAATGTGACTGTCTATAGGAAAATGAATTTGAAAGTCAGAAGTAAGGTTAATGAAGAATAGACTGGGGAGTAGTATAATATGAAATCCTCACACAGTCTATAAGCATCCTCATGATCCTAACCCATCATGAGGATTGCTTACCTCTCCAGCTTAATCTCACTCTTCAATTCCTTGCACTCTATACCCTAGTCAGATAAAAACTATTCCCTGGTGGCTCAAACAGTAAAGAATCTGCCTGTAATGTGGGAGAGACTGGGGTCCGATCCCTGTGTCTGGAAGATCCCTGGAAAAGGGCATGGCAATTATGCCTGGAGAATTCCACAGACAGAGGAACCTGGTGGGCTGCAGTCCATGGGGTTGCAAAGAGTCAGACGTGAGTGAGCAACTAACACAAACAGTCCATACTAACAAACCTCCATGATTCTGTATAAGTTATTCCTTCTCAAGAGACTTCCTCTTTCCGTTTCTTCGCCTGGATAACTTCAACTGATTTGTCAAGATTAGCTCAGGTGTTACAACCCACACAAGACCTTCCAAAGTCAAGTTTTGTGACTTTTCTATGCAGTCCACATACATATTATTATATGCATATGTATATTATTGGAGATTTTGTTGTTGCTGTTGTTTAGTCGCTCAGTCATGTCCGACTCTTTATGATCCCATGGACCGCACACACCAGGCTTCCCTGTCCTTCACTATCTCCCACAGTTTGCTCAAACTCATGTCCATTGAGTCAGTGATGCCATCCAACCATCTCATCCTCTGTCACCACCTTTTCCTCCTGCCCTCAATCTTTCCCAGCATCAGGGTCTTTTCCATTTAAGACAATTCAGGGCTGCCCCCTTAGTTGGCAGTAGTACATCTCCCTGTACTTATGGGCCATACACCAAAAGGGTGGATGTCCTAAGTAAAATCTAGAGGCTTCTCTGGTGGCTCAGAAGGTAAAGAATCTGCCTGCAATGTGGGAGACTGGATTTACTCCCTGGGTTGGGAAGATCCTCTGGAGGAGCACATGGCAACCCACTCTAGTATTCTTGCCTGGAGAATCCCCATGGACAGGGGAGCCCAGCAGGTTATAGACCACAGGATCGCAAAGAGTCAGACACAACTGAGCGGCTAAGCACACACATAAGGAAGGTGGCTAGGGGAAAGGGATATTGTATAATCAATCAATAAATGTCTACTATAGTAGGAGAAAATGTTCCTTGTTCTATGAATTTCCTGCAAAGAAGTCATTTACAGTCTTCATGCAGTCTTTTCTGACCAAAAACATCACAAACTGCCCCTCCTTTATAAATTCCTTTCTACCAATGTTTTTGTCATACCCTGAGTTTACCAGATTTCCCATGTATGTAATATAGTTATGAAGCAGTCCACCAAAGGATTTTTTTTTCTGATTTGGAAATGCATACATACATATATACATCATTACATTCATATCTTAAACTAGTATAGTTGTACAGCTAAAGACCAATTGATTATTAATGAATCAATTTTCACTGAAAAACACAAAAAATATATTAAACAAAGGGGAATCCAGACATGTGATGGTTATATATTATATTAGCATTTTCCACATATACTCACTAAAATTCATTTATTATTATTACTCCCTGGAGGATAGTAAAAGTACTGACTAAGCAGAATTAAAAGAAAACAAAGAATTAGCAGTAAAGTTCAAAGAAAAATACAAGTCTATAAAATGACATATGATATGAAGACCAGAATTTCCTCCTTCCTTATTATTACCTCTCCACAAGAAGAGACAAAGGATGAAGCGAAAAAAGCAGATAGAATAAAGGAAGACATAAGAGAAAAGTACTTTATGTGACTGGCTGTAAGGAAAAAAATAAAGTTCTACATTAATAGCAGAATATAAGTTATAAAACTGTATTACCTATTATCATACACCACACACACACACACACACACAATCTTGCATTAGAATTTCCTATAATTTTAATACACATTTTTAAGCATTAATAAGACATCAAAGGAAAGTGATTTATTTTAGAAAGATGTTCAACAATATTAAAACCAATAGTATTCTGATTAAACAGAAAATTCTGATTAGCTAGTATACCCTATATACATTCATGTTTTTTAATTTGAATTTCAATATATATACACACCTGTGTATTCACACACACAATATACAGTTTTACAGAAATTAACTTAAATTCTAAAATGCAGAATTTCCACTTTAAAACTATTTGATCTTGGTGTTAGTTTTTAAGGAAATGTTCAACTTCCTATCTCTAAAGGATTCTAAATCTATTGTCGTTTACAAGCAATCCAGTCTAAATCAATACACTGTGTGTGTATGTGCAAAGAGTCGTGTCTGACCAAGCTCCTCTGTCCATGGAACTGTCCAGGCATGAACACAGGAGTGGGTTGCCCTATACTTACATGCAGCTAAACAAAGAACTCCAAGGATAGCCCACTAAAGAGCTAATATGCAAGTGTGTGAAGGCATTCATATAAAACACAGGAAGAAAAGTAGAAAAGGATTCATCACCACCTTTTTATTGTGTTCTCCCATATATGTATGAATGAGGTGTCTCCGAATCATCATTGCTATTTTTATTATTATGGCTATTGTTAACCAGCTCAACTGCAAATTCCTACTTTTCCTTATAGTTTCCATTAAGTCTCAGCTAAGCAGCCTTCCCCCTTAGTCTTGGGTCCTTCTTTCTCTTATGCTTCAATGCACTTTGAACACATCTCCATTATAACCATTAAATTCTTGCATCTGAATTACTTATGTGAGTGATCACTTCCAAAGTAGGTTTTAATCTCCTAGAGAAAGATATTCTATCATTTTTCCTAAGTAACTTCTACTTTGTTGGAGTTCAATATATATTCCTTTAATGAATAATCAATCAAAATTTTGTATCAGAGATTAATTCCTTCAATTAATTATATAGACTAGGAGTTGAGATGGCAAGACAGCTTTTCTGACATGTTTTCACTTCCCATAGTCTTTGTATTACTAAGGAAAGGGCCCACAATTGCCTTCTTAATAAACAGAGGAAGTATTTCTGTTCCCATCAAAGTCCAGCATCTCTACTTCTATTCTGTTGGGGAAACACTAACTGAAACCACCCATCCTGGCCAGACAGCATAATAATTATTTGCATGAGTAATTTTACCATAGGAGGTCCTGGTAAAGAATATGGAACTAATAAACTATTACCAACTGGAAGAATTTGGGAAAGGTCAAAAGGAGACGCCACATATCCTACCAACCTCCCAGAATCCTCCTCACTGGAATCCATCTTGGCAGAGTAATGCACGCACCACCAGGAAGAACCCTGAATCAGAATGACTGGCCACAGACAGCACAGAAACTAATCCCATAAAACCAAGACTGTGAGCCATGTGGTGGAGCAGTCCTCCTGGGTTCCCTTACCCTGCTGCTCTCCACCTGCCTGTCCCTTCCCAATAAAGTCTCTTGCTTTGTGAGTTTCAGCACGTCTCCTCGGACAATCCACTTCCAAGAGACAGATGAGCCACTCTGGGGCCTGGAACGGGTCTCCCTTCCTGCAACAATTCCATTCCCTCTAAGTCTTTTATGGGGTTTGCTCTTACAATTATCCCCTTTCCTGCATCACCAATTATTTTCTTGAAGTTAATTATTCCCATTAGCTTACAAATGTAGTCTCATATCCTATAACTTTAATTATAAACACATCAAATAGAAATAAGCTCCCCTCTTCCAACTATCTTCATATTTCTCACCTCTTCTTCACTGCAGAACTTCATGAACCTGTTAGTGATGTCTGTCTTAACCTCCTTATTCCCATTCTCTTGTCAAGTCACTCCAACTGTGCTTCATTCTTTCCCCACTACTCTTATGAAGATGTTGCTGATCTCCATGTCACCAACTTCCACAGATATGCCTCTACTATAATAATCCTGCTCAATCTCTCAGGGCATTATAAAGGATGGCCCACTCCCATCTAGAGAGAGTTTATCCTCTCAGCTTCCTTAACACACAGGCTAGTTTCTTTTCCTATCTCAATGACTGTCTCTTCTCAGACTTCTTTGCTAACTCTTCTTCCTTGTGACTCAGTGATGAGCTCCATTCTCTTTGTCCACATCTCTTCCTATAATTTTAATCTATATACAGATTCCTTTCAAATTTCATTATGTAATTCTGTTTTCTCTATGAAACTTAAGAATCTTATGTCCACCTTCATATTTGACTTCTGCATTTAAATTTCTACTTGGCATCTCATAATTAAAAGTCCAATGAGGAAAGCTTTGCTCATATTTGTTCTTCCCCTAATCTTTTCCATCAGAATAAATTCTACTACCCTTTATCCAGTTGATTTCTTAAGAAAAATGAGGATCCTTGAATTAATCATGTATTGCTATGTAACAATTCTCCCAAAACTTAATAGCTTAGGATAATGTACATTTAATGTTTTAAATGTATAGTTTCTATAGGTCAGGAGTTCAGATATGACTTAGTAGCTCTGACTCAGGGACCGTCATTAAGACTGCAGTCAAAATGCTCCCCAAGGCTAGCCATCCAAAGCCTAACTGGGGCTGGAGGTTCCTACGGTGGCTCACTCATTCAGTGCTGGTTATTAAATAGAGGGCTTCAGCTCCCGTCCACAGGAACTTCTCCAAATGATTTCCTGAGTGGCTTCAGGATATGACAGCTAACTTCTCCCAAAGTGAAAGACTCAAGAAATGGCAAGATTTGAGCAGGAATTTCTTTTCTGATCTAGTGTCAAGAATCACACTGTCACTTGTACAATGGTTACAGAGGTTACTGGTTACAGAGGTTAGCCATACTTGGTTTGTGATGGGATGACCCAAGGACATAAATACCAGGAAGCATGACTCATCAGGGGCTCTCTTGGAAGCTGGCTAATACAATTTTGCATAGGGAAAAATATCACATAATTGAATTTTTCACAGTCCTTTCAATCTCAAATGTTTATTTCCTGTAAATTATTCTATTAAACACAAGTACAACACAGAAAAATATAGAATACAGCAGCCTAACTATAAGACCCTATCTTTCTACTTCTCTTCCAAAACTCAGTAGACTTGGATAGTACATTTGAAATCATCAGCTTTACTAGAGGCTTTGGAGAAATGAGTTAGGGACTTCCATCTACTGTATACTAGACAGGAGAGTAGAGGTCTCAGGAAGTAAAACTCCCCACAAAAGACAAAACATTAAAAAACAAACCATCACCATCAACCAATTAGAGAATGGTACACAAGCTGATCACCTACCATGCAGCTCCTCTCCCTTACCTGGCCTTTAAAATTGTTTCTCTGAAACCTGTTGGAGAGTTAGGGGTTTTTGAACATTAGCTACCACATTCCTTGTTTGGCACCTGTAATAAACACTGCACTTTCCTTCAGCACAACCCAGTGTCAGTAGATTGCCTTTACTGAACCCCGGTGAGTGGATTCAAGTATGGTTTGACAACACTTACATGACAAAGATCTAAACAAACTAAAAAAAATTATGAATCGTGTAATCAAATTATAGGAATATAAGTTAGCCTCAGAAAGACTAAAACTAGCACTTGCTAGATCTCCTTTTCCTTTTTTGAATCAGTGCATTGTAACAGACCAGAAGACTCCATTCAGTTGTAATTATAGCCACCACTGGCTCCTAGTTCATATCTTCTCAGTCACCAGAAAGGGAAGCCTCTTCCATCTTGACCCAGTTTGAAAAAAATCTCAGAGGACTCTGCTTAACTTAGCTTGGTCATGTGACTACCTCATTGAGTCAGGGAAGCAAATTGCTACGACTGAGTTGGACATGGGGAAGATGGAAAAGTCCATTCAGAATATAAGCCACAGTGGGAGAATTAGTATTCCAAATAAGGAAGTATGCTACTCTCAAAAGAAATAAGAGTGAGATGCCAAACAAAACAATGAATGTCAACTATACTTCCAACCCTAAACTACAGCATCTGTCTGCATACCTGAGGATACAGGAATTTGGACATGGATGGTTGAAAGTAAAAGGTAGGTATTTTAAAATATTTCCATGGATGTACCCAGCCTTTGGGGCTTCCTTGTTAGCTCAGCTGGAAAAGAATCCACCTGCAATGCCAGAGACCCCAATTCGATTCCTGGGTTGGGAAGATGTGATGGAGAAGGGATAGGCTAACCACTCCAGTAATCCTGGGCTTCCCTGGTAGCTCAGCTGGTAAAGAATATGCTTGTAATGTGGGAGATCTGCAATGTGAGAGACCTATTAAGAAGAGGTGGCAAGAATACACAGAAGAACTATACAAAAAGATCATCATGAGCCAGATAACCACAATGGTGTGATCACTCAACTAGAGCCAGACATCCTGGAGTGTGAAGTCAATGGGCCTTAGGAAGCATCACTAAGAACAAAGCTAGTGGGGGTGAAGGAATTCCAGCTGAGCTAGTTTAAATCCTAAAAGATGATACTGAGTGCTGCACTCAATATGCCAGCTAATTTTGAAAACTCAGCAGTGACCACAGTACTGAAAAAGGTCAGTTTTTATTCCAATCCAAAAGAAAGGCAGGGCCAAAGGATGTTAAAACTATCACACAATTGCATCATCTCACATGCTAGCAAAGTAATGCTCAAAATTCTCCAAGCCAGGCTTCAACAGTGAATGAACAGAGAACTTCCAGATATACAAGCTGGATTTAGGAAACGGAGAGGAACCAGGAATCAAATTGCCAACATCCACTGGATCATAGAAAAAGCAAAAGAATTCCAGAAAGACATCTACTTCAGCTTCATTGACTATGCTAAAGCCTCTGATTTTTTGAATCACAACAAACTGTGGAAAATTCTTCAAGAGATGGGAATACCAGATCACCTTACCTGTCTCCTGAGAAATCTGTATGCAGGTCAAGAAGCAGCAGTTAGAACCAGACATGGAACAAGGGACTGGTTCCAAATTGGGAAAGGAGTACATCAAGGCTGTATATTGTCACCTTACTTATTTAACTTATATGCAGAGTACATCAAGAGAAATGCCAGACTGGATGAAGCACAAGCTGGAATCAAGATTTCACAGAGAAGTATCAATAACCTCAGATATGCAGGTGACACCACTCTTATAGCAGAAAGCAAAGAGGAACTAAAGAGCCCCTTGATGAAGGTGAAAGAGGAGAGTGAAAAAGCCAGCTTAAAACTCAAGATTCAAAAATCTAAGATCATGGCATCTGGTCCCATCACTTCATGGCAAATAGATGGCGAAGTAATGGAAACAGTGACAGACTTTATTTCGGGGGGCTTCAAAACCACTGCAGATGGTTTACTGCAGCCATGAAATTAAAAGTTACTTGCTCCTTGGAAGAAAAGCTATGACAAACCTAGACAGAATACTAAAAAGCAGAGACATTACTTTACCAACAAATGTTCATCTAGTCAAAGCTATAGTTTTTCCAGTAGTTATGCATGGATGTGAGAGTTGGACCATAAAGAAAGCTAAGCACTGAAGAACTGATGCTTTTGAACTGTGGTGTTGGAGAAGACTCTTGAGAGTCCCTTGGACAGCAAGGAGATCAAACCACTCAATCATAAGGGAAATCAGTCCTGAATATTCATTGGAAGGACTGATGCTAAAACTGAAACTCCAAAACTTTGGCTACTTGATGTGAAGAACTGACTAATTGGAAAATACTCTGATGCTGGGAAAGACAGAAAGCAGGAGAAGAGGACGATGGAGGATGAGATGGTTGGATGGCATCACTGCCTCTATGCAACATG
Organism: Bison bison bison; assembly: GCF_000754665.1. NCBI lineage: Eukaryota > Metazoa > Chordata > Mammalia > Artiodactyla > Bovidae > Bison > Bison bison. Next base: position 654,006 of record NW_011494767.1, on the reverse strand, counting down.
AGTTTGAGCAAGCTCCAGGAGTTAGTGATGGACAGGGAAGCCTGGTGTGACCCCAGTCCATGGGATCGCAAAGAGTCAGACACAACTGACTGACTGATCCAGCCTTCACTGAGACTCATCTCAGTTACTGATGGTAAATTTTCAAAAAAATCTTTTATAAGAATACATAAAGAAAATTAATGCACACAATTAAAACACCAGCAGTTCAAAGAAGAATATCCTTTTGGAGCATTTTAGAGTGAGTTACTATGTAACTCAGAGGGTAAAGAATCCATCTGTAATGTGGGAGACTTGGGTTCAATCCCTGGATTGGGAAGATCCCCTGGAGGAGGGCATGGCAACCCACTCCGGTATTCTTGCCTGGAGAATCTCCATGGACAGAGGAGCCTAGCAGGCTACACAGTCCATGGGGTGGCAAAGAGTTGGACACGACTGAGCAACTAAGCAAAGCACATAAAACATAGAGTAAAGGAAATTGGACCAATGAATTTAAAGCTCAGTTGGAAGAATTCTCTCAGAACTTAAAGGGAAAATAATAATAAAATGAAAATTATAGGAGGATGGACTTAAAAAAAAGAAGATAGTGCCAGGAAATAAAATAATCAATAATACTAGTTTCAGAAGCAGGGAGGAAAACAAACTGGAGCAATATAAGAGAACTGGAAATTTCCTCAGATCATACTAAATATTAGTCAATACTCATGAACTCAAACTCTAAACATAGCATGGTGGAATGACTAAATTTCAAGGATAACTGACAAATATGCAGAAAGATTTCATAAAACGTTTCCTAGGAAAGATAATTTACTTATACCACCTATAGATAAACTTTCCTTTAGTGATAAAAAAACTCATCTGTTCACCAACTATTTATTAAGTTACTACTATGTACTGTTCAGCATCAGCTAAATATAGAGCAATGAACAAACTACAGTCTAAATTCAATTTTTTAATTTAAAAAATTAAACTTCAAGGCAAGTGGAGAAAACTTACTAAGACAGATAATCTCTGTCAAGGTGGAAAAATTTGTTTCATCATATTTTATGCCTCTTTATATTTAAGAGGTGATGCATTCATTCCATTTTACTTTGTGATATTCATTGTCAATTACGATTAGGTCAGCCACAAAAGTAAATTAACAGAGACCTATTTCTTACACATATAAGTCCACAGGTAGGAAGTCTATGGGCATTCTAGCAGATCAGCTCCATGAAATCTTCAGAGAACTCAGACTCCTCCATCCTTAAGAATGCACCTTGTACTATCCTGCCATGCCCAATCACACACAAACACTCCCCCAAAACTGTTTGGGGAATCTAAGGAATCTGCATTTTAACAGATATCCCAAGTAATCCAAATACAGGTGGTTTATAACCCACGTGAGCCATTCTGATGTCAAAGAATGAGGAAAAGATGATAAAGTGACCCTTAAAACTTTGGTAATGAGAGAAATAAAAAATTACTTCTAAGAATCAAACTATGAAATCAATAAAAAATTGCTAAGAGCAAAGATATGTAAAGTCACCTTAACAAAAGCCAAACCACCCATGTTTGACAAAGTCTTGACTTTTAGATATTTTCTTATCTAAAGAAATGGTCAGAGGACAGTGGGTGATGCAGAGTGAGCCCACAAACAATATGAGTTTCAACTAAATAAGAGTCTCACAGGGCTTCTCAAGATGTGACACCTACATCTTATTATACACCTTTTCAGAACTCCTCCAACCATTTTATTACAAAAAATTTAGATCTACTTTTATTGTTTTCATTGTTGCTACTGCTGTTGTTTAGTTAAGTCGAGTCTGGCTCTTTTGCATCCCCATAGACTGTAGACCACCAGGCTCCTCTGTCCATGGGATTTCCCAGGCAACAATATTGGAGTGTGTTGCCATTTCCTTCTCCAGGGGATCTTCCTCACCCAGGGAGTAAAGAAGTCTCCTGCACTGGAAGGTGGATTCTTTACCACTGAGCCACCAGGGAAGCCCACTTTTATTGCTACCTTTTATAACATTTCAGATGAAGCTTTATAATTTGAAATTAATTTTGTGCCATTAATGGTATCCCCTGTCAGGTAATATTACATAAAAACAGGTAATATTAGGCTGTGGCTACTTATACCGAAAGCTGTATATGAGACGATGTTCAACTAGGAAGCCAGACAAAATATGCAAAATAAATTCTGACTTCCACATTCTCATCTTCTTTCATTCTGAAGGGAAACAGGAAACAAAAGAAAAAAGAAAACCCTAGAACAACGTGTCATAAAGCCAGATTTAAGAAATGGTTAACACTATTTTGTAATATCTATCACTGTACTTCTTTTCCTTAACACAAATACAAAACTGAGTTGATTATTCCTATCCACTGAGAGCTTTTTGAAAATTCCAATCCATTGATCTGTTCGGAAAGATATGTATCTCCAACGAAATAATGTAATAGGTAACAAAATAATGCAATAGGTAAGTAAAGTCTGTACATCATTATACTCAGTTCAGTTCATTTCAGTTGCTCAGTCCTGTCCGACTCTTGTGACCCCATGAATCTCAGCACGCCAGGCCTCCCTGTCCATCACCAACTCACGGAGTTTACTCAAATTCATGTCCAAGTCGGTGATGCCATCCAACCATCTCATCCTCTGTCGTCCCCTTCTCTTCCTGCCCCCAATCCCTCCCAGAATCAGTCTTTTCCAATGAGTCAACTCTTCGCATGAGGTGGCCAAAGTACTGGAGTTTCAGCTTTAGTTAGCTTCAGTCCTTCTCAATGAACACCTAGGAATGATCTCCTTTAGAATGGACTAGTTGGATCTCCTTGCAGTCCAAGGGGCTCTAAGAGTCTTCTCCAACACCACAGTTCAAAAGCATCAATTCTTTGGTGCTCAGCTTTCTTCACAGTCCAACTCTCACATCCATACATGACCAATGGAAAAACCATAGCCTTGACTAGACAGACCTTCGTGGACAAAGTAATGTCTCTGCTTTTTAATATGCTGTCTAGGTTGGTCATAACTTTCCTTCCAAGGAGTAAGCGCCTTTTAATTTCATGGCTGCAATCACCATATGCAGTGATTTTGGAGCCCCCCAAAATAAAATCTGACACTGTTTCCACTGTTTCCCCATCTATTGCCCATGAATTGATGGGACCAGATGCCATGATCTTTGTTTTCTGAATGTTGAGCTTTAAGCCAACTTTTTCACTCTCCTACTTTCACCTTCATCAAAAGGCTTTTTAGTTCCTCTTCACTTTCTGCCATAAGGGTGGTGTCATCTGCATATCTGAGGTGATTGATATTTCTCCCGGCAATCTTGATTCCAGCTGTGCTTATTCCAGCCAAGCGTTTCTCATGATGTACTCTGGATGTAAGTTAAATAAGAAGGGTGACAATACACAGCCTTGACGTACTCCTTTTCCTATTTGGAACCAGTCTGTTGTTCCATGTCCAGTTCTAACTGTTGCTTCATGACCTGCATATAGATTTCTCAAGAGGCAGGTCAGGTGGTCTGGTATTCCCATCTCTTTCAGAATTTTCCACAGTTTATTGTCATCCACACAGTCAAAGGCTTTGGCATAGTCAATAAAGCAGAAATAGATGTTTTTCTGGAACTCTCTTGCTTTTTCCATGATTCAGCAGATGTTGGCAATTTGATCTCTGGTTCCTCTGCCTTTTCTAAAACCACCTTGAATATCTGGAAGTTCACAGTTCATGTATTGATGAAGCCTGGCTTGGAGAATTTTGAGCATTACTTTACTAGCATGTGAGATGAGTGCAACTGTGCAGTAGTTTGAGCATTCTTTGTCATTGCCTTTCTTTGGGATTGGAATGAAAACTGACCTTTTCCAGTCCTGTGGCCACTGCTCAGTTTTCCAAATTTGCTGGTATATTGAGTGCAGCACTTTCACAGCATCATCTTTCAGGATTTGAGATAGCTCAACTGGAATTCCGTCACCTCCACTAGCTTTGTTTGTAGTGATGCTTTCTAAGGCCCACTTAACTTCACATTCCAGGATGTCTGGCTCTAGGTTGAGTGATCACACCATCATGTTCTCCCTATAAAATTTTCTCTTACCACTCGTTTTTACTATAGTCCATCCTTTCAAATTGTTGTTTAATTTCCAAATTAATTCTTCCACGGCTTCAATTCACTCAGGTAATTTCTCAGTGTCTGAACTAAGGGACTCCCACCACCAAAACAGTTTCAAACTGGCGATAGAACGTTTATTACAGTAAGAAGTCTGAGATCTGCCAGCAGGACCTGATATTCTGAGCAAGTGCTGGGAACTTTAGTTTCTGTATATCCATGATTTAAATAAAGCCAGGATTCTCGTCTGATGAGATAGATTTTAAGGGAAGCAATTTGGCAAGTTTTGCATCACCTGTCACAAGTAGTATACTGATGGAAAACTACTAAGCTCCATTTTACTACCCAATTAACCGGGGGAAGGGGGGTTAACTTACATTTCAGCACTGGGGAGGATGGAATTGTGGTCCCTTATACCCAGGAAGCTTCCTAAAACCAAAACCAAGCAGTCAGTCGCGCGAAAGCTACGCCCCAGGTTTGTTTCTCTTGCTAACCAAATGCTTGAGACCCTGCGGGACCAGGCAGAAAAGGCTTGTGTTTGTTCGTTTTTTTCTTTTCAAATTTCAAAGTCCTTTAAGCCAAATGCTGGGCTCCAAACATCCTGTAGGGGAATAAACCGCCTCACCAGTTCTGAGTGTGGAAGCTTGACTCCGCCTCGCCAACGACCGCAAGACAGACAAGCAACTTCAGAGAAGCCAGGTGAGGTAAGGAGACCGTCTCACCCCGCTGGGAGGGAGAAGATCAGCTTTCCTCAGACAGGCCCGCCTGCGCCGCAGCCTGGAGCGAGTCCACAGCCCACGCCCCCTGCGGCTGGGCCAGGGCAGTGCGTCACGTGGCCAGGCAGCTCAGCCAATCAGCGCAGCCCTCGGCGGTATTCAAATCAACGGCGGGGTCGACGGTTGTGGGGATCTGTGTCACCGCCCGGGAATCGGGGTCTGAGGGTCGCCTTCCGCTTCCATGCCGGGCACTGGGCGCTGAGGGACCCGTGGGCCTGGTGGGCGGAATGGAGAATCGGGATGTGCCTCCAGGCCCTTATCGGGCCACTAAGCTGGTAAGACAGCGCGAACGACGAGACTGGCCAGCGGGGTGATGGCCGGTTTTACGTGAGAAGGTTCATAGTTTTTCCTAGGGCGGAGGGATGGGCGCCAGAGCCCAGGAGATCGCTGAAGAGGAGGATGAGGGGAGTTCTCGAGTATCGCGGATCTTTGCAGGACACGATTTTCCCCCTCCTTTGAGAGTCTGCCCTCCTCCTTTCTTTGCTCCAGGTTCCTGGGGTAGGCGCATCGACCCAACTTCTTAAGTGACTCTGTTCTTGGTGTTTTCGGCGTCCCCTGGAATGACTTAGATTAGTCTGAGTTTAGACGCTCCTCACGCCATATTTCCTACCCCCAACAGAATTTTAGGGGAAGGCAATGGCAACCCACGACAGTACTTTTGCCTGGAAAATCCCATGGACGGAGGAGCCTGGTAGGCTGCAGTCCATGGGGTCGCTAAGAGTCGGGCATGACTGAGCGACTTCACTTTCACTTTTCACTTTCATGCATTGGAGAAGGAAATGGTAACCCGCTCCAGTATTCTTGCCTGGAGAATCCCAGGGACAGAGGAGCCTAGCGGGCTGCCGTCTATGGGGTCGCACAGAGTCGGACACGACTGAAGCGACTTAGCAGCAGCAGAACGTGTTCCAGTGTTTTGTAGGATCAGATTGTAACAGCTTAATTTTGCCAGTCTTGTGGAATTAAATACAGGATGTATCGACTGAATACAACTCAATAACAGCTATTTCTAATAGCTAAAACTCAGAATATTTTAAGTACCCATCAGGAGCCACTGTTTGTAGTCACAGGATTTGTACTTGCACAGAGCGTCTTGTGTATTTGGATCATCAATCCACGAGGATACTGTGCCACTGGTTATGTGACATTAGGAGGATCACTTGTGTAAGCATCAGTTTCCCCACTGGTAAAGTAGAGCTGAGAGTTGTCCAGAGTAGATGTTATTGTAGGTGAAAGTGTGTTGTTATCTGTAGAATGCTGCTGCTGCTGCTGCTGCTGCTAAGTCACTTTAGTCGTATCCGACTCAGTGCGACCCCATAGACAGCAGCCCACCAGGCTCCCCCGTAGAAACTGCAGCTCAGTGTAAGTTTCTTGAATAATATATGAAATCTGGAGGTGTATAAAGAAAAGAATACAGTTATTGTGTTTTCTTTCAGCTCTTAAATTTTGTGCTATGATGTTGGGACCACATAGGTTAGAGAAGTGGTAGGATAGCAAGTACTAACATAGTTGGACTTACAGATCAGATTTCTTCACCTCTAATGTAGGATTTTTTTCTAAAAGCTATACGTTCTGTTTTATCTATGTACCACATCTTATTTATTCTTTCATCTGTCATGGAACATTTGGGTTGTTTCCATGTCCTGGCTATTGAATATAGTGTGGCAATGAATATTGGAGTACATGTGTCATTTTGAATTATGGTTTTCTCAGGGCATCTGCCCAATGGTGAGATTGCTGGGTCATACGGTAGTTTTATTTTTAGTTTTTGAAGGAATCTCCATACTGTTCTCCACTTGGCTGTATCAGTTTATATTTCCACCAACAGTACAAGAGGTTTCCTTTTCTCCACACCTTCACCTGCATTTATTGTTTGTAGATTTTTTTGATGATGGCCATTCTGATGGTTTGAGGTGATACCTTATTGTAGTTTTGATTTGCATTTCTCTAATAATTAGTAAAGTTGAGCATATTTTCATGTGTTCATGGGCCATCTCTATGTATTCTTCTCCAGGGGATCTTCCCGCCCCAGGGTTTGAACCTGGGTCTCCTACATTGCAGGCAGATTGTTTACCACCTGAGCCACAAGGGAAGCCCATTTTCACTGAGCATATTTTCATGTGTTTATTGGCCATCTGTATGTCTTCTTTGAAGAAATGTCTTTTTAGGCTTTCCACCCATGTTTTGACTTGGGTTGTTTGTTTTTTGATATTGAGCTCTATGAGCTGTCTGTGAGAAAAACAAATATTATTATATTAACCCATATGTGTAGAATCTAGAAAAAATGATACAGAGGAAGCCTATTTCTGGCGCAGGAATAGAGACACAGACATAGAGAATGGAGGTGTGGACAAAGGGAGGGTAGGAAGAATTGGGAAATTAGGATTAACATATATATATATGTATATTATACACGTGGGCGTGCTCAGTCATGTCTAACCCTTTAGGCTTTGTCAAGGCAAGAATACTGGAGTACGTTGCCATTTCCTCCTCCAGGGGATCTTCCCGACCCAGGGATTGAACTTGCATCTCCAGCATTGGCAGGCGGATTCTTTTACCACTGAGCCACCTGGGAAACCCAACTACCATGTGTAAAATAGATAGCTAATGGGAACCTGCTGTATAACACAGGGAGCTCAGCTTGGTGCTGTGTTGATCTAGATGGGTGGTATAGGGGACAGGTGGGAGGAAAGTCCAGGAGGGAAGACATATATGCATACACATAGCTGATTCACTTCACTGTACAGAGAAACTGACACAAGGTTGTAAAGCAGTTGTATTCCAAAAAAAAATGTTTATCACCACCACCTTCTATACCACCACTCTTAGACCTGCCACAAACCCAAAAGGTTGGGTAATTTGAAAAAGATTTCTGAGAGTGTGATTATCTTTTTAAAATATAAATATATCACAGTGTCAAACAAATAATAGACTTAAATTTTAATTTACTCCATCTGTTATGTTCATTATTGGAATCTTCACTAGTAAATATATAAACTTTTTTTAATACTAGAGGTATTTTACCAGTAAAACTACTGCCTGCCATAAGTTTTGTTTGGCCTGCTTAGTTATGAGTGCAGGTTCTAGAGTTTTCAGCTGTGTGACCTTGGTCAAGTTATTAAATATCTCAGTACTTCATAATCCATATCTGAAAATGGGATAATAATAGTACCCATTCATTGAATTGTGAGAATTAAAGTGAAGTAATGAATGCAATGCATAATGTCTGACACAAATGCTACTATCATATCATTAATATTAGTTGAAGTTGTAGAAACAGGAATAAATGCTTTCTCTGTTGAGGACTAAAAGCAGGTCCATTACAGTTCTCCATTATTCTTAGGTTTCCTAAGTAAGCCAATCAGCCAATGAAGTACTTTTAGTCAAAAACCATCACATAAAAATATTCTTGTAACACTGTAACTAATAATAAGAAATTAGTATGAGATGTAAAAAGATTTTAGCACAAATAAGACAAGTGATTTCTTCATGAATTTCAATGATTTGATAATATGTGAAAGGAATGAGTGGATTTTTAATTTTTTTTTTTTTCATTTTGCAGTGGAATGAAATTACCACATCTTTTCGAGTGGGAATGCCCCTAAGAAAACATAGGCAACACTTCAAAAAATATGGCAACTGTTTTACAGCAGGAGAAGCAGTGGACTGGCTTTATGACCTATTAAGAACTAATAGCAATTTTGGTCCTGAAGTTACAAGGCAACAGACTATCCAGCTATTGAGAAAATTTCTTAAGAATCATGTAATTGAAGATATCAAAGGCAAATGGGGGACAGAAAATCTTGATGACAACAGTCAGCTATTCAGGTATTAAACAAAGAAATAACTGCAAAACTGAATTACTTAACCATAAAGTTTCACTCTGCTTCTATTATATGGTTACTAAAACAGCAGCCTCTTTAGAAGAAGTAATATTTTCTTTAGAAAACTATTGCTCTTAGTTCAATTGAAACCACTTAGAAGTTAAAGTCCTTTAAAACTAATTCCTGCACAATTCAAACCTTATAATGATAAATAGTATATATAATAAAACAAAGTTATGAGGAAAGGAGGAGATACTGTAACTTTAACATCTTCTGAAAGCTCTGTAACATGTGAAGGACAGAACATTATCAACATTTAGTTTCATAGATTTAAGAATTATAAATTCTCACAGGTTCTTCCCTTCAATAGACATATAATCTATACAATCTAAGAATACATATGATGAGATAAATAATAGCAAGCTTATATAATAACTAAAAAAAGAAATATAACACAATTTGAAAAAAAAATAAGCATTTATCATGTACTAGCAGCCTTACTTTATGAGTTATATGTTTTCCTTATTTAATCCCTAGAATAGCTAAACAGGGTAGATATTAACTCATTTTTACAGGTGAAAAGGTGGAGACCATGCATCAGCAAATCTTATTCCTTCAGTCTGAAATATGCTCATGTACACATTCATCAGACTAGTGAATACATTTCTTCTTATGTCATCTATATTGTAGCCCACCTTGAGGTCAGGAGACCTTTCTGACTCCTGCATAATTGGGTCTGCATAATTGAGTTTTCTCTCATGCACCCAGAGTTCTTGATTATATATCCCTTAAATTAGATCTTTGGATTCTAATACACGTGGTTTTTTACCCTACAAAATTAGTACTTTTCAAATGAAATGTAGAAATAGATTTTTGCCTTTGTGTCAAAGATGGTTTATGTCACACAAGTAAACTACAGTAACAAATATATAAATACTTTGTATAAAACTCTGTAAATCCTTCCTCTCTGTGCTACTCATCAGTCACCATTTGAGTTTCTCTGCTGTGCTCATCCTTTAGCTTTTACTGTCCTCAAGGTCCTAGGCTTGTCTATACTTCACCTCTCTCCCTGGACAGTCTCCTACTATATCTCTGCTTTCACGCCATGTCTTAATGACTTTCAAGTCTCCAACCCAAATATCGCTCCTGAGCTTTAGGACTCACTTTTTGCCTGTTAGACAGGCACTTCACATATCATATAGCATATGAAAAATCACTACCATCTCCTAAGCTAACTTTTGACCTCTTATATCCATTTTTGTTTTTTGCTATTGCTGAGTCACTTCAGTCGTCCATATCTGAATGAATGGCAATCTTTCCTGTAGTTGCTTTCATTCTTTCCCTTCTCTTTAAATATGAGGTAATTATCAAACCATGTATATCATGCTGCCTCAGTACGCTCTGATCTGTCTGCTTGTCTTCATGATATTTTTTTCATTAGACTGTTGTTCTCTCTTACCTGAAATTCTGTAAAACTCTTAATCTCTCTACCTCTAGGCCTTTTACAGTGATAATAAAACTATGAATTGGTTTAAGAAGTCTTGTTAAAATGTTAACAGTTGCATTTGTTGATGGTCACCTATGTGGATGTTATTTTATAAAAACACCCTGTATTTGTTTGTATCTTTGAAATATTTTATATTAAATTGAAGGGAGGAAAAGCATTATAATCAAAAGGAACAACAGAGTTCTGAAAATTGAAGTCACAAAGGACAGAAAATATATACAAATTAGATAACTAATAAGAGAAATTTAGAAAATGTAACTTTCTAGAACTGTTTTGTATGTAAGTCATACCTCTCCTAAAGAATTAGTCCTAATAATAACCCTGAATTATACAGGAATAAAGTTAAAATATACAGTTTACTCATGATATCAGGAAACTATTAAAAAAATTTAAAGGCTTAATGAGAAAATTAATTTATGTAGAATATTCATTCCTTGATAAATTAAACCCAGTGTTTTTGAGTTATTTTTAAGATTTTTGTTGTTGGTCAGTTGCTAAGTCACGTCCAACTCTTTGAGACCCGTGAACTGCAGCACGCCAGGCTTCCCTGTCCTTCACCGTCTCCCAGATTTTGCTCAAGCTCATGTCCATTGAGTTAGTGATGCTATCCAACTGTCTCATCCTCTGTCCCACTCCCCACCAGCACCCACTCCCAATCTTTCCCAGCATCAGGGTCTTTTCCAGTGAATCAGCTCTTCGCATCAGGTGGCCAAAGTATTGGAGCTTCAGCTTCAGCATCAGTCCTTCCAGTGAATATTCAGGGTTGATTTTCTTTAGGATTGACTTTTTTGATCTCCTTGCAATCCAAGGCACTCTAAAGAGTCTTCTCCCAGAACCACAATTCAAAAGATAAATAGGCACTAAGATAAATAGGCACTAAAAGTTCATTATCTCACATTATTTAATTGCATATTCTTAAACCAGATTTCCTACAAGTTCTCCACTTAAAACTCTTCCACGAAGGCATCCAGAATTGAGAAAAAACAACATAGAGAATTTTTCCAAAGATAAAGATAGTATTTTTAAATTGCGAAACTTATCTCGAAGAACCCCTAAAAAACATGGACTACATTTCTCTCAGGTAAAAACATCTTTTTTACTAATCACTTGTTTAAATATAATTACTGTGTGCTTAATAATATCAATAGAATAATTAAAAGTAAATGATTCTTTAAGATTTGAAGCCAATGCTTGGAATCACTTAGCTATATTATATGCTAAGTGTATACATGTAAATTTGTTTGGAACTCAAATAATAATAAAAATTATAGTGAGACATACTTGAAATACTATTTGTATAATTTAAGCACATATTTTAAATTAATTTGACAGTAGTGGGGGCAGATACAAAACCAAAAGCTCTATTACGGCACATGCCAAGTGCTAAATTGCTTCACTCATATCCAACTCTTTGCAACCTCATGGACTATAGTCCACCAGGCTCCTCTGTCTGTGAGATTCTCCAGCGAAGAATACTGGAGTGGGTTGCCATTTCCTTCTCCAGGAGATCTCCCCAATCCAGGGGTCTCTTAAGTCTCCTGCATTGGCAGGCAGTTTCTTTACAACTAGTGCCACCTGGGAAGCCCCAAATATTGTATTATTTCTTCAAGTGACACCTTTACAGCTCCACAGTAGACTGATACTAATAGAATTACTAAATATTAGAAGTAGTTTCAGTTCATTATTTCTAAAATTTGAGCATATCATATTAAACCAAAGTAATTCTTTTTTCAGGAAAATTCAGAGAAAATGAACTGTGAAATAATCGAGGAAGATCAAGAAAATTTAGCTGAAAACAGAGAAATAAGCCAGAAAGATGTTGAAGAAGTTTGGAGATATGTTATTCTGATCTAGTAAGCTAAAACTAAGCTATGACCAAGTTCCTGGGGGTGTTAAGGATATTATTTTGTTATTTTCATCAAGATGCTCAGTTGAAGAAGAGCAGATTAATTCTCAACACTTAGGATTTCACCTGTACATGTGTTTCTTAATAAATACTTTTGTATTTATTGTTCTGGTATAGGAGAAGTAGAATGGTTTGACTATGATTTGCTTTTTCTTTGACTCAAAGTTGTAGCTATAGTTTGGGGTCTATGTTGGTATCCTTCAAAGGTTATAAAGATAAATATACTTTAAAGTAGATACTAAATATAAGCCTTAGAGGTTCGATTTAAGAAAAATATTCTGAAAGCTTTGTCTGTTTTCTATTCATACTCTCGTATTTCTATTCCACCTATTTTATGGAGAAAAAAAAAAGCTTGTATTCTTTCTTCTATTTAGCCTGCAAACCGTTCTAGGTGTATCCTCCCTAGAAGAAGTCATAAATCCCAAACAAGTAATTCCTCAGTATATAATGTACAACATGACCAATACAAGTAAACACGGAGTAGTTATACTGCAAGACAAATCAGGTTGGTATCAATAAAAGAAGTTGGAATCATTTTAAACTTGCTGAAAAAGGCTGCAGCTATAGTGAGGATAAAGAAAGACCAAAATACATAAAGTAGAATGCTTCAACTGAGAGAACATCAGGGAGACTACTGTTTAATCAGAGGTGCTTTGGTAATCATTTCGAAATAATTTTTAAATGAATATTATTCACACTATTGCTTTAGCTCTTAAGGTGGATTCTTGCATGAATTTTTTTAATGGCAGAGTAAGCATCCAAAGAGTATGCAAATATAGTTGAAACTATTGTTTAACCACATTTTATTGAGGACCTACAATGTGCTGGGCATTGTGCTAAAGATTAGTGATGATTAAGAGAAAAATGGTCCATTCCTTTCTGGAGCTTACATGACAAGTTACATACAGATTTAAAGGGGTCAAGACACATGCAAAACCAAAGTAACACAAAATAAAATAAGTCCAAACTTAAGAACCATATTTAAAAGAATACTGGCTTTATATTGTATGTATTTTATATAATGTATTGGTTTCAAATATAAAGAAAATCAGGGAAATCAAGCCAGTTGCATTGGAAAATTTACATTATAGGATGTGTATTAATAAATTTACTCAAAATGTTGGCTCTTTTCTTTTTTCCTAATAATCAGTTGCTGGCTGTAGAATTAACTGACATGCATTACTTTGAGATTCTTTCTGTGGGCAAGAACTTTTGAGATTTTAATCATAAGAACAAAAAGTAAATGCTGAAAACTAGGAGCTATGTTGTATATGCATCCAGCTTTGGATCAGTCCCATCTTTCATTACCTGAAATAACTTGAGTGTATGCTCTCATCTAAGCTTTCTATTTATGATTATTAACTTTT
>NW_011494767.1:639314-640453 GCF_000754665.1 Bison bison bison | reverse complement strand
CTGTAACACTTATGCATCATATTTAACTTAGTAGCAGTTGAAAGATTTTAAGCAAGCCTTGCTTTGAAATCACCTTAATAGTAAAATGTATTTTAATCAATTATATTTTATTAATAGATTTATATATTAATATATATTATATTTTATATAATTTTTATATTTTATAAAATATAATTAATAAAATATAGCTTTTTCTGTCATAGGTTTCACTCAAATCAGTAATATTCAAGAAGCATAGCTAACTTTTAAACTTGTATTTTAAAATACTATATGGCCCTATATATTATTAAATATGTAATCAATTTTAATTCTGGTAGTACATATACATATATATAAATATATGTATAATTATGTAGCAAGTGTGAAGTTTTAAATATACTATTACAATAATTATATAATTAAATGATATTAATTTTTGTGTAGATGATCTTCCTCACTGGGTACTATCTGCCATGAAGTGCCTAGCAAATTGTAAGTAAACAAATGGTATATGTGTGATATGTGTATGTATTATATTGATAGTATTTAATAAGAGCCAAGGGATTATTTTAATTCATGAAAGTCATGATAAAATTGAACTATATCATTTCTGTTGATGTTTAAATGAAGATCTAGTAGAACTGATTACATTTCATTACATATGGATTGGGTTATAGAGCACTTTTTCTCTGCAGATAATGATTTTATAATCCAAGCTAATCATTTATGACTCAGTTTTCATAGATCATAAATTCACAGGCTAGAAGATCTCAAAAATGATTTTTAGATATAATCAACATCAATTGTCTCATGAGTCCAGGGGGTTCAAATAGCAACTTATAAGTAAGTTCAGTTCAGTCGCTCAGTCGTGTCCGACCCTTTGCGACCCCATGAATCGCAGCATGCCAGGCCTCCCTGTCCATCACCAACTCCCGGAGTTCACCCAGACTCACGTCCATCAAGTCAGTGATGCCATCCAGCTGTCTCATCCTCTGTCGTCCCCTTCTCCTCCTGCCCCCAATCCCTCCCAGCATCACAGTCTTTTCCAGTGAGTCAACTCTTCACAAGAGGTGGCCAAAGTACTGGAGTTTAAGCTTTAGCATCATTCCTTCCAAAGAAATTCCAGGGCTGATCTCCTTCAGAATGGACTGGTTGGATCT
>NW_011494767.1:628394-639214 GCF_000754665.1 Bison bison bison | reverse complement strand
CCAGGGCTGATCTCCTTCAGAATGGACTGGTTGGATCTCCTTGCAGTCCAGGGGACTCTCAAGAGTCTTCTCCAACACCACAGTTCAAAAGCATCAATTTTTCGGCGCTCAGCCTTCTTCACAATCCAACTCTCACATCCATACATGAGCACAGGAAAAACCATAGCCTTGACTAGACGAACCTTTGTTGGCAAAGTAATGTCTCTGCTTTTGAATATGCTATCTAGGTTGGTCACAACTTATAAGTAAAGCAGCTTGTAAATATAAAGCTTCAATTAGAAATGAAGTCTATAAAACCTACTTCATTCCCCTGGCCATTGTACAGAGCTTCAGCATTCAGATGTTTCATGATACGCTTCTTCTCCATAGGATATATTAATGAAACTTTTATGTTTATCAAAAAGAATGATCTTCACTAAATTAGATAATTTTTTAATGTTTTGTTCTTCAAGCTTTTCCCATACTGGTCAATGATGATTGATTTTTATAATTTAAGGCCCTGTTCAAGTACAAAACACTAATTGCTCTCAAAAGTCAGTTTTAAAAATGTGTACAGAGGTGTATGCACACATCATCAAAAGTAAAATTATATTTTAATAATTACATTACAGAAGTAATTTTCTAGGTCTTATAAAATTTGTATTTTATTAATGTTCAAAATAAGTATATATTCCCTTATTGTCCACTGGGTGTCAATATGACAAAATAACAGAATAGCAATAAAGTAAATAATATTAGATACAGAAAAATTTTATTTATCAAATCAAGGTAAAGATCTTGAACAGAAACATAAGATTTTTGAAATTCTCTTTCTACCTTCCCCTGCCTACCTGCCTTTCTCTCTCATACCTTGCCTCATAGATAGTAACTCAAATATTCCAGGGATTTCTCTGATACCTCATCTTTAAGGTTTTGTTTCTTTTGCTTCCCAGTCCATGTTATGCATAAGTGATACCAAAGATGCAACTTACTGGATTCCAGTTTAACAACAATATGTCTAGCCAGAGGCAATATTAAGACTTTGATTTAACATGTTTGTTATTTATTCCTGCACAGTAATCCTATGACATACAAGAATCAGTGATCAAGATACTATTCCCAATTTTTTTCTAGAAAAGAAAACTTTGCCTTTTTTCTAATACATGAGGAGCTATATATTCAAACCTAGATTCTCTAACGGTAAATTTTATATGTTTAATTCCAGTAAAGAATTTTCTATCTTAAAAAACTTGTAATGATTATCAAAATTCTTATTCTACATATTAAGAATATATCTCATATCCTCCTTATAAAAACTGTTTTGTTCCACATAAAGCCATCGTTAGCCTTTAAACTATTAAGTGTGTATATGTGTGTGTTACCTTGAAAGATAGAGTAACTCTCAAATCTTAGTGCATATCACAGTCACTAGAGATACTCACCAAAAATTCAGGTTCAACTGATTGAATATGTCAGGATTTTTTTTTTAAATCATATCTCAGAAGATTCTTCTAGTAAAGATGCCCAGATCAATATTTGGAAGCTACTAAATTAGTAAACAAATAGCAAAAATTTCTAGATCAATAATTCCTAGCTGCATTGGAATTCTGATAGATTCTGTACTGTATAGAAGAGATTATGCTTTTAATAGGCACACTGATGTTTCTGATTATGTAGTCCATGGACCGCACTTTAAATGCTGTTGAGTCTCAAGGTCCTATGACTTGCTCTTACAGACCTCTGAGTTCTAATTTTAGCTTTGCCATCAAAGTCTCTTGCCTCTTGAGCAAGTGGCTCTGAGCTTCAGTTTCTTCATCTATAACATGAGATCAGAATTTCCTGAGGAAAATACCAATAAGTAGGCATAATTATTTCAATAATGTTAAGCTAATTGAACAGCAATGTAATGACAGTATTTAAATTCATTCAGAGTATGCTTTATATCAGGCAAAATTTAATCATGAAAATATAAATTTGCAAAAGACAATTTGAAAAAGTTATTTGCAATATCTAAATATTCTGTGCTATATAAAATGAATTGTGATAAAATTCCATTAAAATAAACTTCCCCGATGCTTTTAAAATATATTTCAAATTTTTCAGTCATATAAATATTAAAACTAAACAAAATATTAATAAGTGCAGTGATTTCTAGTGAAAAGATAGTGAGAAGGCATGAGATATGCACAACCTTTTAAATTTTTGAATTATGACAGAATTTGTTGTTAAGCATAGATCCTTCATGAAATAAATACAGGCTTTAGGCTTTTTCTAAGTATCTTTAAAAATTATATTTAAAAGAAATATGTTTCACTTTTTTTTTGCCTTCCACTTAGGGCCAAGAAGTAATGATATGAATAATCCAACTTATATTGGATTTGAGCGAGATGTATTCAGAACAATTGCAGATTATTTTCTAGATCTCCCTGAACCTCTACTTACCTTTGAATATTATGAATTATTTGTGAACATTTTGGGTATGTATAGATTTTTCCTTATTATTTAATTTATTTTACTGGTTTCCAAGTCCCCCATAATTTAAAAGATCTGTATGAAAAAAGATACATATGAAAGTGACAGGCTATAAATTATTTTAAAACTCAGAAATATTCTGGTTGCTGTTATGTTTTCCAGTCATTCAAATATACCATTCTAACACCAATTCTCTACACCAATAATGTCTTGCAATTCAGTTCATTTCTGAAACTACCCAGTTAACCCAGACCCCAAAAGTTGAGGGCAAAGTTTTTCAACTTGGATACTAACTACCCAGGACTAGCTTAGACCCCACAGATTAAGGACTCAGTTCATCAAGACTGTCCTCACTTCATACAGGAGCTGCAAATGGGGTCCTCAGGTTTAATAGCCCTTCTCCCTGGCTAATTACCAAACCCAGGGATTCCCACAACCCCCCTGAGGTTTAATAATTCACTGTGATAGTTTTCAGAACTCTGGAAAGTGCTTTACCTAATGATCACCAGTTTATTATAAAGTATATAAGTCAGGAGTAGCCAAGTAGAAGAGAGTTATAGGGCAAGAAAGGGGGGTAAGGGCTGTGCAGAGCTTCTATGTTCTCTTCAGAAATGTCACTCTCCCAAGTTTGTCCATGTATTTACCAACTGGTAAGCTCCCATAGCTGTGTTGTTTCCATTTTAATTTGAGGTTTCACTACATAGACATGGTTGATTAAATCATTGGTCATTGTTGATTAAGTTTGATCTCCATCACCACCACCAACCACCCTACCACCCCCTCCAGGGAGGTATGCATGTGTGCATGCTAAGTCACTTCAGTCGTGTCTGACTCTTGTGACACTGTGGGCTTTAGCCTGCCCAGCTCCTCTGTCCATTGGATTCTCCAGGCAAGAATACTGGAGTGAGTTGCCATGCCCTTCTCCAGGGAATGTTCCCGACCCAGGGATTGAACCCATTTCTCTTAAGTCTTCTACATTGGCAGGTGGGTTCTTTACCACTTAGTGCCACCTGGGAAACACCAGAGTCAAGTGAAGTGAAAGTTGCTCAGTCATGTCCAACTCTTTGTGACCCTATGAACTATACAGTCCATGGAATTCTCCAGGCCAGGATACTGGAATGGGTAGCCATTCCCTTCTCCAGGAAATCTTCCCAACCCAGGGATCAAACTCAGGTCTCCTTAAGTTAGGACTAAAATTCCAACCTTCTAAGCAAGGCCAGCACTGGTGGTGGTTTAGTAGTTAAGTAATGTCCGACTCTTACAACCCCATAGACTGTAGCCTGCCAGACTTCTCTCTCCATGGGGTTCTCCAGATAAGAATACTGGAGTGGGTTGCCATTTCCTTCTCCAGGGGATCTTCCCAACCCAGGAATCGAACCCTGGTCTCCTGTATTGCAGGTAGATTCTTTACTCAACTTTACTCAGGCCAGCCCTAAGTCAGCTCATTAGCGTAAACTGAAGCGTGCTCAAATAGGCTCATTGTGAAGGATAAAAGGCTCCAATCACTCTGGAAATTCCTTGGGTTTTAGGAGCTATGTACCAGGTATCTGAGAGAAAAATCATATATATGTTTTCTTAAACGACAGTTGTCTTATAATTAAGAGCTTTCTAATACTTGTAGACTGAAAGTAGATATTTTTAATGTATTTGACTCAATCCATTTAATTAGATTGTTGAAATAAATTTTAAAATTATTTTCATCACAAGTTGGAAAACCTCTAGTCTTGCACTTTGTAACTGAATGTTGCATGTGTCCTATTTAAGTGGCTTCTGAATTAAGCAGCTGCTATTTGTACTATACTAACAATATGTACTATAGTGATGCTTTATTTTTTTAATATTGCTATTGTTTTTGTTTTATTTTTGTCCACTATCATACAGTTGCATCTTAATTTTTGTTTCATTTCCTGGTAGTTGTTTGTGGCTACGTCACAGTTTCAGATAGACCCAGAGGGATACATAAAATCCAAGATGATCCACAGTCTTCAAAAATTCTTCATTTAAACAATCTGAATTCCTTCAAATCAACTGAGTGTCTTCTTCTCAGTCTTCTTCATAAAGACAAAACAAAAGAAGAATCAGATACTACTGAGAGACTCCAGATAAGTGATCAAGGATTTCAAGAAAAATATGATAAGAAAATGCAGCTAGTTAATTTTAAAAACAGAAGAGCCAGTGCTAATGACATAATAGGAGGAAGTTGCTATAATTTAATAGGCTTAAGTAGAATGCATGTTCTATCCTCTAACATCAAACCAAGGTGCTATTCATTAGAAGGAATTGTAGATTTACCAGGGAGTTCAAGTAAAGAGGTCTCCAGTGTCTTCCATCAATCTGTTCTGAACATAGAAGGACAAAATAATATGCAATCTTTAGGGTCTGAGACCAAACAGGAATCCCTGATGAATCTTCATTCAGAGGAAGGTATTCAAAAGCCATTCTCTGTTGGTTATAAGAGAACCTCTACTTTGACCATTCAAGACCAAGAGGAGTTATATAATGGAAAGTGCAAACCGAAACAGCTTTGTAGATCTCAGAGTTTACTTTTAAGAAGTAGTACAAGAAGGAATAGTTATATTAATATGCCAGTGGCTGAAATTATCATGAAACCAAATCTTGAACAAGGCAGCACCAGTGTGCAAACAGCTATGGAAGGTGAACTCGGAGAGTCTAGTACCACAATCAATAAAAGACTCTGCAAAAGCACAATAGAACTTTCAGAAAACTCTTTACCTCCAGCTTCTTCTATGTTGACTGGCACACAAAGTAAGGTTGATGCTTTCAATGCATGTAATATTAATTTTTAGTGTTTACTAACCCAGTTTTGCTTACCTGGCTTTTCTTCTCTGAAATTGCTTAATTTTTTTCTCCAAAAGAAAAAATTCTTGTTGTATAAGACTTGTCATGGCATAACTAAGATTTATTCTACTTACCTAAAGCACTCCTTTTCTTTGCCTTAAATTTCATTTATTCTGAGTCACTGTTTATAATTGGTGAAAGATTTTCAGTCCTTCATAATCCAATGGGTTATGAAGAAAATAATGAATATCTTACCATGTTTTTGAAGAATGTGTAAATTTCATGGAATAGTTAAACATAATATTAAAATATTGTTTTGCCTTCCTTATATAACTATATGATGGTAGTATTAAAACAACTAGTGTCATTGATGATTTTTTTTTTCTGGGGGGTGACTTTGCTTTCCTAGGTTTGCTGCAACCTCATTTAGAGAGGGTTGCCATCGATGCACTGCAGTTATGTTGTTTGTTACTTCCCCCACCAAATCGTAGAAAGCTTCAACTTTTAATGCGCATGATTTCTCGAATGAGTCAAAATGTTGATATGCCCCAACTTCATGATGCAATGGGTACAAGATCACTGGTAAGTTGATTCTTAAGGAAAGAATAAGTCTGAATCATAAACCACCACCACCACCACCACCATTCCCCCATCCCCAGCAGAAAAAAAAAGTTAGAAAACCAAACTAAGAATACTATTCAAGTGATGTCATGGTCTTGAAATCCTAGATTCTTGAGTTTAAAAGACTTGAAAGTCTAACCTTCCCTAATGTGCAGCAGAATGCACATTAATCCTTTGTGCCCAGTCTTTTATACTTTCACATCTTGATCTTTGTATTGTCTGAGGACTTTGCCTCTTCATTCATTCTATGTTAGAATGAGTCAGACTGTCAGACCATATTATATTGCCTCATGCCAATTCTGTTTGGTGGGGAAAGAAGAGGAGATAGATATAGGCACTACTGAAAGCTGAAGGGCACTGTAACCCTTGAAATAGAGAATTAATGGGAAATTCATGTGTAGTAAGTCAGAGTGTTTCAGATACTCTGGGAGTGGAAAAGTTGTATTTGATGTATTGTGTGAATTAGGATGGCTTGTCACTGTAAGCAGGAAGTTGGAAGAACTTCTGTGAAATAGTCTTGGGCTCCATATGAAGATGAGGGATGAGGCATTCATATGCAGATCCCCATTGGAAATGAACTCTTGAAAGTGTACCTCTAATATGTTCCTCTGTTTCTCTCTTTATCTCTGTGTCTCTCTCTCTGTCTATAAAGAACTGCCACTTCCTCAGAGCACAGCTTCAATTTACAGGATGTTCTTGTAGCAAGGAATCAGGAGCTAAGTTCCATTCTTCCACTCAGGACAGTTTTGTAATAATAACAGACCTAATATAAAGAGAAAGAATTACTCTCAGTGATTGTGGCACCACTAAAAAGCATAAGGAAGTTTGTAGGGGAAGATATTTAGAGAGATATGAGTAGAAAGAAGATAATTTTGATTTTACACTTTTCAGTTAGGTTATAGGACATCCAAGTGGAATTTATCCTAGCATGTTGGAAACATGAGCCTGGTGAAAAAAGATCAGGTCTGAAAGTACATGTTTTGCAAAGTGATAGTTGAAGGTATGGAAGTAAATGAGCTCTACAAAGCTGAGGAAAAAAAGAATAAAAATCTGAGGACTGAACCTTAGTAGAAGATAGGAAAATCCTGCCAGACATGTAGAAATAAAACCAAAAATAGTTCAATAAATATGTTCAGCATCTATTATGTGCACAATACCTAAAATACAATTCTGTATTCAAATTATTTTAGAATGAAGTGTGTGTTTATGTGTGCCTTATTAAATTAATCCCACAAAAATACAAATAGAATATATAACATATAAACACACGTGGTTACAAGATTGGTACCATATATCTTTTGAAACTGGAAAATAGTGTGTGCAAGGGTGCATGCATGTATGTGTCTTGTATTTGGTGGCTTATATGGATATAAATGAGAGTAAATTAGTTTTGAAACCCAAAATTTATCCCAGGATTTGAAGATCATCATGATGGAACTGAAAAATACATAAGTTGTCTTTAAAGACTGATGGAATAGCATTAAAAACTATTTTCCAATTTCAAAAGATATATGGTGCCAACCTTGTAACCACGTGTATTTATATGTTATATATTCTTCTATTTGTGTTTTTGTGGGATCAATTTACTAAGTCACTCTTCTCTAACAGTCTTTGTGCTGTACTGTGCTTAGACATGTCTGACTCTTTACAACCCTGGGGACTTTAATTTGCCAGACTCTTCTGTCCAGGGCGATTCTCCAAGCAAGAATACTGGAATGGGTTGCCATGCCTTCCTCCAAGGGATCTTTCCTAACCCAGGTGTCCCACATTGCGGGCAGATTCTTTACCATCTGAGCCACCAGGCAAGCCCAAGAATACTGGAGTCGGTAGCCTATCCCTTCCTGGCTTCTCCAGGGGAACTTCCCAACTCAGGGGCACCATATTTATATGGTATTAATGGAATCTGTGTATTTACTAATAAAAGCGTGACAAAGTTAAAGAAAAAGCTAAGTCTTCTGTAGTCATTTGGAATTTATATTAAGGAATTACTTAACAAGTACTAAAACAAAAGGAATTGGCATTTTATTCTTCCTAATGTTATGTTATTGTCCTCATTTTTAAAGCTGAAGTTGGCTTATCACTTTATCTCAATCTGTTAGCATAATGCTACCTAGAATTTACTGATAATCTAATTTATATAAAACCTTAAGCTTTTAAATTCATGTCTTTTATTATGTTTCTAGATGATACACACTTTTTCTCGGAGTGTGTTACGCTGTGCTGAAGAAGTAGATCTTGATGAGCTTCTTGCTGCAAGATTAGTATCTTTCTTGATGGACCATCAACAGGAAATTCTTCAAGTGCCTTCTTACCTACTGGCTGCAGTAGAGAAACATCTTGACTACTTAAGAAAGGGCCATGTATGTATTGTAAGTCTTAAAATTCTTTGCATTAGTCTATTGCAAATGTCAAATCATCTCAAACTAGCCTTATCAAAAAGGGAAACTATTTCAGCTCACGTAAATAACCTCCAAAAGTCAGGAATATAGACAGAATATGGAGATTCAAATAGCCAGAGGACTCTTTTCCATCCCTTCATCCCTTATTTCCATTTCAGTCTTATAGTTAAAAACTGGCTCCTTCACATGATGGAATATGTTTGATTAAAGTTAAAGTCATTCAGTCGTGTCTGACTCTTTGTGACCCCATGGACTATATAGTCCATGGAATTCTCCAGGCCAGAATACTGGAGCGGGTAGCCTTTCCCTTCTCCAGGGGATCTTCCCAAACCAGGGATCAAACCCAGGTCTCCCACATTGCAGGTGGATTCTTTACCAGCTAAGCCACAAGGGAAGCCCAAGAATACTGCAGTGGGTAGCCTATCCCTTCTCCAGTTTATCTTCCTGACCCAGGAATCAAACTGGGGTCTCCTGCATTGCAGGCAGATTCTTTACCAAGTGAGCTATGAAGGAAGCCCTATGGTCCATTGAAGCTCTTTGCATTCCATGGGGGAAAAGAGCCATTCCTTCACCTTTGATTTGAAAAGTTATTGGTATGGACTCATATTGGCCCAGTCTAGGTTAAATGCACATTTTTTAAGTGGTTGAGGGTGATTGAGTTGGAAAGAGGGCCATACTCTGAGTGACTCTACATAGATTAGAGAATAATCTGTTATTCAAAAAAAAGTAAGGATAGTTGGGGGTAGAATGGGAAGGAGAAAAGGAATCTAAGCAGCCAAAAGCAACACATCAGTTCTATTCAGTCTTTGACTGCCCAGCATATATACTCATGTTTCTTCCTATGCATATCATTCTAATGTTGCCATAACTTACCATGATTATAACTATCCTCTACAATTTCTTTCTCTTGTCTACAGATGTTAGAGGCCCTGCCCATATTCTTACACCTCAAAAATTGTAGAACACTTTTCACTATTTCAGAACATTAGTGTTTTAAGCGACTGAGCGACTTCACTTTGACTTTTCACTTTCATGCACTGGAGAAGGAAATGGCAACCCACTCCAGTGTTCTTGCCTGGAGAATCCCATGGACAGAGGAGCCTGGTGGGCTGCCATCTATGGGGTTGCACAGAGTCGGACACGACTGAAGCGACTTAGCAGCAGCAGCAGCAGCAGCAGTGTTTTAAGATGAATTAAAACATCATGTTGTTACTGTTTCACGGTTAAAAGAATAAAATCCATGGCTAATGGTACTAATGATGATTTTACATTATTAATATCTTATGTACATCCCCATTTTATGGATGAGACAAATCAAGACAAGTTTAAATCACTTGCTGATGATTATAAAGCTGTAGTAGATTGTAGGACTGGGAGTGAGACCCTACTGACTTATTGCTTCTCTGCTGCATAATACAGTTTTCTTAAAGTGTTGAATGTTTGGTGGCAAAATAATATGAACAAAATTCCATTGAAAGAATTATTTACCAAATAGGAACATGACCTGAATCAATAGATTTGACTGTATCATTTTGTTCTTTACAGATTAAAAATCCTGGAGATGGAGTGATTGCTCCTTTGCCAACATATTCATACTGTAAGCAGATCAGTGCTCAGGAGTTTGATGAACAGAAAGTTTCTACCTCTCAAGCTGCAATTGCAGAACTTTTAGAGAATATTATTAAAAATAAGAGTTTGCCTCTAAAGGAGAAAAGGAGAAAAATAAAACAGGTAAGAGATTGAATAATTTCCTAATCATAGATATTTCTAATATGTTATTGCTGTTTGTTACTTAAAAGCATTTAGAATCTAATTTCTTATTTTAATATTTTGAATTTTAAAGATTATATATATATAACTTATGTATTTCTACCTGCTTGGTTTTACTCTGTCCTGAAATTAATAATAACAATAATAACATATACTCTCCTTTATGTCAAGTATTTTGTATTTATAGCATGGATTGCTTTAGGAAAATAATTATAAACTTTAGATTATAATATGTAAATTTTAGTGACTCATCATTGCCATTTAGAATTTTGGCTCTATATCAAAGCACTGTAGCCACATGATTCTAGCATGTCCAATTCCAGATCTGAGACACTTGAAGAAATATGAAATATACCAAGTAGATCCCAGTGACCTTCATGGTGTTACCAATGAGAAGAAAGAACATCTGGAATTTAGGAGAATTAATACCAGAAGAGAATCCTAGAGCATTAATGCTAACTGGGCTCCAAGAAATATTACAAGATACCTTTCACATGTGAGAAAGTGGAGGGGATAAAGTAAAGGATAAAGTAAAAGGATATTTATCAAATACATGTTTGAGAAAAGCACTGAATTCTTATAAAATTCTTATAAAATCTTGACCAGTGGCTTCAGCTTGGTTAATAATGTTAAATATCTTCTAATTCTTCACCCCATTTTTAAGTTTCAGAAGGAATATCCCTTAATATATCAGAAAAGATTTCCAACCTCTGAAAGTGAAGCAGCACTTTTCGGTGACAAACCTACAATCAAGCAACCAATGCTATTTTTAAGAAAACC
>NW_011494767.1:621832-628294 GCF_000754665.1 Bison bison bison | reverse complement strand
AACCAAAGTTTCGTAGTTTAAGATACTAATTGAATTGAAAATTATGTACTACTTCTAGAACTTTGGTAAGTGAAGCCATATGTAAGAATTCAGGTACTATAAAAGAAGTATTTATTAATAAGGTATTTTTTTTTTCAATAAAACATTATATAAGGAGGTGCCAAATAGTTTTTATCATTGTGAAGCTGCTAAGAAACTAGTAGACCTTAACTGAGAGCAAATAACAGTAGATGATACCAGATATTTTAACCAGAAATGATCTTTTGTTTTTTATACAGCTATCTGGAAAAGTTATCATGATGTGTGCTAAAACTGTATTTACTTGAATTTTGAAAACTGACATTTGCTCATCAAGATTAAGCTGTAATTCTGTTTAAAAAAAAAACTTATCTGCACATGCTTATTGATGTTACTTAAAGAACTAGATGTTTTAGTTGTTTATAATTACTTTTGTTTCTAAGTGTAAGAATGTGAAGACTATTTGGAAACTTGGTGAATTAATTTTCATCTACTAAATATTGCACTCTTATATATTCTTTTTCTACTTTTGATCTATTTATGTATCTATGTGTTTTAAAAATATGTATATATAAGACTTTGGTTTGCCTTTAATGTTTACCCCAACTGCTTCAGTCATTCATTTTTTTCCAGTAAACATCTTTTGCATTCTAATTGTCATGAATCTACAAGAAGGTAGAAATATGAAAGAAGTAGAAGGCAGTCATATGTTCATTTAAAAGATATTTATTTAGCAACTGCTATATGCCTTTCATTCTTCAAGATGTGAGGAGAAAATGATGAATAAAACAGAAAACCTCTTCCCCTAAAATATTTTCTAATCAAGGAAAATATACCTATTATATACTTAAAATAACAGTACACTCCCTGAAATCAAGTCATGAGGATTCATTCCTACTGAAGACTAGCCTTTTTAATGATGAAACAGTTCTCTAAGCTAGTGTTTTTTAAATTGGTGCATATTAGAAGCATCAGGAGAGTTTTAAAATAAAAAATGCTCAGGCCCTACCTTATATTGATTAAATCAAAATTTTAACGAATAGCATATAGGCCTCAGTATTTTTTAAACTCTCCAGGTGAATCCAATATTCAGCCAACTTTGAGAATCAGTGCCCTAAATACTTTGTATAAATAAAATGTCAAACTGGTATCATATTGGCTTTATTATTTCACGGAAGAAAATCCCAAGTGTAAGTTCCTGTCATCTTAATAGAAGGTTCTCCAAATTTCTACTTGACTAACAGTACAAACTTGAAGCAATTTTTCTTCCAAATTTTTCTGAAGATTATTTAATATCTATTTGGTAAGTGTAAAGATATACATACTGACTGGGATGTAATAGACACTTATTGTTCAATGACTGTTTTGATTTCTCAGTGTAATGTCATACAGTAAAATGACAATGTTCCATTTGAGATTAATATTTTTATTAAAAATAGGAACAGAAAATAATATATCTTTTTCCCAGAAACCTTAGCTAAAAATATTGAACCAAATTAGAATTCTTCCCAAGGTGTTTGTAGACTCAAAAATTTGTTTAAAGATGTGTACTAGTATGAATTATGTTGTGTATTACGATAAAAACTATTGTGGGTTTTGTAACAATTTAATTTTGTATTTATTGATATTAAGTATATAAATACTATAAAGACATAGTAAACTTTCATCTCCATTAGTGTGCATTCAATTGAGGTTAAAGAGTACATGATGTAACACTTTAATAATGTGAACTCTGAAGTCAGATTTGGATCCTACTGTGCTATTTACTAGGTAACTGCAGACAAGTTATTTAAATTCTCTAAATCCCAGTTTTCTCTTATCTGTATGATAAAGATTATAATAGTACATGTCTGTTAGGATGTTGTGAGCATTAAATATAATAATGCATGAGAGAAATGTTTAGCACAGTATCTAGCAAAGAATAGGCACTCTATAAATATTAAAATTAATACTAGAAACACCTAGAATTATAGCACTAGAAGAGATTGTAGGAAAAAATATAGTCCTCTCAGTTGCTTTGAGCAGAAGGGAAGGAACCAAAACAAAATTGTGAGCAATTTCTTGTTAAACTTATTTGTAGTGTGTGTCTTATTAAACTATTTTTAGTTATGAAAGAAAGCTTCTGATTGTACATACTGGTTGAAAATATTTGTTCGAGTATAAAGAAAAAAATTAATGAGAAAAGAAAACATTAATGTCTTCAGAAGCAATCATTGAATATGTGAAAGCATACAGGATACATTACACAAGTAGAATGCTTAGCCTTTGACTGGAATGTGGACAGATAACATTGTATCAGGGGGAAAAAAAGAGTCTTTAATTTCAAATATTGATGGGTTGCTTTGATGTTAAATGCTTACAGAAAGTTTCTTCTAATGCTTTTACTTTCTTGGGAAAAAAGAATCAAAATCAGCCCTTGAAAGTAAAGCATTTTGGGGAAGATGTTGCAAATTTCAGGGAAGAGGATATGAAATGGTCTAGCAAATCTGTTGGAACATGTAGGAAATTTTATTTCTGGTGCCAAAAGTTATCACCACCAAGCATTCCCACTAGCTTCTGCTAATTGCTGTCATTTACTGATCCACTCTTCTCATATACTATCTAGTTAATCTATATTCAGTAGTGGAAAGTACAAAGAATTTCCTACTGACTAGCTTTCTGTCCTTGTAAAGTGTAAACTCTGAGTTTCCTCATCCATAAAATATGAATAATAACATCTACTTAACCAAGTTGTAAGGATAATTAAAAGAGGCAATGTAATGTATTTAAATCTTGAACTTAGCAAGCCTAAGCTCAATTTCTAGATCCTTTCCTCTTATATTGAATTTAATAAAATTTCTGCTGATTAAAACTCCTTTCCTTCCAAATCTCTGTCCTCATATCTCACAATATATTTTCTGTTCTCTTCTATCAGTGGTGATATTTATACCTCATGTTTGGAAGAATTAAAAATAGTTCCAGAATTTTATATCCATGCAGCCTGTTACCTCTCTAACAGATATATCCCCCTTTGATTTTGAAGGTAAAGCACATGTTGTATGCATGTGGTATTACTGTTGAAACTTCTAGAAGAAAAAGGAAGGATTGTGGTTTTAACATTAAACTCTAAATTTAAGGAAATAGTCAGTTCACTGGAATAAAATTCACAGTTCTAAATATAATAAAGTATACCAACTTTATACTATAGAATTTTTTATTAACTCAGAATTAACTTAGCTTTTGTATTAACAATGGCACCCGACTCCAGTACTCTTGCCTGGAAAATCCCATGGATGGAGGATCCTGGTAGGCTGCAGTCCATGGGGTCGCAAAGAGTCAGACATGACTGAAGCGACTTAGCAGCAGCAGCAAGATTAACTAAGAATCTTATATTCTAAGAACTAGGGGGGAAATATATACAGAATAGCTGTTTTTAATCTCTCCAGAAAACCTCCCAAAATGTGTACTGAGGAAATGCAGAATGTATAAGACATTTGAAAATAGTTTTGACTTTTGCTTATTATGAAAAAAACATTTGTATCATTAATTGGTCTCTAACTTATTCTTCCATAAGCAACTAGAAAACCAAGTATTGAGTTGGCCAAAACTTTCTTTCAAGTTTTTCCATAACATCTTACAAAAAGCCCAAACAAGGTTTTGGCCAGCCCAATGTATGAAGCAACTGTTAAAACCAACTACAGGTAATAAAAGACTGATTCCTCAGAAAATGAAAACAAAGGAGGTAAGCCCTATGCGCGTGTGCATAATCACATCCACCTCTATCCATGGAATTTTTCAGGCAAGAATACTGGAGTGAGTCGCCATTTCCTTCTCCAGTGGATCTTCCCAACCCAGGGATCGAACCTGTATCTCTTGTATCTTCTTCATTGGTAGGCAAGTTCTTTACCAAGTGAGCCACTGGAGAATCCCTATGATTGTCTCAAGATTACTGCCTCCAGGCAGTTGCCAGGCCACAGTGCAGGGAGGGACAGCCAAAATAAAGCTCAGTGTCTCAGTCCATTAAGCTAGAGATCAGAGGATGACTGAGGAAGCTATTTAAAAATACAGAAGACAAAAAGTTAAAAAACAAAAAAAAAAACTCTTCAGAGATCTGCAGTGGTTTAAAGTTTTTGTTAAGTACTAATTGGCATTAGGCAGGGTGAAGTAGATCAGTTGAGTACTTAAAAAGAGGGGTGCAGGATGCAAGGAAAGAATGGACTGAAAAGCAGTAAACCAAACAATCTCAGTACCTCATAGATCTGGGAATACATATTCCCATCTGTCAAAGTATAGAGAACCTCTAATACTTGGGGCATTGGATAGCATCTTCAGAAGAGTTGTACTTCAATAGTGGGCCAAATTAGTGCTAGAATAAAAACTGCTATGAATAAAAGAATGAAACTAGAACACTTTCTAACACCATACACAAAAATAAACTCAAAATGGATTAAAGATCTCAACATAAGACCAGAACCTATAAAACTCCTAGAGGAGAATATAGGCAAAACACTCTCCGACATACATCACAGTAGGATCCTCTATGACCCACCTCCCAGAATATTGGAAATAAAAGCAAAAATAAACAAATGGGACCTAATTAAACTTAAAAGCTTCTGCACATCAAAGGAAACTATTAGCAAGGTGAAAAGGCAGCCTTCAGAATGGGAGAAAATAATAGCAAATGAAGCAACGGACAAACAACTAATCTCAAAAATATACAAGCAACTCCTACAGTTCAACTCCAGAAAAATAAATGACCCAATCAAAAAATGGGCCAAAGAACTAAATAGACATTTCTCCAAAGAAGACATACAGATGGCTAACAAACACATGAAAAGATGCTCAACATCACTCATTATCAGAGAAATGCAAATCAAAACCACTATGAGGTACCATTTAACACCAGTCAGAATGGCTGTGATCCATAAGTCTACAAGCAATAAATGCTGGAGAGGGTGTGGAGAAAAGGGAACTCTCTTACACTGTTGGTGGGAATGCAACCTAGTACAGCCACTATGGAGAACAGTGTGGAGATTCCTTAAAAAACTGGAAATAGAACTGCCTTATGATCCAGCAATCCCAAAGCTGGGCATACACACTGAGGAAACCAGAAGGGAAAGAGACACGTGTACCCCAATGTTCATCACAGCACTGTTTATAATAGCCAGGACATGGAAGCAACCTAGATGCCCATCAGCAAATGAATGGATAAGAAAGCTGTGGTGCATACACACAATGGAGTATTACTCAGCCATTAAAAAGAAAACATTTGAATCAGTTCTAATGAGGTGGATGAAACTGGAACCTATTATACAGAGTGAAGTAAGCCAGAAAGAAAAACACCAATACAGTATACTAATGCATATATATGGAATTTAGAAAGATGGTAACAATAACCCTGTGTTATTGTTATTGACAGCAAAAGAGACACTGATGTATAGATCAGTCTTATGGGCTCTATGGGAGAGGGAGAGGGTGGGAAGATTTGGGAGAATGGTATTGAAACATGTATAATATCATGTATGAAACGAGTCGCCAGTCCAGGTTCGATGCACAATACTGGATGCTTGGGGCTGGTGCACTGGATGACCCAGAGGGAGGATATGGGGAGGGAGGAGGGAGGAGGGTTCAAGATGGGGAACACAGGTATACCTGTGGCGGATTCATTTCGAAAGTTGGCAAAACTAATACAATATTGTAAAGTTTAAAAATAAAATAAAATTTAAAAAAAAAGGTCACAAGGCTTAGTGACACAAAAAATAAAATAAAATAAAATTATCCATTAAAAAACCCCTTGGAAAAAAAAAAAAAAACAAGCCTCACAATGTTCACATTGCTCTTTAAGTAACTTCCTGTGTGCCAGAAGAATACTTGAAAGAAATACAACAAAATCCTTATTTAACAACGTAAAAATTACAATGTCCAACATCCAGTCAAAAATTATCAGACATGCAAAGAAACAGAAAAATATATAATCCATAGCCAGAGGTAAAAGTGAAATGTACCTAGATATAACAGAGATAATGAAATTAACAGGCACTTTGACAGTTATTGGAGAAGGAAATGGCAGTATTCTTAAGCTTCCCTTGTGGCTCAGTTGGTTAAGAATCCACCTGCAATGCAGGAGACCTGGGTTCGATCCCTGGGTTGGGAAGATCCCCTGGAGACTCCAGTATTCTGACCTGGAGAATTCCATGGACTGTATAGTCCATGGGGTCGCAAAGAGTCAGACACGACTGAGTGACTTTCACTTTCACTTTCAAAATAAAGTACAAAGGAAGCAAAACTGAAAGAAACGAAAAGAACAGAGTTTCAGTGAGCTATGTGAAAATATGAAACTGAAAATTGTGTAAATTAGAGCCTAGAAATGAAAGAAGAAAAAGGGAGGGCGTAAAAGTTACTGGCCAAAAATAATGAAGTTTTCCTAAATGTGACAAAGACCATAAACCCGTAGAAGTTCAAGTA
>NW_011494767.1:597202-621732 GCF_000754665.1 Bison bison bison | reverse complement strand
TAACACAGCAAAAAAAAACACACAAATCTGCACCAAGGCACATGTAATCAAGTTGCTGAAAACTAATGATAAATAGGAAAAACATTCAGAGAAAAACAATTTATACAAAGGAACAAAAATAAGAATTATAGACTTATTTTTAAAAACTGTAAATGAGAAGACAGTTAAGTGATACTGTTTTAGGTTTGTTTTCTTGGTTGGGAATTGGTGTAAATTCACCACCAGTAAAAATTTTGGCAAGGGCTGTCAGTATGCTACCAACCACAAGTAATAGTCTCTTCATTATAAGCTAGCCATTGATTGATCCAGATCCAAAATCCTAGTTTAATCAGCTTTGTAGGACTAGTCTTAGTTCTGCCTTAGGTCATGTTACCCATATTAAAGTACTGAGACAAATATTTGTGTGTCCAAGATTACTGAGTAGTATATTTAGCTGACTCATTGGAAAAGACCCTGATACTGGGAAAGATTGAAGGCAAAAAGAGAAGGGAGCAGCAGAGGATGAGGTGGTTAGATGTCATCCCCAACTCAATAGACATGAATCTGAACAAACTCTGGAAGACAGTGAAGGACAGGGAAACTTGGCATGCTGTAGTCCATGGGGTTGCAAAATATCAGACATGACTTAACAACTGAACAACACTTAGCAATACTTGCAAAAGTGATGGGGAGTGGGAAGGATGGGGCAAAAGAAAAGGTTGAACTGCAACAGAATTGTAACAAAGGCCTCAACTGATCCAATGAACAGGCTTTGGAGCTGGGATGGACCTTTAGAATTGTCCCAAATTGAAAAAAGCAACTGAGCCTTTGTACTTTCATCTAAGTGAAAGTATTAGTCACTCAGTCATGTCTGACTCTGTGACCCCATGGACTGTAGCCCACCAGGCTCTTCTGTCCATGGGATTCTCCAAGCAAGAATACTAGATTGGGCTACCATTTCCTTCTCCAGGGGATCTTCCTGACCCAGGGATTGAACCTGGGTCACCTACATTGCAGGAAGATTCTTAACCATCTGAGCCACCAGGGAAGGTACCTTCCTGTAAACCAGTCACTCAATATGGGTTGATTTGGGAAGTGCAACCCTGGGTGAAGTTCCCTTCAGTCAAGCATGGTTCCTAAAGAGGACTGCAGCCAATATCCCTGACTGGTGAGAAGTGAATGACTCAGCACAGAAGGGGTTCTATGTAGAACACCTCATATCCACTGCAAGGGATCCCTAGCATTAAAACGAACAAACTAGAAAAGGGATTGGATTAACATGAGAGAGGTTATGAGAATTGATGGTTTGGGATATTATTTGCTTCATTGTTATTAAAAAGTAATGTCTATCATATTAATAGATGGTTTGGAATTGAAAAAGTTTAAATTGCCTGTAATCTTAACAATCAGATAAAACCCAATGAAATCTTGAAGTATCCTATCTCTCAACAACTCAGAATAAAGTAGCTCTCTTTTTGTCTTCTAAGGCTTATATGATTGACTGAGATTAGCAGTAATTTTTCTTAAAAGTTCATGATGAAGCTAAAAATACAGTGAAAGAACCTGCATTCTTATTCATTATGTACAATGTCTCAGACTTTTGTATTTATGGGGTTTTTTTGTCAGCTTTCTGATTTATATCTTGGAAATTCTAAAGACTGCATCCATCTTTAGATTTTAGCAGTTTCTACCTGCTTCTTACAATTCAGTGATCTAACTTGCCAGGCATTACTTCATGCTCAAGTGAAGAGCCAAAGTCTTTCTTTTCCCCATCTTAACATTGTGTGTCCCCTCCACTCAGATTTATATTTCACCTAGGCTGTAGTGCTATTAAGTGTTGCTATTAAGCACTTATTGGTCAGTAAACAGAAAATTAAATTTCAAAATCAAATCATAAATTGGAAGAATTACATAGTTTAAAAATCAAATCATAAATTAGAAGAATTACATAGTTTAAAAATCACAGATGGTGGAAATTTAACTTTTGGAATCAGTGTTACATAATTTGTAAAGTGAATGTATTTTTAAGAAACCTATTAGTAAGTTAGATTTGGATGACTTGTGGGCAGTAGTGCCATCTGCAGGTCTGTGATGCCATTCTTCTTAGTGTCTGGTGTTCTCTAAGAGATTTGACTCTACTGAATATTTATGGTTTTATAATGTCAAGTACAAAGTGGCATTAATCACAGACTGAAGAAGGATGAACTTATAGGTACAGATCCTCATTAGAGATTTTTAAACCACTGAGCTAATATCAACTGCCATATCCATATTAATAATTCAAATGTTAAGAAATGTGTAAGAGCTAGACTATATATATGAAATTAGCATAGATATTGGAATAATGCTCTGGAAGTGGGTTCTAATTGTGTATATATTATCAGCTGTGTGACATTAAAGAAAGTACTTAACTTCTCTGAAATGCAGTATTTTTAATTTATAAAATGGGAATAATACTTCCTTCATGACATCTTTGAGACCTCAAAATACATAAAATGTATAAAGTGCCTAGCACAAGTGTGCATACAATATGCTATCAATTGATAATAGTTCCCCTTCCCTTAAAATTAGAACAAAAATCTCAAGACCATTTACTGTCTTTGTACCTAGTGCATTTAAGAGTTATAAAATATATCATTACCTTTTTGGATAAAGTAAAATTAGGGATACTTATCCTATCCTGTATATCTTTTCATTTTTATGTCTTTTATAAAATTTAAATGTAGATATATATGTTGGTAGCTGCATAGAGTATTTCTACAATATATTTATAAGAAATGATAAACAGTGATTGCTGAATTTGGGGAGTATGAAGGAGTCTTATTTTTTTAATGTGTGTACCCCTGAAACTGTTTTAATTTCTATCATGTCCAACATTACTTTTTCCAAAATAGAATGCTAATAAATATAAATATTTGGAAAAGGAAAATATCTGAGATTATCCTTATATTAAAATGAATGACAGTTCCCTCTCTTCACCCCCACCTCTAAATCTTTGCTTCTAAATAAGACAAAAAGAAGAGAAGTCTTACCTGAGCAATTCAGATTTAGAGTAAATTTTCTCTAAAATCATAATGTATACTTTCAAGGGAATCTGTAGACAGCTTTCTTCAAAATTGATAAGAATGGAATAAACTGCCTAAGATCTGTCCTCTTAGAAAGCAGAATCTGACATGATTATTCAGTTTCTAGCTCTGTGATTACATAGTAGACTATGATTTCCATGGTCATTCATGGACATGCCCGAATAACACCATATTTGAATCACCTGACATGCATGTTTCCAGCAGAGGTTGAGCAAGAATAGGCTCTACCTTCTTGTTTCAGCTTTCATGCTGTAAATAAGTGTCCTTTTTACAGTTATGCAGTGCCATGTTTTTATTTTGGAGCTTTTGATAGGTGACTTCACTGTTTAAAATGAACCCCAAGTATAGTGCTGAAGTGCTGCCTTTTGTTCCTAAGAATAACAAGGTGGTGATATACCTGAAGAGCAAATGAATGTGTTAGGTAAACTCCATTCAGGCACAAGTTATAATACTGTTGGCTATCAGTTAAATGTAAATGAATCAACAAAACAATTAAACAATGCATTTTTAAACAGAAATATACATAAAACGAGGTTATAGCTTAGTCAGTTCATGAAAATGTTAGGGCCAAAGGCTCGAAGGAACCTAACTCTATAATTCCCCTAGGCGCAAAGTTTCAGGATTGCTATTTCAGTGTTTGCGTGACTTTATAGAAACATTATATTGCCATATGTTTACAAAAGAGTGGATATATCATAGCTGGCTTTGTCCCCCTGCACCTTTCTCTCTTTTCTGAATTTATTCTAATGAACATACACTAATTTTACTACAAGGAATAAAATTTTTCAAAATATATACAATATTAAATGTGATAAAAGTAAAATACATTGATTTAGCAGTCATATGGATTTGAGTTACTGCTTTGCCATTTAATGGCTATGTAACTTTGGAAACGTTGTTTAACTTTTTCACAGCCTATATACACATCTATAAAACAGATAATATGAAACTTGGAAAGTTATTCTGAGGATTAACAACAATGTATCTAAATTGTCTAGCTCAATATCTGGTATTCAACAATGTAACTATTAATATTAATTCTCTCCTGGGACTAAATCACAGAAGCCCAAGCCTCAGAGGCTCAACAGGTCTTTGAAAAATCATGATTTTCTTCCCTGTTATTATCCCCATTCACAAGCACAAATTTAATAGATTCAGTGCTTCAGCTTCTCTACACTTATCCTTGTTTCATCAACTGTTTGTTGAATATCCACAATGTGCAGAAATTCTTCTATTGGTGAATAAAATAAAGTCTCTGCTTTGGGGTATTTTAAATCACATGATTTAGGCCTTTGTAGATCTATTGCTTCCCACGTGGCTCAGTGGTAAAGATTCCACCTGCCAAGCAGGAAAAGCGGGTTCAATCCCTGAGTCGGGAAAATCCCCTGGAGAAGGAAATGGCAACACATTCGAGTATTCTTGTCTGGGAAATCCCATGGAAAGAGGAACCTAGTGGGCTACAGTCCATGGGGTCGCAAAGAGTCAGACACGACTTAGTGACTAAACAGCAACAATAGCAGAAGAACTATAATGACTGACCTCCACATATATTTCATCTAATACCCAGATGTGGGGATGGAGCGATTAACCCTAAAATAATGCATATTCTGCAAGTGATTCCTTTTTGAATCAAGTCCATCAGAAATTTGCTTAGGTACAGCCCCAGATTTTTACCCCTAAACTCGTTTAATACGCATGGCATCATAGTACTTGATTTTTCTTCTAACAATAACTCTCCAAAGCTTTTTCCACCTGGACCCTTTTTCTCCTTTTCTTTGAGAGTTC
Organism: Bison bison bison; assembly: GCF_000754665.1. NCBI lineage: Eukaryota > Metazoa > Chordata > Mammalia > Artiodactyla > Bovidae > Bison > Bison bison. Next base: position 616,882 of record NW_011494767.1, on the reverse strand, counting down.
ATAGTATCTCCTTTCTCTCTTTACCAACCTGGGGAGATGAAATTTTTGAACATTTACACTAGGTTAGTCTGAGATATTAAAGAGGATCTGACTATTATACAAATTTAGAAAATTTCTGAATGAAAGCTCTATTTCAAAAAAGTAGTTTTGAGAATAACTGAATCCATATCTCAAATTTAATAAGGATGATCTGTTGTTGTTATGGTTGTTTAGTTGTGTCCGATTCTTTGTGACCCCATGGACTGCAGCACTCCAGGCTTCTCTGACCTTCACCATCTCCCAGAGCTTGCTCAAACTCTTGTCCATTGAGTTGGGGATGCCATCCAACCATCTAGTCCTCTGTCGTCCCCTTCTTCTCCTGCCTTTAATCTTGCCCAGCATCAGGGTCTTTTCCAATGAATTGGCTCTTCACATCAGGTGGCCAAAGTATGGGAGCTTCAGCTTCAGCAGCAGTCCTTCCAGTGAATATTCAGGGTTGATTTCTTTTTATATTGACTGGTTTGATTTCCTTGCATTCCAAGGGACTCTCAAGAGTCTTCTCCAACACCACAGCTCCAAAGCATCTGTTCTTCAGTGCTCAGCCTTCTTTATGGTCCAACTCCCACATCTATCCATGACTACTGGAATAACCATAGCTTTGAATATGAGGAACTTTGTTGTCAAAGAAATGTCTCTGCTTTTTAGTACACTGTCTAGGTTTGTCATAGCTTTCCTTTCAAGGAGCAAGCGTCTTTTAATTCCATGGCTGCAGTTACCATCTGCAGTGATTTTGGAATCTAAGGAAATAAAATCTGTTACTGCTTCTACTTAGTCCCATTCTATTTGCCTGAAGTGATGGACCAGATGTCATGATCTTAGTTTTTTGAATGTTGAGTTTTAAGCCAGCTTTTACTTAGGATGATTTTACTTGGGCATAATTTATAATAGAAGTCATGCTTTTAAAAATAAGGTACACAAATGGGAGTTCTACTTGGCCCCCCATACACAGAGAAGTAGCAGTGTATTTCTCCCTCTACCCCGGTCATGATCTGTTATCTGTGTTGTCCTTTTCCTTGGTATAAGGTCCTGGAATGTCACTAACTATATTCCCATGTGTTGTCCAAGAGGCTGGCAAAATCCTTCCATGTATGGCCCAGTGTCCTACTGCGTCCTTCACTAATTATACAGCTTAGCTGACCTCACCTGTGCACAGCTGCCCTTTTACATTTTTCTATTTTATCTTGTCTCTGCTTTTTTTTTTTCTTTGTCTCTGCTTTTATGTTGCATTCAGCTTTTCTCTTCTGCACACAGCAGTGTCCCCTCTGTGCATCCTCTTTTCTTTAGCTTCAGCTCTCAACCATTGGGAGAGACTATTTACCTTTGGGAAATGATTTTATTTTGCCACCAGATAAACCTGCCCCCTCCCCATGTGCTTCTTTTCTAACACACTCTGGATCTTGGAAACAGAAGACAGTAAGTAGTTTTTCTTCATTCCAGAGTATCTTGAGCCATAGCTACACAGCAGGGATCAAAGCAGGCACACATCAAAAGCACCCCAACTGAGAGGAGCAGCCCTGAAGCTTCTGTGCCTCTGGCTCTTGTTATCTTCACTGCCTGTGAGTCATGTATATCTCATCTCATCTTTTCTGTCTGCTATTCTGTTTCTAAGGCTCAGCAGAGAAAGCTGCTCTTTACTAAACTTATTTAACAACTCAAGATAAAACTTCTTGAGTTTTTTTCCCTCCCTCCATCCTCTCATAATTACTATACTTAATCAATTTCAGTGATATTTATTTGACATTACTTAAGCTCTCACTGTGTGCCAACTACTATGAGTGAGTGATGAGGCTAGAAAAAATGAATGATACACTCCCTACTCTCAAGGAGCCTTCAACTAATGGAGCAAGACTACTATCATGTAGACAGTTCTAATACAGTGTGTGATCAAATCCATTGTTGTCATCATTCAGTCGATAAGTCGTATCCGACTCTGCGACCCCATGGACTGTAGCACACCAGGTTCCTCATTCCTCCACTATCTCCTGGAGTTTGCTCAAATTCATGTCCATTGAGTCAGTGATGCTATATAACCATTCTCATAGCATGCCCTCTTCTCCTTTTACCCTCTATCTTTCCCAGCATCAGGGTCTTTTCCAATGAATCGTTTCTTCACATCAGGTAGCCAAAGTTTTGGAGCTTCAGCTTTAGCATTAGTCCTTCCAATGAATATTCACAGTTAATTACCTTTAGGATTGACTGATTTGATCTCCTTAGAGTCCAAGGGCCTCTCAAGAGTCTTCTCCAGCACCACAATTCAAAAGCATCATCAGTTCTTCAGCCCTCAGTCTTCTTTGGGCTTCCATGGTAGCTCAGGCAATAAAGTATTTGCCTGCAATGCAGGAGGCCCCGGTTCAATCCCTGGGTCAGGAGGATCCCCTGGAGAAGGGAATGGCTACCCACTCCAGTATTCTTGCCTGGAGAATTCCGTGGACAAAGACACCTGGCGAGTTACAGTCCATGGGGTCATAAAGAGTCACGACTGAGTGACTAACACTTTATCATCATTAGTAGCCTTCTTTATGGTCCAACTCTCACATCCACACATGACTACTGGAAAAATCACAGCTTTGACTACATGGACCTTTGTCAGAAAAATGATGTCTCTGCTTTTTAGTACACTGTCTCAGTTTGTCATAGCTTTCTTTCCAAGGAGCCAGTGCCTTTTAATTTCATGGCTACAGTCACTGTCTGCAGTGATTTTGGAGCCCATAGTAGAGACAAAGGATCTTTTTGGAGGAAATGGGAGGGGCACCATTTCTCAGATGAGGTGATACCTTGGATGGGTGTTTTTCCAGGCAGAGGGTTCACAGATGTAGGGACAGAGTTAGGGTACTGTTGTTGCTGCTGCTGCTAAGTCACTTCAATCGTGTCCGACTCTGTGTGACCCCATAGACGGAAGACCACCAGGCTCCCCCATCCCTGGGATTCTCCAGGCAAGAACACTGGAGTGGGTTGCCATTCCCTTCTCCATAGGGTAGTGTAGACAGAGGCAAATCATTGGGGATGAAAAATAGCAAACGTGTTCTTGAGGTTGGGGTAATAGGAGCAAGTCAAGATTGCTGAGCTATGGATTTGAGTCAGGGAGTTACTAGAGATACTGCTGAGAATATCATAAAAACTTCATAACCATTTTTTCCCTTTATTTTGTTCCACTGCAGTGATTTCTACCAATCTGTCTTCCAGCTCACTTATTCATTCTTCTGCCCCATTTATTCTGTTATTGCTTCCTTCTAGTGTACTTTTCATTTCATTTATTGTATTGTTCATCTCTTTTTTTTTTTTTTTTTTCCAATCTTCTAGCTCTTTGATAAACATTTCTCATAATCTTGTCAGTCTGCCTCCATTCTGTTTCCAAGATCTTGGATCATCTTTACTGTCATTACTCTGAATTCTTTTTCAGGCAGACTGCCTATCTCCACTTCACTTAGTTTTTCTGGGGTTTTATCTTGTTCCTATATCTGGAACATATTTCTCTGGCATCTCATTTTTTATAGCTTCCTATTTTTGTGCTATCTGTTCCACAGGCTGTAAAATCATACTTCCTCTTGCTTCTGGTGCCCACCCACTGGTGGATGGAGCTGCATTTTGTCTCTGGTACGCAGGGCCATGTCACAAGTTGTTTTTAGAGGCAGCAACTGTGGGCTCATGATGACTTTAAGGAGCCTGTCTTGATGGATGGGGCTGTGTTTCCACCTGAGGCATCCCAGCACTGGAACCTGCAGGCTATTCAGTCAGGCCAGGTCTCAGTGTCAAAATGGCAACCTCTAGGAGAGCTCATGCCAGTGAATATTCCCTGGGGATTCTGCCACCAGTGTCCACCCCAACAGTGAGCTAAAGCTAACCCCTACCTCTCCAGGAGACACTCCAACACCCACAGTTAGATCTGGCCCAGGCTCCTATGGAGTCACTGCTTTGCCATGGGTCCCAGTGTACCTGAAACCTTGTGTGCACCCTCCAAGTGCACACAAGGAATCTCTGTTTCCCCCAGTCCTATGGGGCTCTTGCACTCAAACCTTACTAGCCTTCAAAGCCGAATGCTCTGAGGGCTCCTGCTTCCAGTGCTAGACCTCCAGGCTGGGGAGCCTAACATGGAGCTCAGAACTCTCACTCCTGTGGGAGAAACTCTGCAATATAGTTATTTTCCAATCTGTGGATAACCAAACTGGTGTGTATGGGATTTGATCATATCATGAAAAGTACCCTTTATACTGTCTCTTTGTGATTTCTTCTTTGTCTTTAGATATAGAATATCTTTTGTGGTAGGTTCCAGTCATTTTTGTCAATGGTTGTTCAGCTATTAATGTTATTTTTAGTGTATTCAAGAGAGGGGATAAGCTCAAGTCCTCTTATTTCCCCATCTTTCTCCTTCCCAAACATCATAAAAATTTATCTGACATGTATTCAAGAAATTCATCCTATAAAGGTGGACTTTACTGAAATATAATTTCCTTGTGTGAAGTTGAATAACAGGTTCCCAAATAAGTTTATGTCCTAATGGCAAAACCTGTGACTATAACATCTTATATGATTTTTAAAAAAGAAGAAGAAGAAAAGAAAGAAATACTTTGCAAATGTGACTGAAATAATCTTGGGATAGAGAAATCATCCTGGATTATCTGTGTCGCCCCAATATAATCACAAGAGTCCTTATAAAAGGAAGATAGGAAGATCAGAGACAGAGAGAGATGTGATGATGGAAGCAGAGGACAGAGAAGATGCTGTGCTGCTGTCTTCAAGATACAGGAAGAGGCCACAAGTCAATGAATATAGGTGGCCTCTAAAAGCTGGAAATGTCAAGGAAGCATTCTTTCCTAGAGGCTTCAGAAGAAAAGTGATTCTGTGAAACCAAGTTAGACTTCTAACCTCCAGAAACTTAAGACAATGTTTCTGTTGTTTCAGTTAGTATGTGGTGTTTAACAGCAGGAATTTAATATACTCCTTGAGAGCAGGAGTTTTGGTTTCATTGCTACTCTATCTTGAATGGTACAGAATAACCATGCCAAAATATGTTTCTTTGGGCTAGAGGCCAGTAGAACCAAAATGCTGAGGAAAAGCTCTAAACCAGGGCACAGGATCCTTTTTAAAGGAAACTTGCATTGATAAGGGCTTCCCTGTAGCTCAGTCAGTAAAGAATCTGTCTGCAGTGCAGGAGACCCGGGTTCGATCCCTGGGTTGGGAAGATCACCTGGAGAAGGAAATGGCAGCCCACTCCAGTATCCTTGCCTGGAAAATCTTATGGACAGAGGAGCCTGGTGGGCTGCAGTCCATGGGGTTGCAAGGAGTCGGGCATGACTGAGTGACTAACACTTACTTACTTACATTGATAAAGGAAATTTTTGAAAAGATGTCTTCTTTTCCTATACCAGAAAGAGGACTCAACTCATCAATGGGGAAGGCACTAAAAAAAAAAAATGGTTAACAAACCTTATTAAACAACTCTTGCTTACCATATGTTTTCTGGCTACCTTTGCATAACTAGTCTCCTCAGAAGCCTTTTATCCCTTTACCTTGTCTAAGATGGTATAAAAACCCAAATTCTGAACACATTTTGGGTGGCTCATCTTTAGGTGCTCTCATATGTACATGCACAATGAACATGCTGATAAACTTCTCTTGTTTTTCATTTGTTAATCTGCCTCTGCCTTATCATACTGTTAATGGAATGCTAGCTGGCTTAAAACTCAACATTCAGAAAACTAAGATCATGGCATCCAGTCCCATCACTTCAGGCAAATAGAAGGGGAAAAAGTAGAAGCAGTGACAGATTTTATCTTCTTGGACTCCAAAATCATTGCAGACAGCAACTACAACCATGAAATTAAAAGACACTTACTCCTTGGAAGGAAAGCTATGACAAACCTAGACAGTGTATTAAAAAGCAAAGACGGTATCTGTTGTCCTGGGATCCTGCTTCAGACAGGAGGGGCAGTCCTAAGATGGTGGAGGAATAGGACGGGGAGACCACTTTCTCCCCCAAAAATTCATCGAAAGAACATTTGAACGCTGAGCAAATTCCACAAAACAACTTCTGAATGCTGGCAGAGGACATCAGGCACCCAGAAAGGCAGCCCATTGTCTTCGAAAGGAGGTAGGACAAAATATAAAAGATAAAAAGAGAGACAAAAGAGGTAGGGATGGAGATCTGTCCCAGGAAGGGAGTCTTAAAAAAGAGAGATGTTTCCAAACACCAGGAAACACTCTTACCAGTGCGTCTGTTGTGAGCCTTGGAACCTCAGAGGGCAACATAACCCGGAGGAAAAATAAATAAATAATTAAAACCCACAGATTGCATGCCTAACAGCAACTCCCAGCAGAGAAGCAGACCAGACACTCGCATCTGCCACTAGCAAGTGGGGGCTGGACAGGGAGGCGCGGGCTGCATTGCTTAGGGTAAGGACCGGGCCTGAATGGCCCCAAGGGCAATCTGAGGGAACTAACTAGAGACAGCAACCCAGACTGTGGGATAGCTATCCCATGAAAAGCCCTAACCTAAAACACCTCCAGGCCCACTCACAGAACAAAGGACTGAGCAGAGCTAGCCGGCTGAGCATCAGCCCATACCCCACCGGAGACAGGCAGGCAAGGGCAGCCAGGGCCAGAAGGGGGCAATCGCGGCCCCAGAGAGGCATCCTATACCAAACTGCAAGCAGGCTTCATTGCTAACCAAGACTTCTTGGGATTCTGGATGGTTAACATCCGCTGGAGGGTCGCAGCCAGAGATCAACTCCCCAGAAGAGACACACGGCACACCTGAGAAGGCGCACAGATTGTATACCCAGAAAACCGAGCAGCAGGGATGGGGGAGGCGATAAGTCACAGCCCCACCTGGGGGCAACTGCGCTCGCCAAGCACCTGGGCACCTGAGCTGCTTGGACCTGGGAAGGTCACAGAATGCAGGCCCAAGTCTGCACCTTTGTGGAGTACCCGAGAAGCTGAACCTGAGCAGCTTAGACCTGGGAAGTGCATGTAACCCAGGGCCACCTCAAACAGTTCCTGGCAGAGCAACCTACAGCCTGAACAGTGTAGACTGGGAAAGCACACACGCCATGAGCGGGGACAAACCCAGTGTGGCCAAAACACTGCGAGCACTCCCCACACACGCCAGTGATGTATGTTCGCAGTGTTACTCCCTCCCCACAGCACGACTGAACAAGTAAGCCTAATTAAGTGACCACAACCACTCCCTTGTGTCAGGGTGGAAATTAGACACTGAAGAGGCCAGCAAACAGAAGAAGCTAAAATAAACAGAGGGAATGAACCGCTTTGGAAGTGACAGGTACAATAGATTAAACCCTGCAGTTAGCACCGACTACATAGGAAGGGGCCTATAGATCTTAAGAAGTGTAAGCTGGATCAAGGAACTATCTGAAAATGAACTGACCCCACACGGTCCACAACAACAACAGAGAAAGTCCTAGATATACTTTTATGATTACATTTTTAAAATATTTTACTTTTTTTATTTTTAAGTCCTCTATTACTCCTTTAATTTTCATTTTTATAACCTACCATTACTTTTCAAAAAAAAGACCCTATTTTTAAAGCAAACTTCATATATATATATATATATTCTATAATTTTTGTGATTTTATTCTTTTCTTTAATATTGTATTTTTGAGAATCTATAATCTTTGCTTTTCTGTTTTTGTTATCAATTTTGTACCTTTAAGAACCCAATCTTCAGTACCCATTTTTACTTGAAAGCAAGATTACTGGCTGGATTGCTCTCTCCCTCTTTGGAATCTCCTTTTTCTCCACCAGGTCACCTCTATCTCCTCCCTCTCCCTTCTCTTCTCTACGCAATTCTGTGAATCTCTTTGTGTGTTCCAGGCTATGGAGAACACTTAGGGAACTGATTACTGGCTAGATCAGTCTCTCTCCTTTTGATTCCCCCTTTTATCCTCCTGGCCACCTCTGTCTCCTTCCTCCCTCTTCTCTTCTCTGTGTAACTCCGTGAACATCTCTGAGGGATCCAGACTGTGGAGAGCACATAGGGAAGTGATTACTAGCTAGCTTGCTCTCGCCCCTTTTGATTCTCCCTCTTCTCCTCCTGGCCACCTCTATCTCTCTCCTCCCTCTTCTCTTCTCCATGTAACTTTGTGAACCTCTCTGGGTGTCCCTTACTATGGAGAATCTTTTCACCATTAACCTAGATGTTTTATTATCAGTGCTGTATGGATGGAGAAGTCTTGAGGCTACTGTAAGAATAAGACTGAAAATCAGAAGCAGGAGGCTTAAGTCCAAAACCTGAGAACACCAGAGAACTCCTGACTCCAGGGAACATTAACCAATAGGAGCTCATCAAAAACCTCCATACCTACACTGAAACAAAGCACCACCCTAGGGCCAACAAGTTCCAAAGAAAGACTTACCACACAAATTCTCCAGCAACACAGGGACATAGCCCTGAGTTTCAATATACAGACTGCCCAAAGTCACACCAAACCCATTGACATCTCAAAACTCATTACTGGACACTTCATTGCACTCCAGAGAGAAGAAATCCAGCTCCACCCACCAGAACACTGACACAAGCTTCCCTAACCAGGAAACCTTGACAAGCCACCCATCCAACTCCACCCATAGCAAGGAACCTCCACAATAAAGAGGAACCACAAACTGCCAGAATACAGAAAGGCCACCCCAAACACAGGAATATAAACAAAATGAAAAGGCAGAGAAATACCCAGCAGGTAAAGGAACAGGATAAATGCCCACCAAACCAAACAAAAGAGGAAGAGATAGGGAATCTACCTGATAAAGAATTCCAAATAATGATAGTGAAAATGATCAAAACCTTGTAAACAAAATAGAGTTACAGGTAAATAGCCTGGAGACAAGGATCAAAAAGATGCAAGAAAGGTGTAACAAGGACCTAGAAAAAATAAAAAAGAGTCAAATATAATGAATAATGCAATAAATGACATCAAAAACACTCTGGAGGGAACCAACAGTAGAATAACTGAGGCAGAAGATAGGATAAGTGAGGTAGAAGATAGAATGGTAGAAATAAACAGAGAGGAAAAAAAAAAAGAATTAAAAGAAATGAGGACAACCTCAGAGATCTCTGGGACAATGTTAAATGCCCCAACATTCGAATCATAGGAGTCCCAGAAGAAGAAGACAAAAAGAAAGACCATGAGAAAATACTTGAGGAGATAATACTTGAAAACATCCCTAAAATGGGGAAGGAAATAATCACCCAAGTCCAAGAAACCCAGAGAGTCCCAACAAGATAAACCCCAGGTGGAACACCCCAAGACACATATTAATCAAATTAACAAAGATCAAACACAAAGAACAAATATTAAAAGCAGCAAGGGAAAAACAACAAATAACACACAAGGGGATTCCCATAAGGATAACAGCTTATCTTTCAATAGAAACTCTTCAGGCCAGGAGGGAATGGTAAGACATACTTCAAGTGATGAAAGAAAATAACCTACAGCCCAGATTACCGTACCCAGCAAGGATCTCATTCAAACATGAAGGAAAAGTCAAAAGCTTTACAGACAAGCAAAAGCTCAGATAATTCAGCACCACCAAACCAGCTCTCCAACAAATGCTAAAGGATCTTCTCTAGACAGGAAACACAGATAGGGTATATAAACTCAAACCCAAAACAAGAAAGTAAATGGCAACAGGATCATACTTATCAATAATTAGCTTAAATGTAAATGGATTGAATGCCCCAACCAAAAGACAGAGACTGGCTGAATGGATACAAAAACAAGACCCCTATATTTGATGTCTACAAGAGACCCACCTCAAAACAAGGGACACATACAGACTGAAAGTGAAGGGCTTGAAAAAGATATTCCACACAAATAAAGACCAAAAGAAAGCAGGAGTAGCAATACTCATATCATATAAAATAGACTTTAAAACAAAGGCTGTGAAAAGAGACAAGGACACTACGTAATGATCAAAGATCAATCCAAGAAGATATAACAATTATAAATATATATGCACACAACATAGGAGCACCACAATATGTAAGACAAATGCTAACAAGTATGAAAGGGGAAATTGACAATAACACAATAATAGTGGGAGACTTTAATAACCCACTCACACCTATGGATAGATCAACTAAACAAAATTAACAAGGAAACACAAACTTTAAATGATACAATAGACCAGTTAGACCTAATTGATATCTATAGGACATTTCACCCCAAAACAATGAATTTCACCTTTTTCTCAAGCGCACATGGAACCTTCTCCAGGATAGATCACATCCTGGGCCATAAATCTAGCCTTGGTAAATTCAAAAAAATTGAAATCATTCCAAGCCCCTTTTCTGACCACAATGCAGTAAGATTAGATCTCAATTGCACGAGAAAAACTATTAAAAATTCCAACATATGGAGGCTGAACAACACACTGCTGAATAATGAACAAATCACAGAAGAAATCAAAAATGAAATTAAAATATGTATAGAAATGAATGAAAATGAAAACACAACCCAAAACCTATGGGACACTCTAAAAGCAGTGCTAAGAGGAAGGTTCATAGCAATACAGGCTTACCTCAAGAAACAAGAAAAAAGTCAAATAAATAACCTAACTCTACACCTAAAGCAACTAGAAAAGGAAGAAATGAAGAACCCCAGGGTTAGTAGAAGGAAAGAAATCTTAAAAATTAGGGCAGAAATAAATGCAAAAGAAACAAAAGAGACCATAGCAAAAACCAACAAAGCCAAAAGCTGGTTATTTGAGAGGATAAATAAAATTGACAAACCATTAGCCAGACTCATCAAGAAACAAAGGGAGAAAAATCAAATCAACAAAATTAGAAATTAAAATGGAGAGATCACAACAGACAACACAGAAATACAAAGGATCATAAGAGACTACTGTCAGCAACTATATGTCAATAAAATGGACAACTTGGAAGAAATGGACAAAATTGGAAATTCTTAGAAAAGTACAACTTTCCAAAACTGAACCAGGAAGAAATAGAAAATCTTAACAGACCCATCACAAGCACAGAAATTGAAACTATAATTAGAAATCTTCCAGCAAACAAAAACCCAGGACCAGACAGCTTCACAGCTGAATTCTACCAAAAATCTAGAGAAGAGCTAACACCTATCCTATTCAAACTCTTCCAGAATATTGCAGAGGAAGGTAAACTTCCAAACTCATTCTATGAGGCCATCATCACCCTAATACCAAAACCTGACAAAGATGCCACAAAAAAAGAAAACTAGAGGCCAATATCACTGATGAACATAAATGCAAAAATCCTCAACAAAATTCTAACAAACAGAATCCAACAAAATATTTAAAAAATCATACATCATGACCAAGTGGGCTTTATCCCAGGGATGCAAGGATTCTTCAATATCTGCAAATCAATCAACGTAATACACCACATTAACAAATTAAAAAATAAAAACCACACGATTATCTCAATAGATACAGAGAAAGCCTTTGACAAAATTCAACATCCATTTATGATAAAAACGCTCCAGAAAGCAGGAATAGAAGGAACATATGTCAGCATAATAAAAGCTGTATATGACAAACTCACAGCAAACATTATCCTCAGTGGTGAAAAATTCAAAGCATTTCCCCAAAGTCAGGAACAAGACAAGGGTGCCCACTCTCACCACTACTATTCAACATAGTTTTGGAAGTTTTGGCCACAGCAATCAGAGCAGAAAAAGAAATAAAAGGAAAAGATTGGAAAAGAAGAAGTAAAACTCTCCCTGTTTGCAGATGACATGATCTTCTACATAGAAAACCCTAAAGACTCCACCAGAAAATTACTAGAGCTAATCAATGAATATAGTAAAGTTGCAGGATATAAAATCAGCACAGAGAAATCCCTTGCATTCCTATACATTAACAATGAGAGAACAGAAAGAGAAATTAAGGAAGCAATTCCATTCACCACTGCAATGAAAAAAATAAAATACTTAGGAATATATCTACTTAAAGAAACAAAAGACCTATATATAGAAAACTATAGAACACTGATGAAAGAAATCAAAGAGGTCACAAATAGATGGAGAAATACACTATGTTCACGGATTGGAAGAATCAATATAGTGAAAATGAGTATACTACCCAAAGCAATCTATAGATTCAATGCAACCCTTATCAAGCTACCAATGATATTTTTCAGAGAATTAGAACAAATAATTTCACAATTTGTATGGAAATACAAAAAACCTTGAATAGCCAAAGCAATCTTGAGAAAGAAGAATGAAACTGGAGGAATCAACCTGCCTGACTTCAGGCTCTACTACAAAGCCACAGTCATCAAGACACCATGGTACTGACACAAAGACAGAAATATAGATCAATGGAACAAAATAGAAAGCCCAGAGATAAATCCACATACCTATGGAAACCTTATCTTTGACAAAGGAGGGAAGAATATACCATGCAGAAAAGATAATCTCTTTAACAAATGGTTCTGGGAAAATTGGTCAACCACTTGTAAAAGAATGAAACCAGAACACTTTCTAACACCATACACAAAAATAAACTCAAAATGGGTTAAAGATCTAAATGTAAAACCAGAAACTATAAAACTCCTAGAGGAAAACATAGGCAAAACACTCTCTGACATAAATCACAGCAGGATCCTCTATGACCCACCTCCCATAAATATTGGAAATAAAAGCAAAAATAAACAAATGGGACCTAATTAAAATTAAAAGCTTATGCACAACAAAGGAAACTATAAGCAAGGTGAAAAGACAGCCTTCAGAATGGGAGAAAATAATAGCAAACGAAGCAACAAAGAATTAATCTCAAAAATATACAAGCAACTCCTGCAGCTCAATTCCAGAAAAGTAAATGACTCAGTCAAAAAATGGGCCAAAGAACTAAACAGACATTTCTCCAAAGTAGACACACAGATGGCTAAGAAACACATGAAAAGATGCTCAACATCACTTATTATTAGAGAAATGCAAAACCACAATGAGGTACCATTTCACGTCAGTCAGAATGGCTGCTATCCAAAAGTCTACAAAAAGTAAATGCTGGAGAGGGTGTGGAGAAAAGGGAACCCTCCTACACTGTTGGTGGGAATGCAAACTAGTACAGCCATTATGGAGAACAGTGTGGAGATTCCTTAAAAAACTGGAAATAGAACTGCCATATGACCCAGCAATCCCACTACTGGGCATACACACCGAGGAAACCAGAATTGAAAGAGACACGTGTACCCCAATGTTCATTGCAGTACTATTTATAATAGCCAGGACATGGTAGCAACCTAGATGTCCATCAACAGACGAATGGATAAGAAAGCTGTGGTACATATACACAATGGAATATTACTGAGCCATTAAAAAGAATACATTTGAATCAGTTCTAATGAGGTGAATGAAACTGGAGCCTATTATACAGAGTGAAGTAAGCCAGAAAGAAAAACATCAATACAGCATACTAATGCATACATATGGAATTTAGGAAGATGGTAATGATAACCCTGTATGTGAGACAGCAAAAGAGACACAGATGTATAGAACAGACTTTTGGACTCTGTGGGAGAGGGCGAGGGTGGGATGGTTTGGGAGAATGGCATTGAAATATGTAAAATATAATATGTGAAACAAATCGCCAGTCCAGGTTTGATGCAAGGTGGGAGGCGGTTCAGGATGGGGAACACATATACACCCGTGGCGGATTCATGTCAATGTATGGCAAAACCAATACAATATTGTAAAGTAATTAGCCTCCAATTAAAATAAATAATTTTTTTTTAAACAGCAAAGACATCACTTTGCTGACAAAGGTCCTTATAGTCAAAGCTATGGTTTTTCCAGTAATTATGTATAGATGTGAGAGTTGGACCATAAAAAAGACTGAGCACTGAACAATTGATGCCTTTGAATTGTGGTGCTGGAGAAGACTCTTGAGAGTTCCTTGAACTGCAAGGAGATCAAACCAGTCAGTCCTAAAGGAAATCAACCCTGAATATTCATTGAAAAGACTGATGCTGAAGTAGAAGCTCCAATACTTCAACCACCTGATGCAAAGAGCTGACTCATCAGAAGAGAACCTGATGCTGGGAAAGATTGAAGGCAAAAGGAGAAAAGGGCAGCAAAGGATGAGATGGTTGTGTGGCATCACCAATTCAGTGGACAAGAATCTGAGCAAACTCCAGGAGATAGTGAAGGAAGGACAGGGAAGCCTGGCATGCTGCAGTCCATAATGTCACAAAGAGTCAGACACGACTTGGCAACTGAACAATAAAAACAACAATCTGCCTTTAGCCAGATTATCAGGGCCCCAGCTAAGGAACTTAAAATGGGTAGAAGAAAAGACTTTTTTCTCTCCTAGACTTCTGGCATTAATAGGCTAGCTAGGACACTCACTTGCTCTGGATGCTGCAACTGAAATCCAGGACCCCTGACAAAGGTGGCCTAAAGTAAAAATTCTTCCCAAAGTCAGCCTCTCGGACCTCTGTCTCCAGGGTGGTCAAAGTCTTTTAGTCTTATCTTTTCCAAATTTAGATTAACAAGAGAAAAACATTTGTAAAATTAGTTATTTGGATGGTTACTCGTGTGAATTTGATTTTGAGAGACTGATTATTGATCCTTTCCCTCCAAGAGACAGCTATTGCTTTCTTGTTTGTCTGGTTCTGTGTGCTGAAGGTTTGGCTTCCCTCCTACCAGAGCATACAGGTTGTCATACCTGCATCTGCAAGTGGCCAGATGTCAGGGAGATGGGGTGGAAGCCAAGGGTATCTAGATAACAAGCCAGAAATGTGGGTTGCACCCTATTCGCAGCAGGTATCTTACCAACCACTGCCAGTTTTCACGGTTTGTTTAAGTTTTTCTTGCTTTTGACTACCTTTGAAAGTGAATCTGGGTCGTTAGAGCTGCTGCTTCTGCACTTTCTGTCGGGATACCACTTGTATCTGTGGTTACACTATAAGAAAGCTATTGTTTCTGGTTTAAGTCACAATTGGAATAGTATATCTTTGCTTTAAAAAATCTTCAAGACTTTGAACAGTATCTGGAACATATAAGGTACTCAATAAATATGTATAGAGGGGGTAAAATAGAGAGGATTTACAATAAGTTACCCCAAATGAGACAACCAGAGGCCTTGTGAATTTTTACCCTGTTATCAGCAGTGTATAGAATATGTCTTTTTTTTTTTTTTGCTTGACCGCTTTAATCTAATGTGCTTCTCCAGGAGGATTCAAGGTTATGTTCAGGTCATAACTCAAAACTTAAGACAAATAGGTTTCATTTTTCTTCAGAGTCAGTTTGTCATGAAATTTTGGAGATAAAAAATCCTTATTTATGTAAACAATCTATACCATGTGATAGGGCACAAAAGTATTTTACAGACTTCAAGGAAATTTGATCCTCCAAGTCAGTAGCCTCTGGTTACACCCACAAAACCCTTGAGGGTGAGTTCATTCTCATCCAACATTCAGACTATTTGGGTGACAAGATTTGAGAGACACATGTCTACTGGTAATGATGGAAAACATCTCGGTCATGCAGAACTCCTTTCCTAAGCTTTCCATGGTCACATTCTCTTCTCTTTCTAAAGAAGTTCATGAGCACTTTGCTTTCAAAATTGATATGCATTTGTCATCTATCTTTTTTATTATTCTCCTAGCATTCTTAAAATCTAGCTGCTGCTGCAAAGTCACATCAGTCGTGTCTGACTCTGTGTGACCCCATAGATGGCAGCCCATTTGGGCTTCCCCATCCCTGGGATTCTCCAGGCAAGAACACTGAAGTGGGTTGCCATTTCCTTCTCCAGTGAATGAAAGTGAAAAGTGAAAGTGAAGTCGCTCAGTCGTGTCCGACTCTTTGTGATTCCATGGACTGTAACCCACCAGGCTCCTCCATCCATGGAATTTTCCAGGCAAGAGTACTGGAGTGGGTTGCCATAAAATCTAGCAACTCAGTTACCTATATGACCTTTTACAAATCACTTAATCTCTTTGAGTCTCAGTTTCTTCATTGGTAAACTAAGGAGCTTCTATCAAGATATCTTTAAAGTTTATATCATGTTTAAAATTCTTTGATAATATGTTTTATGGTATTAGCCAAATGCTAGTAGTTGGCTTAGAGTAGCAAATAAGCAAATATTCATCAATTGACATCTGTCCCTCATCTTTAGTTGCAAGATATCAAATAGCTATTTTTGTATTAAACAACCATCCCTCAAGATCTAAAAATTAAAACAATGACCATTTATTTAGCTCACAATTCTGCAATTCAGCAGTTTTAACTGGGTTCAGAAAGATAGGTTTTGTGTTTGTGTGTGTGTGTGTGTGTGTGTGTGTGTTTCTGATCTTACCTGATTTAGAATGGGCCTCTGCTAAGATTAGGACTTCCCTGGTGGCTCAGATGGTAAAGCGTCTGTCTACAATGTGGGAGACCTGGGTTCCATCCCTGGGTTGGGAAGATCCGCTGGAGAAGGAAATGGCAATCCACTCCAGTACTATTGTCTGGAAAATCCCACGGACAGAGGAGCCTGGTAGGCTACAGTCCATGGGGTCACAAAGAGTTGGACACGACTGAGTGACTTCAGTTTCACTTTCGGCTAAGATGGTCATCTCCATTTCATGCCTCTCACTTTCCAGCCATCTAGCATGGGCTTTTTCTCATGGTTGAGTAAAGGTCCAAGACACAGAGAAAAGTTTCATAATGCTTCTATCTAAGATAAATCCTAAGATAAATTAAATTTTAATTTCAGTGCAGTTGGAACCTTTCTAAATCCAGTTGTTAAAAGAAATTCCTAATTAAGTAAAACATCTCTACTGAATACAAAAAAAAAACAATAAATTTTGCTGTGCTTAGTCACTCAGTGATATCCAACTTTTTGCAACCCAAGGGACTGTAGCCTGCGAGGCTCCTCTGGCCATGGGGATTCTCCAAGCCAAGAATACTGGTGTGGGTTGCCATGCCCTCCTCCAGGGGATCTTCCTAACCCAGGGATCCAACATAGGTCTCCCACATTGCACGTGGATTCTTTACTGTCTGAACCACCAGGGAAGCCCAAGAATACTGGAGTGGGTAGCCTATCCCTTCTCCAGGGGATCTTCCCAACCCAGAAATCGAACCAGGGTCTCCTGCATTGCAGTTGGATTCTTTACCAGCTGAGCTACCAGGACACTCAAAAATATGTCCTCATGCAAAAGAATAAAATAGGAATTTGACTCAACAGTAGATAATTCAGATAAAAGTTTCAAGTTGAAAGCATTCATTCAGAAAGATGAATATTACAGATCAAAGTGATTTTTTTGAGACCAAGATTCTTTGAAAAATTGAATCAGTTGCACACAATCTGAACAGACATGATTAACTTAGCTAAAGAAAGATTATGAGGGATTTATTTGGAAAGAAATTACTAGTAAATCTTACTGAATGTCAATTTTTGCATTTGCAATTAATACCAGGAAAAGACACTGTAACAGTTTCATGGACTATCTCACAGCTCTAGTACACATTTTTGTGCTTTTATCAGCAGTTGCAAACTAATTGACAAAGCTTGCTTGGTAAGCTATTAGAATCTACTAATCTGCTTTTTTTCCCACTCAGCTTTTTTTTTTTTTTTTTCGTATGCAGGATAAGCAAAGTCTGGAAATAAATAATTCAACAAGTCTGATTTGGGTATTTTCAGTGAATTCTTTTCTGATATTTCACCTTTTCATAATTATATTTTATATCTTAACAAATGTTTGACCAAGTTTTTAATTATAAAATAGGTTTAAAGCCCTGTAACTTATGCCCAACTTTACCACATTCTGTTTGTGTGTGGCTTGTTTTTCTTCTCCTGTGTGCCCTTGTACTATTCTGCTGATTACATACAAGGATCTTCTGAGAAGCAAGTTAAGAATGACTGAGGTTTTGCAATCCCTATCAAGCTACCAGTGGTATTTTTCACAGAACTAGAACAAATAATTTCACAATTTGTATGGAAATACAAAAAATCTCGAATAGACAAAGCAATCTTGAGAAAGAAAAATGAAACTGGAGGAATCAACCTGCCTGACTTCAGGCTCTACTACAAAGCCACAGTCATTAAGACACCATGGTACTGGCACAAAGACAGAAATATAGATCAATGGAACAAAATAGAAAGCCCAGAGATAAATCCACACACCTATGGACACCTTATCTTTGACAAAAGAGGCAAGAATATACAATGGAGAAAAGAAAATCTTTAACAAATGGTTCTGGGAAAATTGGTCAACCACTTGTAAAAGAATGAAACCAGAATACTTTCTAACACCATACACAAAAATAACTCAAAATGGATTAAAGATCTAAACATAAGACCAAAAACTATGAAACTCCTAGAGGAGAACATAGGCAAAACACTCTCTGACATAAATCACAGCAGGATCCTCTATGACCCACCTCCTAGAATATTGGAAATAAAAGCAAAAATAAACAAATGGGACCTAATTAAAATTAAAAGCTTATGCACAACAAAGGAAACTATAAGCAAGGTGAAAAGACAGCCTTCAGAATGGGAGAAAATAATAGCAAATGAAGCAACTGACAAATAATCTCAAAATATACAAGCAACTCCTGCAGCTCAATTCCAGAAAAATAAATGACCCAATCAAAAAATGGGCCAAAGAACTAAACAGACATTTCTCCAAAGAAGACATACAGATGGCTAACAGAAGAAAAGATGCTCAACATCACTCATTATCAGAGAAATGCAAATCAAAACCACAGTGAGGTACCATTTCACGCCAGTCAGAATGGCTGCTATCCAAAAGTCTACAAAAAATAAATGCTGGAGAGGGTGTGGAGAAAAGGGAACCCTCTTACACTGTTGGTGGGAATGCAAACTAGTACAGCCACTATGGAGAACAGTGTGGAGATTTCTTTAAAAACTCGAAATAGAACTGCTTTATGACCCAGCAATCCCACTACTGGGCATACACACCAAGGAAATCAGAATTGAAAGAGACACGTGTACCCCAATGTTCATCGCAGCACTGTTATAATAGCCAGGACATGGAAGCAACCTAGATGTCCATCAGCAGATGAATGGATAAGAAAGCTGTGGTACATATACACAATGGAATATTACTCAGCCATTAAAAAGAATACATTTGAATCACTTCTAATGAGGTGGATAAAACTGGAGCCTATTATACAGAGTGAAGTAAGCCAGAAAGAAAAACACCAATACAGTATACTAACACATATATATGGAATTTAGAAAGATGGTAACAACAACCCTGTATGTGAGACAACAAAAGAGACACAGATGTGTAGAACAGTCTTTTGGACTCTGTGGGAGAGGGACAGGGTGTGGTGATTTGGGAGAATGTCATTGAAACATGTATAATATCATATATGAAATGAATTGCCAGTCCAGGTTCGATGCACGATACAGGATGCCTGGGGCTGGTGCACTGGAATGACCCAGAGGGATGGTACAGAGAGGGAGGTGGGAGGGGGATTCAGAATGGGGAACACATGTACAACCGTGGTGGATTCATGTTGATGTTATGACAAAACCAATACAATGAGGGGGGAGGAGCCAAGATGGCGGAGGAGTAGGACGGGGAGAACACTTTCTCCCCCACAAATTCAGCAAAAGAGCATTTAAACGTCGAGTAAATTCCACAAAACAACTTCTGAATGCCGGCAGAGGACATCAGGCACCCAGAAAAGC
>NW_011494767.1:587972-597102 GCF_000754665.1 Bison bison bison | reverse complement strand
GTGGGAGAGGGACAGGGTGTGGTGATTTGGGAGAATGTCATTGAAACATGTATAATATCATATATGAAATGAATTGCCAGTCCAGGTTCGATGCACGATACAGGATGCCTGGGGCTGGTGCACTGGAATGACCCAGAGGGATGGTACAGAGAGGGAGGTGGGAGGGGGATTCAGAATGGGGAACACATGTACAACCGTGGTGGATTCATGTTGATGTTATGACAAAACCAATACAATATTGTAATGTAATTAGCCTCCAATTTAAATAAATTTATATTAAAAAAAAAAAGACTGAAGTTTTCAATCTGGCATCTTATTTTACAAATCTGATTGGAATTCGGGATATTGAATCATGGCTTCAATAGCTTGGCGTGAGTTGAAGCCTTATATTCGACAGATATTCTAAAAAGTAATCTACTTACCCATTTGATTAGAAAATCTCTGCTTTTTCAAAGAGGCAGCTTTAGAAGAAACCCTTTGATAAATTAGAATTCTCTTCATAATCTATTATAATAGCATTCTCATCACAAATTGATATTATAAAAAATGAGGTCACTTCTTTTTTTCAGCTATGCACTGATACATTTTGCTGATGGTGAATTAGCCTTGAGAAGGATGAGATGGTGTTCATCTCTTCATTTCTAGGCATTGTTCTAGATCCTAGAGACAAAAAGATCCTGCTGCCATGGTCATGGGCCACAATTTTTTGTTGCCTCACTTTTTTTCTCTCTTACATAAAAGATCACAGAACTGCCTTTGTCATATTGTGAAGTAAGTACTGAGTAACACTCAAGTAGATACGTAATTAGCTTCTCACTTCTTTGAATTTAAGAATTACTGCTGCTCATTTAAATTTAAAGGCAAAAAGCTTGAAGTTGTCATAGAAGTTTAGTATTAAAACTTTAGAAAACATGTACTGAACACTTAACCTATGATTACACACCAACCTCAGTTGTGCTTGAGAATAAACTTGTTAGCCATTTTGACTGATGGGTGATAGAACAGTGGACAGAAGGCCTATTTACTCAAAACAACTCCCTTGACAATCAACTGTGGTACAGAAAAGTTGCACCATTCATTCTTCCATTCATGTATTCACTCACTAATACCTGCTGTGTCCACTGCATTGTGCTAGACAATGGAGTTAAAAGACTAAATAAGAAACCCTAGTCCTGATATAGAGAAGTTCACAGGCTGGTTAGAGAAAGAGATGAATAAATTGTCAATTATAATGTAACAAGTTCTATAACAAAGTATAAGGCTATAAGGTAACATGTATCACATGTGTATTTTTGTATTACATCATCTACCCTAATTAAATAAAACATCTCAATTATTGATACAAAAATAATAGGTACTCAAAACTTGATTTCATGCACACTGGGATGAAGTTTAATGAAAAAAGAGACTTGATCTTTTTATTCACTGTCATATATACATAGTGTTTGACACATTTGTATCTTACAAGTCTTAATAGAAAAGTCTTTCTTAAATTTCTTGCCTCTTGCATTGTCTTACTTCCAGTACCACTGTATAATACCTAATGCCTTCAGTCATGAAGCTCCTTAATCTCATTTTCCCACTTCTAAAAATGTATAACAGAAGCTCCTCACAATGCTCTATATAAAGCTGAGGCAATTCTCTGAAATTTATTTGACAAAAATATATACTTACCAATCAGTGAAATTTAGTTCCCAACCAAAATTAAGTACTAAGGACCAGACTAATGAAATAATTTGTTTAAAAAACAATGCTATTCAAGATACTGGAAGCTATAATTAAAAAAAAACAAAGACCACTAGACAAGATGAGGCACCTAACTGTACCAGTTTAATGCTATGAAAGGATTCTAGGCTGTAATATCCATACAGCCTAGAAAATTCCAAATTGAGGAGATGGAGTTGAGAATTGTGGGAAACAAGAGGTCTAGAGTTCACAGGAAAGAGTCATAAAAGGGGAAATCTACAAAGAATTCTGAAGCTCTGCAAAGTGTTCCCCTTGAGTATTCAGCTGAAATACTTATTAGCACTACTATATTAGGAAATTACCCAAGGCCAAGAGAATCACCTGAGTGGTTTAGAGGTCACAGTGCTCTCACCCACACAGAATTGAGTATATAGTACCTGTTCCCACCACACAGACTAGAAAGCCTCGTGATTCATTAAGAATTTGGTAGAATTCTCGGAAGACTCTTGACTCAGTATTGGACAGTAATATTGTATAATACAGTATTAAGGAAAATTGGTCTTAGCACTGCTTCAATCCAACCTAAAAATTCTTAAAAAACGAAGGCCAAACTGTCTCCAAAAACAGTGAGTCACAGAATAAAGTACAATAATATTTAAAAGAATACAAATAAACTTAACAACCAATGAAGCAAAATTTAAAATGTCTGGCATCCACAGAAGGGAGTGGAAAGATATGTTCAAATGAAAAGGAAAACTCTTCAACCTAGTATACTCTACCCAGGAAGATTATCATTTAGAACAGGAGAAAGAATTTCTCAGACAAGCAAAAGCTAAAAGATGATGGCAATACTAAATCTATCCTAAAGGAAATATTGAAAAGCCTTTTTTAAATAGAAAAGAAGTAAGACTCTATAGGAAAGAGAAAAATCACAATTGGAAAGTAAATCACTTAAATAAGCCAATGTACATATTTTTTTTAAGTTTTAAATTATGTGAAAATGATAACCAAATGAACAGCAAAAGGATAAACATGAAGATGTAGTAGAGTACATCAAAAGTATAAAATGAGGGGGAAGAAAGTAAGAAAATGTAGATTTTGTTTTTAATATATTTGAGCCAATGTCAGCCTAAAGCAAGTAGATACAGACACAAATAGATTAAAGATAGAAAAGATGGTTCTTTGAGAAGACCAATAAATCTGATAAACCCCTAACCAGACTTATCAATTAAAAAAAGAAAAAAGGTGCAGTTGCACAATACTAGAAATAGGAGATGCAATATAACTATAGATTCTACAGAGATAAAATGGAATTATTATGAGCAACTGTATGCCACCGAATTCACTAACATAGGTGAAATAGACAAATTCTTAAAAGACACAAACAGATAGCATGAAATAAATGCCTCAAATAAATAACCTAGAATCATATATCTTTGATCCTATTAAAGAAAAATAATTTTGTAGTTAAAGCCCTTTCAAAAAAACAAAGCTCTGGCTCAAATTGCTTTACTGGTAAAGTCTACCAAACATTTAAGGAAGAAATAACAGTAAATCTGTACAGAATTTTCCAATAAACTTAAGAGCTGATAGAAATTTCCAGTTTATTCTCTGACTCCATCATTACCTTGATATCAATACCAAAAAAAGAAATAAAACACTATACACCAATTCCCCCATGAACACTGTGCAGAACTCTCAAAATTTTAGCAAATAGAATCTAGAAGTTGGTAAAATGATAGTATATTTTTCTGATTTATCCCAAAAATGCAAAATTAGTTTAATATTCTATTATAGTCAATGTAATTCACCATATTAACAAGCTAATAAACAATTTTCATATGATCATCTTAACATACAGAAAAAGCATTTGATATAATCTAACCTCCATTCCTGATTTAAAGCTCTCAACAAGTAGGAAATTTTCTCAACGTGATGATGTTTGAAAGAGCCTACAGCTAATGCCATACTTTGTAGTGAAAGACTCAATGCTGCTGCTAAGTTGCTTCAGTCCTGTCCGACTCTGTGCGACCCCATAGATGGCAGCCCACCCGGCTCCCCCGTCCCTGGGATTCTCTAGGCAAGAACACTGGAGTGGGTTGCCATTTCCTTCTCCAATGCATGAAAGTGAAAAGTGAAAGTGAAGTCACTCAGTCGTGTCCAACTCTTAGCAACCTCATGGACTGCAGCCTACCAGCCTCCTCCATCCATGGGATTTTCCAGGTAAGTGTACTGGAGTGGGTTGCCATTACCTTCTCTGGAAAGACACAATACTTTCTCTTTGAGATAAGGACAAGATGAGGCTGTCATTTCTCACTATTTCTATTCAGCATTGTCCTGAAGTTCTAGCAGTGTGATAAGAAAATAAAAGAAGTAAAATGCATCTAGATTGGAAAGGAAGAAGTAAGACAGTCTTTGTTCATAGCAACATGATCTTTATGTTGAAAACATGATTTATTTTTAAAAAACTACTAGCACTCTTAGTTTAGAAGAATTTCAGGATACAAATAAATATGCAAAAATCAAATTTATCTCTATACACTAGCATCAACAAGGGGAATAAATTCATATTAATAAAACAGTACCATTTACAATAGCATATAATGTTTAACAATTACTTATTAATGCTGAGGTTTACAACACAGTAACAAATAAATAAGGGCACAGTCTTCAAGACACTAAGTGGGTAAACAAATATAAAAACAGATATAACATTCTGATAAGGAATACAATTAAGAGTGAACATAAGGTTAAATATTACTAACAACTTCCTCTTGTTAAGAAACCTATTCTTCCATTGTCTGAGAATGACTCATAAGCAATCCAGTAATTCCATAAACTGAATCAGTGCAACCAGAATTCCTAATGCTATTAGAACAGCTCTTTTTCTGATGTTCATGTGCCTGAAGTAAAGAGGATAAGTTTTCCTAATCCACATGTAAGGTTCTTTTGTCTAATAAACCAGTTCTCTGGCCCAGAGGGTGGGGGGAGTCTGTTCTAAAAGATTCAGTAACCAACCCCTCCTTTTTTTACATTTGTACCAACTGGCAGAACCTGAGAACTTAAAAGCGTACTGAGGTCTTCAATAGCTGAGGCATCATAATCCAATGAGGCTGGCCCAGAACTTGCTTTTACTGTGTCTTTTTTTCTGTGAATCAAGAGCTGATTAATTAAAATGAGTATAATCAAGATTTTAAGAAAAAGTAAAATATTTCAAATTCTTTCAAAAAAAAACCCCAAATCCTTAAGAACTCATTTATAAATTCAATTTTTAAATGATTCTTGTGTTCATTTCATTAAGGCAGTTCTTCTAGTGGCCTCTATTAACTTGATTGAGCAGACAAGCTTTATTTCCTTCTTATACTGATGCACTGAGCATAACAGTGCATAAATGTTACTGTAGGCTGCTGCTGGGCTCTACGTTTTCAAGATATCAGATATCAAAATACACCACACTCAAACCAGAGACCACAAACTATTCAAATTATTACTGAAACAGGCATATACAAAGCAAGGAGGATTCCATGAGTGAGGGGCAGGATCCACCAGCAAGTGGGCACTCTTAACACCCCCAGAGGAAAGAGAGAGGCAGAGTGTGCATGATCATAAGGATATCTATACATATCCTTCTTTCCCTATTATCTTTTTAAATGTTGCCAGGGCAGACTAAGTTCTGGTGGTGGTAGGGGAGAGAAGAGGGGCAGGGTGGGTTGCCTTATATGTGATTTATGGGGGGAGAGGCGGGCAGCAGAAGTAGGTGCAGAACTTTTGACCATCTATTAGTTCTCACCATGGGGGAAAGATGGGTGGCTGCCAGTTTCCATCCTGACAGATGTCAAATGACTTAGCCAAATGTCATTGTACTAGGGTGAGTTAATTCTCTCTCTACAATAAGCAAGGGCTTCCCAGGTGGCTCAGTGGGTAAAGAATTGGCCTGTGGTGCAGGAGATGCCAGTTCAATCCCTAGCTCAAGAAGATCCCCTGAAGAAAGGCATGGCAACCCTCTCCAGTAGTCTTGCCTGGAGAATCCCATAGAGGAGTCTGGCAAGCTTTAGTCCATGGGGTCACAGAGTTGGAGGCAATTGAAGTGACTGAGTACACAGTAAGCAAGATGCATACAATCACAAGTGGAAGACAGATCCTAACAAATGAACAACATGATGTGATATATACAAAAATTTTAAACTTATACATGAATTTCAAAAAAAGTACAAAAGAGAATATCCTGTCTGAGGCATCACAAGAAAGCAATGCTCTATCAGGGTTGTGGTGGAAACTTGGAATTTACCAGATGAAAGAAGGAAGGGCGCTCCAAGTAAAGGAGTTAGCCTGTGTGAAGAAAGGGAAGCACGAAACAGTATGCAATTGACAAGAAGCAGTAAACAGCTTGCTACTGCTAGAGCACAGATGAAAGGGGAGAGTGGCAGATGTTGACACAGAAGTAGGCAGGGGCAAGTGTGTGGGATCTTATTGCTGTGCTAAAGTACTTGGACTTTATCCAGTGGTAATGCAGACCTCTTGAAAGGTCCTAAGTATAGAAGGGACATGATCTGATTTTCCTTTAAGAGGAATGACTCTGATAGGATGGTTAGGGAATGGTTGAAGCCAAGTTAGCTGAGAAGCTTCCAGTACCATCTGTCTACACGGAGCACTAAAATATCATTGGGCATATAAAGAAATCAAGAAAATAACATTTACCAGAACTTCCATTTGCGGATGAAAGTAGTATTTATAAGAACATAGACCTTGGAATATGACTGCTTTGGTTGAAATTCTGTTTCTACTGAGCAAGTTCCTTCAGGGTAAGGAAGTGCTACAGGAGGGAAGGATAAACAAACAACTAACCCCTATGGAGAAGATGAAGATCTTATAGTATCTCAGATTTCACTGTGAACTCTTGAAATATCCATTACTACTCAACTATTCCTCTTTTAGTCTTAAGGAAGAGTATAATATTCATTTAAATGCTCAAGCAAAAACCTAGAAATCCAATTTTGTTGTTTAGTCGCTAAGTCATGTCCAACTCTGCAACCCCATGCCCTGCAACACACCAGACTTCCCTGTCCTTCACTCTTAGGACTGCAAAGAGATCAAGCCAGTCAATCTTAAAGGAAATCAACCCTGAATATTCATTGGAAGGACTGATGCTGAAGTTTTAATACTTTGGCCACCTGATCTGAAAAGTTGACTCATTGGAAAAGACCCTGATGCTGAAAAAGATTGAAGACAAAAGGAGAAGGGGGCAGCAGAGAATGAGATGGTTAAATAGCAGCACTGACTCAATGGACACAAATTTGAGCAAACTTCGGGAGAAAGGGGAGAACAGAGGAGCCTGGTGTGCTGCAGTCCATGGGGTCACAAAGAGTAGGATACAACTTAGTGAATGAATGACAACAACACCACCAAAATTTATCACAATGAAACAGTTTCTTTGGAAACACAGAAATCAAACATGATGATTTGATTTTACCAAATAACAAAAAGAAAAAAAAATTAGGGAGAGAATAAGAGAGGATGAAAGAAAACGTAACACTCCATTGGAGGTCCAGTGTATCACACTGCAATGACAAAAGGATACAGTTAGACTTAGAAGGGGGCTTCTCTGGTGGCTCAAATATAAAGCCTCTGCCTGGAAGATCCCCTGGAGAAGGGAATGGCAACCCTCTCCAATATTCTTGCCTGGAGAATTCCATGGACAGAGGAGCCTGATGGGCTACAGTCCATGGAGTTGCAAAGAGTCAGATACAACTGAGCTACTAATGCTTTCAGACCTGGAAGAGAGGTCTACATATGGGGCTTTGGAAAGGATATAACCTAGCTGTTCTCTAACTTCACAGAGATAGGAGAGAGGAAATAAGTTACCTGAGGTAGAAGGTATTAACTGAACAATTAGACATGAAGTCAAACTCCCTGAGAATCAGCTTTGGTATTGCTTAATATTTCTACAGAGTACTTAGCTAAAAAAATGCTTATACCTATTTTTCTTGCTTTATACCTGAAGAACTTAGAACCCAGTGAGGTTCAGTACATAGTAATTAGTTTTCATTGTGACTTTAATCACACATGGTAACTTGACATTTCATGCAATCCGTGAGTCTGTATGCCTTCCCAGAATTGCCACTATTTGTATTTTTCAAACAATTAGCCCTCAAGCAGCTAACTGGCTGCTTATATTAAAACAGGCTGAAAAATAAAGGCTACCAAAGATGAAAAGCAAAATACAAAAATCACTAGAATCAGTTCTTGTTTTTAAATAACATGACTACACCTGCAGAATATCCAAAGCAGCACAGGAATACCTAAGAAAGGTGTTTGGTGCAGTTGTGGTCACCAGTAAGACTGGTTTTCCCTGGAAGTGATATTCAATACAAAATATAGTTTGTCAATGCCCCATCACTCAGCCAATGTGTAGTACTACAGTGTAGTGTAGTTTTCTGGCACCTGGCTGCTACAAAGCCTTCTTTTTTGGCTCCTTGTAATGAAAGGTGAACATGAAGAAGAGCATCTGGGTCCTGGTACTCCTGAGATTTCTCTTCAGTGGACTGCCAGTGTACAGGTATCACAATACGGCACATGGCTCTACTCAAGGAAATGAGATTCCTTCTGGGAAAATGAAATCCAGCAGAAATGGTGTAGGAGTCAGAAAATCCTTCTAACATGTGCCTCTCCTACTGTCTTCACTCTCTCCCTTCACCAGAAGTGACCTCTCCATCTTCTACACTTTCTCCATACCTAGGCTGTCATTCAGATTCCAACTCATTTCATTTCCCTATAAAGCTTTCAAACTATCACAACTCCCAATAATGTCTTTCTTTTAATAACTATATTAAATTCATGCTTTTCCTTTTCTGCATTGCTAAAATATCACACAGAGTGTGCATTATCTCGTTGAACTGTACCATATTTCAAGTCAGAAACCTTCTGGCAAACCTTGTTCTGCCTTTTATTTCTCTATACATTCACCAAGCACAGAGTTTTATCAGTCTTCCTCTGAAATAGTTCTTGAATCTGACCATTCATATCCTCCCACCCCCCACCCCCCTGCCAACTCATTCCCCTTCATCAACTACCTTCACTTATTTGGTCACTTTCTAGTTTATATTGCCCAAGTCTGCTATTCCAACATATTGTCCACAATGTAATCAGAGTGGTCTTAATAAAAGGCAGATCAGATCATATCACTCTCCTGGGTAAAATATTTCAGTGACTCCCTCTGTTCTCATGATATGGGTATCAATTTCTTTTTTTTTTTTTTTTTCATTTTTAAATATCAGCTTTATTTTTTCCTCATTGATACAGAACATAGCTTACTATAACATCAAGTCTTAGTGGGGAAAAAAGAGAAAATCAGAAAGCAAAACCAGCCCCAAACAAAGATAACACACAACCATGACATAATTTGGCAACAGTCTAGGCTTAGAAATTTAAGAAGCTTGGAAGAGGA
>NW_011494767.1:584401-587151 GCF_000754665.1 Bison bison bison | reverse complement strand
AAAGGTTATAAAATATATACTTAGATGCTTGACTCCAGGGGTTTTAAGACAGAAGGGTTTAATAAAAAATAAATAAATAAGTATACTACATTAATGATCTGAGTGTGAGCAATAGCAAGGCTACAATAGTTAGAAATTATCAAGAGAAACAAGAGGAACTAGATACTTTTGTGGAGGATAAAGAATCTCAATGTATGTGGAACATTAAGAAAAAGGAATTAATGAAGTAGTTACTTTTAAATCTTTCATTTTGAGGCATGTGGATCCAATTTATTATTGACTAGTTTCACAGTATGTATTTGCCAGTTTGTGACCTGTGTAAGGGCTTCCCATTTTGGCTTTAGAAATCTGAGGAAACGAAGGGAAAACATTCCTTTCTGCCTGTCCTTATTACTTCATCTTCTGCTAAGCCTTATCCGTTGTATATGACTACATCTACCAACATCTATCATCAAAATCTATGCCAGAGCTATGATTAATCCACCTATAACTGATGAGTGTTTTCTGGTTGTATTTCTCAAGGCAAATGTTTCTGATATATAATACCATATATTAAAAGCCATATAAATAGAAAGATGGGGAAACAAAAACACAGACTATGTAAGTGATAGAAGAGTTTGTGCAGCACTAGAAGCAAAACAGAAGTTCACCTCAGTCAGAGGTGTGGGGGTAATTTCTCTTGCTGAGGCTCAGGTTTCCCTTTGATGGGTCTCTAATGGTTCATCTAAGTTCAAGTGGAGGAGTATCTTTCTTCTTTTAACCAAACATGCCCAGGTAGAGCTGCTTCTCTTTCCGATGGTAGCTGCTGAGTTCCAACTGTGTCCGCTGAAGGTACCTCCGGACGTTGGCGTCTTTTGGCTTCCTATTGACAGCAGCCATGAGGTAGTGCCGGGCCTGGTCATAGTCCTGCAGGTGGAAAAAGGCCACTCCAGCCCGATACAAGGCCTTGGCATCATCAGGCTGCCGCTCCAGGTCTTTCTGGCTGTACTCTTTCACCCGTTCATAGTTTACTGGTTCCATCTGAAGGAGACAGGCAGCCAGGTTGTTGTAGCAATCTGTCTGGGTGGTGTGAAGTAGGTTTTCTTGTTCAGGTGTGAGGGCCGGGCCCTGAGGTCCCAGATTAGGTATCGGGGAGGGCAGACTTGGATCCAGACCCCGCAGCTGCAGCAGAGCTCGATGGTACCCACTTACAGCATCCCGGTACTTCCCTTCCCGGTAACACTGGTTCCCTTTCTCCTTGTACAGCTGAGCCTCCTGCAGGCGTTTCTCCATAACTCTGTCGCCCAGTGCTCTTGAGGAATTGGGACGTGAAAGAACAACCGAAGCTCTAGGAATAGGAGCGAAGCGACGAATTTTGGCAGCTGACTTAAAAAAGCAAGGAAATTCTCCTTATCCAGGAGGCCTCTCAGGGAATGACTGCTTGATTCTACTACAGCCCCTTCCTTTCTTCTCTACAGTTACTTTTTAATCTCTGGAAGTGCAAGCATCTGATCAGGAAGTAGATGTGGAAACAGCAAAGCCTGAGATTAATTGATTTCCCAAAGCGGCGACTCCCGGGTGAGAAAAAAACACGAAAACTTTAACGCAGTAACTAAAGAGTCGTCTCAATTTCTTTTCATAGTTCACAGGGCTCCGCAAAATCTGGCCTATGATTATCTCTAGTCTAACTTCATCTCTTGCCATTTTTCCAAATCTTGCTCACTTCCAGACTTTTGTAAATTCCTCCAGACTGTTCCTAAACTTTCTTCTCCCTGCGCTTTGACTGGCTAGTGCTTATATATTCTTCCTATCTCATCTTAGATACGTTCTCAAAAATTCTCCATACATTAATACAGATGTTCATTCTATGTGATACTATAGTATCCTATATTATCATTATTTTCTAGATACAGAATTCTTAGTTATAAATAGTAAAACTACCTCTAGTTAATCAAAGCTGCACACACAAATTTTAAATACTAGATAGCTAATAGAATCTCCAGGATAGCTAAAAAATGAGACTTGGAGACTACCAGGCCAGTGATGATGCTCCAGGCCCCACTGTAGAATGGTTCCACACCATGATGCCTTGGATGAATAGAGATACCCCTGATCTTGGGCACTGGGTGCTACCACTAAGACTTTTGCCCTTGCCTCTGATTGATGGAGTCCAGGTCACATGCCTGAATCTTAACTGCAAAACATGCTGGGAAAGTAAGGTTTTGTCACCTATCTTGGAGAGTGCTCAGATATACTGCTTTATAGATTTGTTGAAGATCTTGAGGATAAGTAGCCTAACCACTTATTAATATTTAAATGAGTTAAATAGTTTAATGAGTTTAACAGGTTAATAAGTTAATGAGTTTCTTAAAAATGTTAAAGTTATCAGCTGGTATAGCATATATCTTGTATGTTCCTGGGGACCCCTTTGGATAGTACCACATTTGTGCTGACAAACTATTGAGGCTTAATGAAAAGAGTGTGGAAATATGAATGGAATATTGCTATTTACTTTCTGAGTGCAGCACATGTACCAAGGAATAGGAAGGTGACGTGGAGTTCAGGCAAGCTTTAGTGACAAGCAAGGATATCAAAAGGGGTTCATCTGCAGCACATCAAAAGAACACAGCTGAATTCCTCAGCCTGGTCAGAAATGGGCCCTGAAAGGGATCAAAAAGGTGACCAAAGAGGGTGAGAGGTACTGCAGTGTGCTTCTATAACACTCCATACTTCTCCAATCATAGCACTGATAAAATTTTATAGAATAGCTT
>NW_011494767.1:582245-584301 GCF_000754665.1 Bison bison bison | reverse complement strand
TGTGAAGACAGAAATAGCTTATCCATGCCTGCTCCATAGACAATGAGTAACAGATATTTTCAAAAATAAGTAATTGAAAGAATAGTGAATGAGGATAAAGACGAGGGCATAGAAGAAGAGGGAAGTGGGCACCAGAGAAGGATGCCAGGTTCCCGTGGGGTGACACGGATCAGTTCAGGCCTGATGCTAGCCACTACCACACAACTCCTTTCTTTCTAATCCACTTCTTGTTCTCTTTGGGAAGGATTGAGGTCTCTGGAAGATGGCCAAAAAACAATTAAGCGAGCAGCCAGCCCAAATTAATGCTCAAGTATCAGAAGTATCTGAGTGCTGAAAGCCACTTCTGTTTTCCCTCTCTCAGCTGAGGAGGGTGGGAACAGGTTCCCAAAGCCATCGCTCCTTTCAGGGGGATTTAGAAGGCATATAAAGGCCCCTGGCTGAGGACTTGCTTCCTCAGTCCACAGTTGGTGCCAGAACTCTCAATCCTCTACTGAGAGAAAATGTCCAGCCAGTAAGTATCTCTGGGAGATTTTTTTATTAATGCCTTAGTGTGTTGATGGTAAATGAGCTATTTCAAGAACTCCTGAAGACAACTGATGATCCATTTAAGGAAAGCCTTGGGTCTTGGTGGGAGAGTTTGTTTCCTCCTATATACATATTGAAGCAAATATCTAGAAGGAAGATCTAAGTTACAGTGGGATTTTTATGGCTTGGAATGGTCCTTGGAAGCAGTAATGAGCATGAAGATTCAATGAGGCAGACCTGGGTTCCACTTCTTTTCCAGTCATTTCCTAACTGTGTTATCTTAGGCAAATTACTTTTTAAAGTCTAGGCTTTTCCATATATAGGATAAGTAGTACTTACCTCATTTTGGTGCTGTGATATTTAAATGAATGAAGAGCATAGAAATTCCTTTTGATGGTATGTGGCACATAGTAAATGCTTAATAAAAGATAACTGCCTAAATTAGGCAGTCTTGTCAGAGCTCTCACTCTAAGAAGTTATATGAGCCAAAGTGAGAAGGAAGAACATTAAAAAATATATATATGTATATATGACCTAAATATTCTTGTCTGACTACTTTTAAAATGTAGTGAAGCTCTTGGAGATTGGTGACAAAATAAGACAGTGGGAAGAGATGATATAATATGCATGAATAGCAAAGGATGAGATATTGACCCCAAAACCTGTGGTCTCCCAGTTCATAAGAGGGAGAGGAATGCAACTGTCTGGGAGTCAAGAGAATGAATAATGGAGTAAGCTAAGGGTACTGACATGGTAGGATAATTCTGTGGGAAGGACTTGGTCAGGAAGAGAAGTGACAATGATAATGGGATTTATTGACTTGTCCTCAGAAATATGGGAAAACTGCAGAAGGCAAGTCAACTGTAATATTAAAAGGGAATTTCCTTGTCATCAAAGGAGAAAAACCAACCTGGGCCCCTTTGCCAACGTGATACATTCTGCCACCTTTCCCCGGTTTCTACCACCACCACATCTCCTCCCAAAACACTGTACTCCCAGCTCCAGCTAGACTGGCAGTACACACCAGCATTGAGTAGAGGACATCTTTTCTCCTGGAGCTCTGCCTCTGTCTCCATGGATTCCCTGAGATTCCACATGAACTTCTTCCTCATATTCCACCATTTCAGAGTTGAACATCCAGCTGGTGGTTACAAGAAACTGTTTGAAACTGTGGAGGAACTATCCTCACCGCTCACAGCCCATGTTACAGGTTGGTCTCAGCTTTCTTGAAGCCATCTTCTCTTTTTTGTCGAGAAAGCCATCTCTCTTTGCTGTCTCCTTATTCACTGGCATCTCTCAGCATAGGTACCCCTGTGGGCTACAAAGAGAGGAATCTGGAGATTTGGGCTTTTTATACCAAGAACCCATTTCCCCTTTTCTTTACTTTTCTAAAATATATATTTTAAAAATGCTACCTAACTGGAATTCCTTAACTACTGGGACTATACCTTTGTCATCTTTAAACTGTCTCCTCCCAATTGCCTCTTCTGGAAAATAGAAAAGATGAACCCAATGCTCTTTCTCAACTAGA
>NW_011494767.1:552665-582145 GCF_000754665.1 Bison bison bison | reverse complement strand
AACTAGATTCTGATGTTAACAGTCTAGATGCTAGCAATCAAATTAATGGTGTGTCTTTTAGCTGAGCCATGTCTTCTTTTCAAATTTTTATCAGAAATATAAATCTGTATAAAGTGGACTGCTGAAACTGAGCTGTATGAAATAATACATGTCGGGTTGGAGAGTTGACAAGGATTAAACAAATACTGCCATATGCTATACTTTCAAAGGACCAAAGGGCACAACCTGTTTAGACTGAATGGCCTTAAAACCTTTATTGTGTGTCCCTCATTTTGCAGAGAAGGACACTGAGGCCCAGAGATAGCACACAGCAAATCCTGAACCAGAATTCAGGTCTCTGACTGCCCTGTGTACTTTCTGCTACAGCAAGGTGACCTTTATCTGGACAATAGCCATATTCTCAAAGGAATTTAGCTCTATATTTTAAAAGCCAGTATCCTATTGTTTCACAGAAATGGTTTGTTCTATTGACACATCTTTTTTTTAGTATCTTGATCTCTACTTCTAATCCATTCCTCCTGTATCAAAAAATTTGAAAATTTTTCTTAAAAGTAAGATGGTAAAAATGCAAATGTATTGGTAGCTGGGAAAATCTGTTAGATGGAGAATCCCTTTCCATTCCAGATGTTATTCCCTGTCTCCTTCCAACCTTTTGTTTAAACTCAGAGATGCTGCTACATTTCCCACCATTGGTCGCCTAGAAAAAAGAGAGTCAGCCAGCAGGCATTTGCTGAGAGCTACCCTACGTAAGAGCTGGGAATGGAAATCACTGCCAGCTTTAGAAGTAAAAGGCTGCCCATCCAGATGGCTTATATAATTACTGCTCCTTACCAGGGGTGAGCAGAGCAGGTATAAGAAACAAGATTCTGTGTCTCGCTTTCTTCACAGGCAGGATCCCCCTCTGGCTAACCGGCAGTCTCCTTCGATGTGGGCCAGGACTCTTTGAGGTTGGATCGGAACCATTTTACCACCTGTTTGATGGGCAAGCCCTCCTACACAAGTTTGACTTTAAAGAAGGACATGTCACATACCACAGAAGGTAAAGAACACTAGGTTCCACTCCCCTTCCTAGGGTTGGGGCCTAGCTCAGCTCCTCCTTGCATGTACTTTTTAACCTCCTGAACCCAAGAGGAGACTTTATATTCACCTCCATTCAGAATCCTCCTGGGCCATGAGTCTGCATGGACACCTGGGACCTATAGGACAGGATAGAGAAACAGCAAAGAACTAGGGCTTTGGGCTCTGACATGCCTGGCATCAAATCCTATATGCCCTAGATACCATTTGCCTAGGTGGGTGCCCTTTGGCAAGTTGTTAACTTCTACTTCTTTGTTTTGTCATCTATAAAAATGGGAGAAGTAAAAGAATTTACTTCAGAGTTTATTACAAGGATAAAATGAGAACACAGTGCTTAGTCCATCAGAAGCATTTAATAATAATAATAGTCATTTTATTATTATTAGACCATGGATTGCTTGATTTCTTTCCTTTTTTATAATCAGAAAGGCCAATGGGAAGGAGGGAGGGGGTGTCACAGAGCAGGCAAGGACCAAATATGTCATAATAATACCAGGAATAAGTTTTCTAAAAACAGGAGATGGTTGCTAAAAGGCTTGAGGCCCTAAGCCATCACTCCAACTTCATTACAAAGACTCATTAGCACCACAATAAATACTTTGTTTTATGTTTTAATATGCAGGCCTGTTAGTGGCTTTGTTGATCACCACAGATTTCAGGCATTCTGAAGAGACATCAAAAGCAAGAATAAATGGAGTCTTGAAGTAGTTGGGATAACTTGGACTGTTTTAGAAGAGAAACAGATCAGGTCAAGCAAAAATTTAGCTATGAAAGCTTATTTTGGAGGTCAGAGAAAGCCTTTATATGCCTTCTAAAGACCTTGGTACTTTTTCCTCTTCACAAAAGTACAAAATCAAATTTTAATTGGCTCTCCACATGAGAAACCCTAGGCAACGTATGCTGTCTAGTCTGGGATATGGTTAAGGAGGTCTGCCTGTGTAAGAGACTGGATTCAAAAATATCTACTTTTAAAAGTAGCAAAATAAAATTTTAAATTAAAGAAAAACACTAGAGGAATATAAGTAAGATTGAAGGAAATCTAATTCAGCACACCATGTTCTATACCTCCCTGCTCAGTGTAGGCTGGTGAGTCATAGGCTACAGGAAGTCAGAGGCCCAATTTGAACTATCCATGGGGCTGCATAATATTATATGGAAAAGTCATATTTTCTGGCTCAGGCTATATATGCCAATCATCAGCTTCTCTGAGCCTTGATTTCCTCATCTGTCACTGTGAAGTTTATAGTTGAAGCTCATGGCACATTGTCTTCTTCTCCTTCAGTCACCCCCAAGAAAGTGACTTAACTCTTCATTCTTCATGTTGTGAATTTATGATTCTTGATAAGGGCACATGAATGACCTTCTATGCTCCCCAGGGACTACACTAATTCCCCTTCTCTGTGACTTTTCCCATGTCTCAATGTCCTTCAGGTTCATCCGCACTGATGCTTACGTACGGGCAATGACTGAGAAAAGGATCGTCATAACAGAATTTGGCACCTGTGCTTTCCCAGATCCCTGCAAGAATATATTTTCCAGGTTTCTGAAACCCAACTGCATGTTATTAAAGACATTTTACATTAGCCATTTTTCTCTCATGGCTTGAAAGTTACTGGACTAAAAAATCCATTTGCTTCTACAGGTTTTTTTCTTACTTCCGAGGAGTGGAGGTTACTGACAATGCCCTTGTTAATATCTACCCAGTGGGGGAAGATTACTATGCCTGCACAGAGACCAACTTCATTACAAAGATTAATCCTGAGACCTTGGAAACAATTAAGCAGGTAGGACACAGTGCTCAAAAGATATTGCTTAGGAATTTAGAATTTGTACCTTAGAATTAAGTATACTATACATTTTGTTTGGAAGAATATGAGAGCCAGATAGATTAAGTTTCAAATCCCTGCTTTGTCATCAACTACTAGCTATGTGACATAAGGCAGACTTTTCTTCTCATCTGTGAAATTTTAAATATTTATTGTGTTAATTAGAGGAAAACTGTATAAAATGCCTAACATATTTATTTGTGACACAAGTATTAAGTCCCTTCCATGTACCAGAATGTATGCTAGATGCAAAAGATACACCAGTGAGTAAGACAACACAGTCCCTGCTCTTCATGGTTTTTATAGGCTAGCATGAAACTGGCACATTTAATATTGAAAAGATTAAATTCATGGTTCTAAGAAAGTGTGTTGCATCAATTTTACACCTTCTTATAGAACTTCTTGTTAGAAATAAAAGCCATACCTTAAATGAAAAAGCATAAAGAAACACATGAGCAATATTAGAAAGTGATAAATTTTGCTGAGATATGAGGCAGTCTCAGTGCAGCATTCAGTAAGACAGATCTACATTTTCAACCAATGTTTATTAAGTTGCAGCTGTTTACTTTTTTTTTTTTTTGCTTTGTGAATTTATTTTTTAATTATTTTATTTTATTTTTAATATAAATTTATTTATTTTAATTGGAGGCTAATTACTTTACAATATTGTATTGGTTTTGCCATACATCAACATGAATCTGCCACGGGTGTGCACGTGTTCCCCATCCTGAACCCCCCTCCTACCTCCCTCCCCATACCATCCCTCTGGGTCATCCCAGTGTTTTCAAGGCATCATTCTTGCTTTCAGAACACTTAACAGCTAGGTGGAGAAATCAATTAATATATTACTTAACTATAATAGAACACAGAATATAGTAAGTCCTTTCACAGAAGGAAACCTTCTATGGAAGTGCATATAAAGATTACTTCTAGCAGTGTTGAGGTGTGTGAAGTGGGGCAGATCAAGGAAGGTTTAAAAGTATTGTATTTGAGTTAGAAATTAGAGGGAAGGTAAAACTTCATTGAATTTGGGAAAAGAGCATTTCAGATATAAGAAGTACCATGACCAAATGAATATAGGTGGGAAACTGGAGAATAAAGAATAATTTTTTTTGGCTAGAATTGCAGTATTTCTCAATGGAGGTGGCATTGGCATTGGGCCAGTGGCACTTCATCATTATGGGGACTGTCTCACCTATTGAAGAGGTTTGACATCCCTGGTCTCACCCACTAAACACCAGACATGTCCTCAATCATTGCACAAACCCCAAATGCTCCCCAACATTTCCACTTCCCCACTAGGGGACAATAGCACTTCTAGGTGCAAACTAATGTTCAAAGCATGGCATGTCAAGGGTAGAGTGAAACCAGAAGTTTGAATAATTGACAAAAATTTTGAATAAGTTGTTTGGTTGATGGTAAACTACTGAAAGTTTTTGTTCAGAGAAGTGGTATAAGCAAAGCTTTAGGTTATTTAATCTGGAAGCTATGCATAAGCTGTATGGGAGGGCAAAAGAACTAGGAGACCAGTTGGTGGAACCGAAGACCAAAAGGAGAAACTGAGTGTAATAGGAATAGAAAGGAAAGTAGTCACAACACTGGGTCTCAATACTACAGGCTGATTTATAATCCCACAGACTGTTTACTAAGGTTTAACATATTCTCAGCAGCTTTTTCTTGGTTTAGATGTATGTTTGTAACCACATATGAGTGTGTGTGTAGATCATTTACAGAAGTTCTGAAACTAAGTTTCTAAACTACTCTTTTGACTTTGACAGTGTATCAGATTGCCATGGTAATTTAATTGGAAGTGTGAAGTTCATGGTATGGCTCCGGAATAGACTTTATTAGGAGTCAGGTTTCATTGTGAGCAGCACTATACCCTAACTTCATATAAAAATGTAGTTTTAAAAATTTGAGGGTTTTTTTTGTTTGTTTATTTGTTTACCATGACTGAAATAGCCTGCTAACAAGTACCTTTGCCTCCAGACTGATTCCCTTAAATACAGCTTCCTTAATTCAGTAGAAGCAATTTTTTTCTAAAATGCAAGTATAAATGTGCCATTCCACAGTTTCCAAGATAAAGTTAAAACACAGACCTTTGTGGCTGGCCCACTTTTATTTCTCCTTCTCCATGTGTGCTCCTCACCACAGCCATACTGAATGACTAGACTTCCCCAAGCAGCATTCACTATTTACAACTCTATGCCTTTACAGTAAGGTTCCTGCTTCCTGGAACACATTGTTATCCTGCATCTGACTGACTTTTACTCATCTTTCAACATGAGTTGGAGTCATCGCCCTTGGGAAGCCCTACCTAATCTCCCAGTTTGGGTTAAATGGCTTTTCTTTACAGATATGGTTTTGCACTTACTACACTTATTCCAGCTCATCGTTCTAGTGTTGTTGTTCAGTCACCCAGTCATGTCTGACTCTTTACAACCCCATGGACTGCAGCATGCCAGGCCTCCCTGTCATCACCATCCCCCAGAGTTTGCCCAAGTTCATGTTCATTGTATCAGTGATGCTATCCAGCCATCTCATCCTCTGACACCCTTTTCTGCCCTCAATCTTTCCCAGAATCAGGGACTTGTCCAATGAGTCATCTGTTCATGTCAGATAAGCAAAATACTGGAGCTTCAGCTTCAGCACCAGTCCTTCCAGTGAGTATTCAGGGTTGATCTCCCTTAAGATTGACTGGTTTGATCTCCTTGCTGTCCAAAGGACTTTCAGGAGTCTTCTCCAAAACCACAGTTTGAAGGCATCAATTCTTTGGCATTCTGCCTTCTTTATGGTCCAGCTCTCACAACCGTATGTGACCACTGGGAAGACCATAGCCTTGACTATACGGACCTTTGTCAGCAGAATCACATTTCTGCTTTTCAACACACTGTCTAGGCCTGTCATCTCTTTCCTGCCATGAAGCAATTGTCTTCTGATTTCATGGCTATAGTCATGGTCTGCAGTGATTTTGGAGCCCAAGAAGAAGAAATCCGTCACTACTTCCACCTTTTCCCCTTCTATTTGCCATGCAGTAATGGGGCCAGATGCCATGATCTTAGTTTTTTTTAATATTTAGTCTTAAGTTGGCTCTTTCACTCTCCTCTTTCACCCTCATCAACAGGCTTTCTAGTCCCTCTTTGCTTTCCACCATTATAGTGGTATCATCCACATATCTGAGGTTGTTGATGTTTCTCCCACCTATCTTAATTCCGGCTTGTAACTTATCAGCCTGGTATTTCTCATGATATACTCAGCATATAGGGTGATAGCAGACAGCCCTGCTGTACTCCTTTCTCAGTCTTCAACCAATCAGTTGTCTAGTACAGTGCTGTCAATGGAACTTTGTAGACAACATTTCTATATCTACATTGTCCAAGTGCTGTTGAATACATGGATGTGGCTAATGTGACTAAGGAACTGAATTTGAAGTTCTATCTAATTATGATTAACTTACATTTAAATTGCTACATGTGGCTACAGTATTGGATACTGTCAATCAATACTGAAATTTTCAAAAGTAAGGACTATCTCTGTTTTCCTAGACACTGACACAGCATCTGGCATATAATAGAAGCCCAATGAGTACTTGACAAATGACTGAATGAATGAATGTCTTGCCTAATATTTAAATGAGTGCTAAAAACTCCCTAAGCTTTAAAACATATTCTCTTAATCAAAGAGAAAGAACTTTGATTAGATAAATATATAATCATGGATTATTTATTCAATAAATCTTTACCGAGTAGGTCCCAAGCAGAAATTCTAGTACTCTGCATCTTTTGACAAGTCACTTGACCTCTATGATTCCTCAAGTTCTCCTTATGTAAACTGAGAGATTTGTGATAGATTTATGGTTTTTAATTTTTTATGAGAATCCAAATTCAACTAAAGTACTGAATCCTGTCTTCAGAAGTTTCCATTAATTCCAGGAATTCATGGTTCCCCTGAAGTCTATTTAGGTTAAGACTTTCTATACTAGAATTCTGAGGTTTATTTCAGTTCCAAATTCATCTACATGTAAGACACTGGATTTGGTATTTAGGTTGTATCATACAAAATTTGTATTTTTGTAAAATGAAAATTAATAACTATCAACATGCAGTTCAATGTAATTCAATAAGGAAAATGTAAAGACATTTCAGGATTAAAATTTATCACTGTTTGAGGACAGCTTGTATGTACAAAAGGAAAATAACCAACCAGAGCAATGCTTTGTCTACATCAACAGAAGAACACAGTCAGAGAGAATTTGAAGATTTCAAAGGCATGAAGGGTCAATGTGGGGGTCAGAGAAGAGCTCTGCACTAAAGTTGGAACTTCCACAGGTTTGAAAGAAAGTAGGACCCCAGAGGGATAGAAGGAAGAGAAAGTGCACTTAGGGTGAAGGTGCAGATGGTCGTGGTGAGGTCAGACTGAGGGACCAAAGATGCAATACAGTTTTTCTCTTAACATGGGTGATATCTCTTTTCTTTCCATAGGTTGACCTTTGCAACTATGTCTCAGTCAATGGAGCCACTGCTCACCCCCACATTGAAAATGATGGGACTGTTTACAACATTGGTAATTGCTTTGGGAAAAATTTTTCAATTGCCTACAATATTGTAAAGATCCCACCACTACAAGCAGGTCAGTTTACCACTTTGACTCTTCTAAAACAAGTATCTATAATGTGAGAAAATTACTGGAAATACAAGATGTCAGATCAGAAATATGAGGACTGCACTATACGGACTGTTAAATTACTTTCAGATTTTCAGAAAACTATCCTCATCCTCACCCTACAAGGGAACAAATACCTAATAGCACCATAGTAGGAAATAACAAATTGCAAATACAAAAAGCATGTGGCCATGTTCTGTTCTACAGTGTTTCAAAGATATAGTGTATATGTGACTTCGATCATATAAAATTTAGATTCAAATCAAGCAAATAGTTATTGAGCATTTATCCATGTGCCAGACAAAATTAAGTTTTCAAACAAACATATGTATGTATATGAAAGTGTATTTAGTATTTTATATGTATTTAATTCCCAAACAAAACCTTTTAACTCATACGTAGACTATAGAGAAAGAATGCTAAAACAGAAGAGTACTCTTTAGAATTCTTCATTCATCCTCCATTCATTGTCAGAAATTTGATATTGATCTTGTTAATAGAATTATTTGAGTATATATGGATTTTTATTTAGTTTTTGCTTAGTATAATTTGTGAAGTTTAGATCCTGGACCAGCAGCATCACCTGGAAACCTGTTAGAAATACAAATCTCAAGCCCCACCTAAGGTAGACTGAATGAGTAACTCTGAGGGTGGGCCCATGCTCAGTATTTTCAGAAACTCTTTATGTATTTCTGGTGTACACTAAGGTTTAAAGACACTGCCTTAGTAGCAAATAAACTTTAATGTGCTTAAGAATTATTGTATAGGGCTATTGACACCAAAAGGGCTTCTCAGGTGGTGCTAGTGGTATATGCCAATGCAGGAGACATAAGAGACAGGGGTTCGATCCCTGGGTCTGACAACCCACTCCAGTATTCTTGCCTGGATAATCCCATGGACAGAGGAGCTTTATGGGCTACAGTCCATAGGACTGCACAAAATCGGACATGACTGAAGGGACTTAGCACCCACAAACAACAAAACCACATATTCCATAACTTTACGGCTAATTTAAGAGATTGTAAAAGTCACTTTGACCATACTAAAGTTTTGCCTTACTCCCTTGACTTAGAACCCACCTCCAGTTAGTAAGATGTGACTCCACTATACTCTATCTACCACACACTGTTTGAGTGCACTTTCCAAATCTGCTGCTATTTGGATTTTCCTGGGTGATTGCAGCTCCACATGAAATTTCCCTCAGAAATGCCAGTGACTGAGAAAATGGAAATAAACTCTTTAAAAAATCAAGATCTGAAAATGTATTTCTTTGCTCGCATAAGCTGTTCTAAATGCTTTGTATTTAAAAAAAGAGGCTGTTCCACAGCCTTTTAAAACCACTTTATTTCAGACAAGGAAGATCCAATAAGCAAGTCAGAGATCGTTGTACAATTCCCCTGCAGTGACCGATTCAAGCCATCTTACGTCCATAGGTAACTCGAAGGCCTGCTATGAATCTTCAGGAAAACTCAAGTTTAAAGATCTGCTTTGCCTACCTTTGATACCAGTCCTGATCATGACATTTTCTTGCAGAAACCTAAATTTAAATGTAATTAATTTCATGTAGGCACTGTTGATTCATATAACTGAGCATACCTCATGTGTACATATTTCTCTGTGGTTTGAGCATCAACCCTTCCCACTCACAAATTTATTTCTGTTTCTGAACAGTTTTGGTTTGACTCCCAACTATATTGTTTTTGTGGAGACACCAGTCAAAATTAATCTGTTCAAGTTTCTTTCTTCATGGAGTCTTTGGGGAGCCAATTACATGGATTGTTTTGAATCCAATGAAACCATGGGGGTAAGTCTTACATTTATTTGTCAGGTTTATGATTCCAAAGAATATGTGTTTCATAATGCATACTTTTTTTCTTTTTAAATGCATCAAAATATTCTCACTTTTAGGTTTGGCTTCATATTGCTGACAAAAAAAGAAAAAAGTATATCAATAATAAATACAGGACCTCTCCTTTTAACCTTTTTCATCACATCAATACCTATGAAGACCATGAGTTTCTGATTGTGGATCTCTGTTGCTGGAAAGGGTAAGAGAGCACATTGAATGAATAAATGTTACATCTCCAATTGGTCCTGGAAATCAGGTTTGTTTGTTTGTTTGTTTTGGAGATACTGCTTTCAACATTTAATCTGAATTATATATTTTAAAAGCATGCTTAAGTCACAAAATATGATTGAAAAAGCTGTAGGGAGTTTAGGTAATCAGAAACACAAACTGAACCTCACAACCATGGTTAATGATTGAAAAGTGCTCAGGTCCATGAAACAGACCTAAAAATAAAAGATTCTATGACTTGATGAATGAACTTAAACTTAATTTCCCTCAAATTTAACAAGATCCTTTGAGGAGCCTTAAACTGCATCTACTCTGGGTTTGATTTTTTTAAAAAAAGATAGACATACTTTCTTCAGAACAGCAAGTCACTAAAAGAGACAGTAGCCCCTAAAGACACAGACAGAATGGTGATAGAGAAACAGAGCAGAAAGTTTCAAAGGCTGCTGTTATTTAAACATATCCATGAAGCAGGACTCTTTTCTCTACCCAGAGTGGGCAGAAGTGGTTCCAGTATACCTGAGTCTTTAGGAGTTTCTAGATTGAAGACTAAAGAAGAGACAGGCATTTCTGCTTTTAAAAGACATGCATCATGTCTCTAAAATTATTTTAATTGTCTGTCCTCACATTTGACTTCTTATTTTTGCAGATTTGAATTTGTTTATAATTATTTATATTTAGCCAATTTACGTGAGAACTGGGAAGAGGTGAAAAAAAATGCCAGAAAGGCTCCTCAGCCTGAAGTTAGGAGATACGTACTTCCTTTGAATATTGACAAGGTAAACACCCTCTACAAAGATTTCAGATATAACAAGAATGTTTCATTTTTCTCAGGACTTTTTCTCCTGCTGTGTGTTTATACATAAAGGCTCAAAATTTCTGAACTGGAAGGGACTTTAAAAA
Organism: Bison bison bison; assembly: GCF_000754665.1. NCBI lineage: Eukaryota > Metazoa > Chordata > Mammalia > Artiodactyla > Bovidae > Bison > Bison bison. Next base: position 571,603 of record NW_011494767.1, on the reverse strand, counting down.
TTAGCAAATTCAATTCCCCTCATTTTATAAGTGAAACTGAAGCTCATGACTTAGCAAAATCCAGTTATGACAGAGTCAAAGTGAAAACTGGTTTTTTTTTTCAAAATCCTTTTAAAACTGATTGCTAAAAAACAAACAACAAAAAACTGATTGCAATCCAACTGGTTAGAACATAAACAAAAACAGTGGGATAAGTGAGCGAAAATAACTTAAAACAATAGGTTGGTAATCTTTGAAGGCTTTTAGGCTAGGCTAAAATGTTTGTGTTTTATTTGACCGGTCGTAGGGTATTAAGGATTTTGAGTAGAAGAAAGACATATTCAGAGTTAGTGAACTGGGTATCAAGTGTACTGACTCTTCTAGTTGTCTCTCCTGCTAAATGTCCAGCCTCCCTGAGCAAGTCTCTCAATGAGCAAGTTACCCCAAAGTTCAGTTGCCTGCTCTGAAACCTAAATAAATGGGACTAAATAATAACTAGGTCATTTGCTGTTTTGATTTTCTAAAATAAGGCTGTGTCATGTGTAAGTAGTATTGGAAGTGAAGGAGAAAGATAGGGACCTGAGACTGGAGACAATTTAAATTACTCAGGTGCCAGAAAAGGGTAGTGGTAGTAGCAACAGAAAGACAAAAGTGAGTGTTCCTACAGCTAGAATAAAAAAGGATCCTACATTTGACTGGATGGCAGAATGAATTAAGTCTTAGACATGCAAAACCCTATGTGTCTAGAGTGTTGATACCTTTGGAAATAGGAACTGCAATAGGCAGAGCAGATTTGGAGATAAACATGAACTGTAGAACTAGGAGGAAAGGGTAATAATGAGTAAAAGGGCTGACTGGAAGACAAACCCAGGTTGACCGGGGCTTCCAGCTTTCTAGTGTGTGATTTGGGGCAAGACATTTAGTCTTTTCACATCCCCTTTCTTTATGGACTTTCCTGGTGGCTCAGAATTTGCCTGCAATGCAGGAGACTCAAGTTCAACCCCTGGATTGGGAAAATACCCTGGAGAAGGAAATGGCCACCCACTCCATTATTCTTGCCTGGAGAATCCCACGGACAAAGGAGCCCAACAGGCTACGGTTCATGAGGTCGCAAAAGAGTTGTACACAACTGAGCAACTAACACTTTTATTTCATTTTCTTTATCTATATCCACCATACAGGATTTTTGTGATCAATAAATGAGGTGATATATATCAATCTCTGAATATAGTCCCCCACATAAACTGTTAAATAATATTCATTATAATTCTCATCAACAACAAAGAAGTATGAACTTTTGCTGCTAGCAATGTCTATCCTCATATATTTGATCATCATTTCAATGCCAATAACTATTAGCTCTTTTCTTCTAACCCTGCTTTGTGTCACAAGGACCTGCACTTCCACATGAAAGCCTATCAGATATCTTCATGAAGATGTTGTTGATCATCTAGAGCTAACAGTTATTGGCATTAAAATGATGATAAAATATATGAGGATAGACATTGCTAGCAGCAAAAGTTCATACTTTGAAGTAAGTATTCTAAAAGAAATTTACAAATTTGTTGATTTTAAAAAATGAGGAACTTGACAGCCAGAAAATGTTGAAAGAAAAGATAGCCAAGCACATAAGTTGGGGAAACACCCATGTACAGAAAGTGGTAGGAAAAGAGGAATCATAAAAAGAAAGAAAAAAAAATCACTAAAGGGTCCTAGTTACAATTAAGAGAGGAAAATGCCACATTGACAAAGCAAGAGAGGGCTTCATTGATGTCCACTGCTACATATAGGCAAGCTGGAAAAAATGAAGCTAAAAAAAGAGCCAAAACCCAGATTTAGTGACCTCCAGGAGAATAGGGAGAGAGGCAGAAATCAGGTTTCAAGCCACAGTGACAATGTGATAGCAATTACTATAGCCTGTACTTTTAAAGTTTGGCAATAAAGAGAAAACTAGATCATAAATTAGAGAAAGAAGAGATAAACAAATTGAAGGAGGGGCTAAGGAAGGGAAAGAGTATAAGATGACTAAAGCTTCAGGTTTAGTGATTGAAATAATGGTGATATTTTTAAATATATCTTTCTTATTTTTGAATAGGCAGTGCATTTAATTAGTCAGAAAATCAAAATGATCTAAAAAAGTTTGCACTGAAAGTGTCACTCCAACCACTGTCTGCATCCATTCCATACCATTCCTCTTCACTTCTATGTGTAACTTTTAATGTCTTTCCTTTGCATTTGTTTGTTTATGAAAATATAAAAAAATGTCAACATATAGAATTATTATTCCCACTTTTTACACAAAAAGTAACTTTCTATATCCACATTTTTATTCCTTGCTTATTTTCATTTTAAAATATATATTGAAGATCTTACTTTCTTCAACCACACAGTGTTCTTTTTTACCAATATGCTGCAGTCCCTCACTGCTGAGCAACAGAGTCATTTCCATTTTTTGACTGTAACAGATAATGTCACAAGGAATAACTTTGTATGTATGTTCTTTTATGTATATGCAGATATAGCAATAGGATAGACTGTCAGACGTGAGTTTGCAGTATCAGAGGATAAACACATCTGTTTAAAAAAAAAAAATAGTGAGAGGGAGAGTGAAAAGAAGGTGCTGGTTTGGAAAGCAAAGATGATGTTACAGATCTCTTACATTAAAAAGCCTGAATTTAATAATAGAAAAAATAAGATACAACAGAGTAAAATCATTAAAGTTACAGTCCCATAAGTAATGTGTTCAACATCAACATTTGAACTAATTTTTTTTTCTTAATTCATACAATGCTACAGATCATAAGGACTCACTATGTTGGATCAATTGTTACTTCCAGGTCTTCTATATGGAGAGAGAGAGAGAGACATATATAAAATTTTCTTTATTTTGCCACCTTTAGGTAGTCATATATCAATATGTATATATACATACATGCTGCTCTCTGCTTCCCAACATCACCACGAAGAGCCTCGAGGTCACACTTCACGGAATCTTACAAGATCCATTCCTCACCTCCTCTCTCTTCCCAATTCTGAAAATCTTTCACTATTTCCTTTTAGTTCATTGTACATCACCAGAAAAATTCCATCTATCCTCTGCTCAGAAGGTTCCTTCCATCTTATCTCTTTTACCAAAAAAATCTGATACTCTCTAGGACACTGGTCTCTTCAGCAGCAGTTTCCAGGGGTAGCAGTTTCTCCCCCAGCCCTTGTACCACTGGGCCTGGAGTTGGAACACTTGTTCCACTTTGCTGCTTCCAAACCACTGATCCTTCTGCCCACCCTTAAAATCTTTCAATTTCAAATCTCACTTCAACTAATTATATACCCAAGTGGTATGTGTACATATATATATATATATATATATATATATATAACCCTTCATTATTGTTTTCACATACTAATCACCACTCCCTCTTCTTTTGGCTCAGTGTCACACTCCCCTCCCTGATCTACTTCCAACAATCAGTGATTTCAGTATACACATCATAGATGATTCTTCCAACAGCCTGGCCTCAGTTCTTTGACATCTTCCACTGATCCATCTGTCTTCCATTCTGACTCAGCCACTCACTTCCCAAGTCATACAATTGACCTTGCTATTACCTTTGACTGTGCTTCTATCATAACCTTGGTTCATACAGGACACATTCTGACTTACCTTTCAAGATTACCAACCCTATTACAATTCCCACCAGAACCTCCAATCTATTGAACCTGCTCACCATCTCTCACTCCTCTGAAGACTTATCTTACCTCCTTATTCAGGTAAAATTTCATGATCATTGTAATCACCCCGTTGAGTAGATCCTCATTTCTCTTGCCACTTTCTTACTTTATAGAATTTATTTGTCAAAGTCATAAATCTTAGTTAAATTCAACTCTCCACCCACTCCATGCTTATACCTCTAAGGCTCAAATTAAGTGCTAAAAATACACAATTGTGTTAATTGGCCCATTGACCACAAACCTTACTGCAACATTTCCCAACTTCATTTTCCTAGTTAAGTATTTCACACCCTCCTCTCTCAAACTTCTAACACATCCCACCTCCACACTCATACTCAATTAATGACTCTGTTTCCTCTTTTACTGAAACAAATGAAAGAAATCAGAAAAGAATGTAGACTCCTGCCACCACATCTACCCACCCACCAGCATCTGTACTCATACTGAATTATCCATCATCTTATTCAGAACTAGTGTTTCCCATCCTTCCTCACCAACTCCAGGACATTATTCTACAACTCTCCCACTCTGTCATATATTTGTCATTAACTCATGCATATCATGCTGTTATTTTGCCTTCTTATAAAATCCTTCTCTTGACTCTTCTTGCCCCTTCATTTATCCCTTCTTTCCTGTCTTGTGGCCCCTTTAATGTTGGAGGGCACCAGGACTCAGCCCTTTGTCCTGCTTCTATTTGTACTTTCACTCCTTTGTAAAGACTCATGCCTTAAAGCAACCTGCACTTCCACTTCCAACTTCCTCTTAACTCAAGATTCTTATATGTTATTGCCAATGCTGTCTTTATTTTGATGTTCAGTAAATATCTCAAGTTTAATAAGACAAAACTCAAACTTCTTCTCTTCCCCTACAAAAAAATTTATCCCTCCTTCAGTAATCCCCATCTTTATTGTGACAACTCCAACTTTTAACTATTTGGGCCCAAAAACCTGGAGCCATCCTTGACTTCTCACTTAATTTCATGCCTGTTCCCTATCCAGTATCTTATCTATCAGGAAATCCTCTGCTCTGCCTTCCATTCCTCACTAACTTCAGTGCTACTAGCCCAGTTTGAACCATTGTTTTCTTTTGACTAGACTACTACAAGACAGACTGGTTTCCCTGATTTCACACCTGCATATCCCCTATTCTTAAAGGGATCTTGACAGAACAGCCAGACTGATTCTTTTAAAAATAAATGATAGCCTTGCAAACTCTTCTGCTCATCTCTTGCTCACAGGAAAAACCCAAGTCCTCACAATGACCCATCAGGCTCTAACCAGTCTGACCCCATTATACCCTTCTACCTTCCTCTCCTGTGTTCTCCCCCCAGCTCAGCACAGCCAACCTGGTCTCCTTAATGCTCTTCAACCACACTTGACAACACTCCTGCCTCACGAGTTTGCAATTTGTTCTCTCTGCTTAAATGCTGTTCCCCAGATATCTACATTGCTTCCTTCATCTCATACAAGTTTTACCCCAAATATCACCTTATCAATGAAGCCCATCCTGACTACCTACTAAAATTATAAATCACTTACCTGTCACACTTCTGATCCCCCATATTCTGCTCTGTTTTTCTCTCCACATTCATGATATACTAAACACTTTATCTATATTTATAGTTTTCCAAATTAGAATGTAAACTTCATAACAATAGGAACTCTGTTCTCTGAAATATCACAAGTGCCCAGAATAGAGTCTAGTACAAACCATGTATTCGGGTATTTAATGCAAAACTAAATGCATATGTTCTTTGAAGAGCTCATGATATTCATTCCTTTCATAATATAATCTGAAAAATGACGTGGGGGAAATTTCGGTATCAAGAGATCTTAGAAAACATCAGGTCCAGTAGTTTTTTCATTTGTTTTCTTTTTTGACAACATAAGGATATGATATTTTTCCAATAAAATCAAAATATAGCTAACTTTAAAGGAGATAAACATTGTATGGATACCTAGAGGTTGAAGTCTTTGTTACTGTGAAGCAAAATACTTCTTTTTCCAGAGCCACATCCTCAGGGCCCTATATGTTCTTTGAGGTCAGTCTCATTTCACAGATGAGAAGACTAAGGGCCTACGAGGTTATATTTCTTTTATATATCACTGACTTTCCCAGTGATACACAGTCAGTGACTGACATGGACATGGGCAGCTTTCCCAGTTGTGTTCTTGGTCTTGCCCTTCTAGAGTTTTCTGTACTGATTCTTCTACATGTTGACTTAAGAAATGAAGAACTCAGGAAACTAAACTTGGAAACTGTTCTCACAGCTGCTTGATTTTTATTCCTTGCTCACTGAGGTTTCTGTTATCCTCTTTCTTAGGCTGACACAGGCAAGAATTTAGTCACACTCCCCAACACAACTGCCACTGCAATTCTGTGCAGTGACGAGACCATCTGGCTGGAACCTGAGGTTCTCTTTTCAGGGCCTCGCCAAGGTGAGATGGTATAGGAAAAAACTTCACATGTGAGAGAACAAAATGTTCCACTCAGAGAGAGTAACTGAGTTTTCCTAAGCGTGTATTTTATTTTGTAGCATTTGAGTTTCCTCAAATCAATTACCAGAAGTATGGTGGGAAACCTTACACATATGCATATGGACTTGGCTTGAATCACTTTGTTCCAGACAGGGTAATTAATCCCTCTTCCTAATATTCGAACAGTACTTGAATCATATGTAAGTCAAGTAAAGCATATTGACTGACTAATTTATTGACTAATTTTTCTTTCTTATAAGCAGCTCTGTAAGCTGAACGTCAAAACTAAAGAAACCTGGGTATGGCAAGAGCCTGATTCATACCCCTCAGAACCTATCTTTGTTTCTCACCCAGATGCCTTGGAGGAAGATGACGGTAATGAGAGTAATAGATGTGTCTGAACCCTCTCTTCTCATTGGAGTTCATATAGTTAATTCACTAGGAGAGGAGTTATGTTGATTATTTCCAAATGTTCAGAAATAATCCTTCCTGCTATTGAATAGGACAGCACTAAAGAATGTAAATGTGTTTGAAAATAAGTTTTATCTTATGGTCAGGTTTCATTAGGTACTGTTGGAAAAATGCTTAGAGCACCATCGGGTGTCACAATGGAATATCAGTATCTGCTCTAGATGGAGGCGAGAAGGAAGAAGGAGCAGCATGCTATCTAGGTTTTGCCTTTCCAGTCCAAATACATTTCTGAAAAGAAATAGGGTTCTAAGGAGAGAAACTGAATATTCTAACTGATCCAAGAGAATGAGGCTTTGAGATTCTGGTTCTAGTTTTTCATTTTAGTAAGCTGAGGCTAGAAGGGGATCCAGAGCAACAGTCGATAAAACAGCAATTCAGATACACTCAACTACAAAGCTGGGACAGCGGGGTAGGTGATACTCTCTGGGATTAAAATATGGGAGACCACAGAGAAATGAATAGAATAAAGAGTTTTAGAGCCGTTTTACACTAAGTGATTTTACATTTGCAGTGCATCCAGTCAAAACTGCAAAAAGTTTGTTCCTATTTTGTTTGATGGAAGTAAGCATCCAAGCTAGGTCTTGGAAATTGTAGAAATAATGTACCTTACTGTTTTGAAAATCTTTAATATATGTTTCATTTGATTGTCACAACATTTTTTGCAGTAAATAGAGCAGGTGTTAAATCTTATGACACAAAGAAAAACACAGAAACATTCATTAAATAAGAATTCAATGAATATTTACTGTGTTCTAACCATTGTGGTAGGCTATCAGGATACAATGGTGGGCAAGAAAGACACTATCACTCCCTTCCTGGAGCTTATAGTCTAGGGGACTTGAAAATTTAACATCCCTCTCATGGTTGCCATGGGCTTTGTTGGTGACTCAGGCGGTAGAGAATCTGCCTGCAATGCAGGAGAGAACTCTTGCTTGGAGAATTCCATGGACAGAGGAACCTGGCTGCCTACAGTCCATGGGGTCACAGTCAGACATGATTGAGTAACTAACACTTTCACTTTCATGGTTGCCACACAGCCAGGTGGCAGAAGAGTCAGAACAAGCTATCAGGTCATCTGTTTTTCTTTATTTCTGAGTGTAATGTCTCCTGTATTAGTTCAATGATATTTAATCTATGGCTCTGGGCTTTTTTTTTTTTTTTTTAATTCAACACTGCCTTATTAACTTCTCATTAACAGGTGTAGTTCTGAGTGTGGTGGTGAGCCCTGGGGCAGGACAAAAGCCTGCTTATCTTCTGATTCTGAATGCCAAGGACTTGAGTGAAGTTGCCAGGGCTGAAGTGGAGATTAACATCCCCGTCACCTTTCATGGACTGTTCAAAAAATCCTGAGCACATTCTAGCATGACATGTTTCTGGTGACAAAACACAGAGAAACGTAGTTAGGTCTGCAATCAAATTCTGTTTAGCTTTAGCCTGCTGTCTATAAGGGTTTTAACTTGCAGATGCACACCGTTTTGCAGTATTTTACAGAAAGCACAGAGTTGAGTAAGGAATTCCTTTTTAAAAAGTGCTTATTTAGATAATCGTACTTCGTGAGACAGGCACATCATAACTAAAAACTCTTTATATATTTACAATCAAATAGAAAATGAATGTGAATTTATTAAACTGTTTTTCATTCCTATTATAAAAGTGTATTTTAGGCACCCATCTGCTCCTATTACTTTTTAACATTTAAAAGCCAAAGTCCTCTACAGCTGATATGTATATAGCTTTGCTGTGTCAAGGCAGCATCTTGGAAAAAGGCTTAGTTACTAAATGTCAAATCAAACTTTTTCTCAAACCAGGGACTTTGATCTAAGACAATCATTGTAATTGTATGCACATATGTATTATTATTCAAAGATTCTCATGGTTTAAACTTTAATATTTCCATTTAATATAGGCAATTATTACTATTTCTGATTTCACAGTAAGGAAGCCTGTTTCTAAGTCACTGAGGGCTGTCAACCAAATAACTTCTCAGAGATTACATTATCTATTAGAAACTTATATAACATAAAAGCAATTACATATAGTAGTGACTATTTTTTTTAAATAGCATAAAATACTTACAAACATAATTGCTGTTTAAAATCAGATTATGGGGATAATAATGTGTATGGGGGGGTTATACTTTGTTGCCTCTTCTGCTTAATTACATAAGCACTGTGCACCTGACTGAAGAGAAAATGAGAAAATAGAAAATACTGTCATTAATGTTCAGATATGAATATAGTTTAAGCACTTTTGTTTTTAAAATTATTCTTTTCTGAGATACATGTTGCAAAAAAAAATGAAGATTGACAAAAATTTTTATTCTATATCTTAATCCTGTTTGACTAAGTAAAAACAGCTTGAAGGAACAGACTGACTTGGGTACTTGATGCATCCATTTGATTTCTTTATTTAGATAAAATGCAAACTCATTTTTTAAGATTATAAGTACTCATTAAAATATACTTTTCAAAGAAAATCTAAAATTGCAAAAAACAGAAATTATAAAGTAAAATCATACAGAGCTCATCTAAGCACAACTACTGGTCTTTTCCATCATTTCCCATGTGTGGCTTTTTAATGTAATCATTATTTCTTTGGGAGTAATTCCTAGGTAAACCTAGATATCTCAAAAAAAAAAAAAAGAAAAATGCCATAAAATAACATGGAATATGTGACTGTAGATAAACATCAATCTGCTGGATTTTGTCTCTAGATGTGGCACGTGAACTTAATTCCACAAAGAAAGCTATTCATACATTTATTTTAAAAATGCAAAAAATAAATTACTGAATAATTACCTAGTTTTGTGCTTATTTAAGTCTCTAAATTTAAGAGAATTCCTAATACTGTCACTTCCCACACTTGCCAATCAGCCCCTGCCTTCTTCCCATTCCTTTTCCACAGGAAAGTCTGGCAGTTCTTTGTGCCTGCTTCTCCAGTTGGAAGATCCCACTTTGAGCTCTATGCTCTGTGGAGATAGCCACAGTGTTAAGAAGGGAGAGAGGCACATCTGACTAAAGGAACATTCTGTCAATACCTTTTCACCAATTGGATTGAATATATAATCATTGCTGATATTATACCAAAAAGGCTTAGGAGCTGCTTTACAAGTGCAAAGATAGAACATGAGTTTTAAAAACTTAAATTAGGATAAGGGAGATTTAAGTCAAGCAGGAAGGATTAACTCAGAAATTCAGATTGAAAAAATTAGGTAACCTGATTTCTAAGAATCAAAGGTATTCATCTGGAGGAATCTAGAGAATCATGTCCCATCCAAAAACAAATAAATATGTTTTAATGGGAAAATTCAAATTAAGATAAACAAACCTATTAGTAAGTAGCTACTTTTAAAATAAGTTGTTTGAAGTCAGCTTTCTTCCATTTCAACACCCTATTTGTCATAGCACAGGAGAAATAATAACATCTTTGAGAATATAAAAAAAGTAATTAGTAGCTGATAATTGCCTCATGACAATCTAGACAGAGTTCCTATCAGTCAATTCAGTTCAGTCGCTCACTCATGTCTGACTCTTCGGACCCCATGGACTGCAGCATGCCAGGCTTCCCTGTCCATCACCAACTCCCGGAGCTTGCTCAAACTTATGTCCATCGAGTCAGTGATGTTATCCAAGCATCTCATCCTCTGTCATCCCATTCTCTAGCCTTCAATCTTTCCCAGCATCAGGGTCTTTTCCAATGAGTCAGTTCTTTGTATCAGGTGGCCAAAGTATTGGAGTTTCGGCTTCAGTATCAGTCCTTCCAATGAATATTCAGGACTTATTTTCTTTAGGATTGACTGGCTTGATCTCCTTGTTTTCCTCAAGGAACTCTTAAGAGTCTTCTCCAACACCACAATTCAAAAGCATCACTTCTTTGGTGCTCAGCTTTCTTTATGGTCCAACTCTCATATCCACACATGACTACTGGAAAAACCATAGTTTTGACTATATGGACTTTTGTTGATAAAGTAATGGCTCTGCTTTTTAGAGTTCCTATACTATATTCTAAACCAAAAAAAGATCAACAGGCAGCAAAGCCAGCCTACCTTCCAAGAATTCTGTGGCCGTTTTATTCTATCATCTACAATCTGGCTGAAGAATAAAGTGCAGTGCTTTCTTCTGTAAACACATAAGAGTGATCAATGATTAGGATTAAGAGAAAATGTCTCCTAAAGGATCCCTTAGGGAATACCAAATCAGTCTCAATGGGAAAACAATCTCTGAAAGACAGGAGAAGAAGAAACTTATACTCATTGAGTGCCTTTTACTTTTACAGAAAGGTGGAAATTACTCCGAATATTATACCCACCATGATACTATCTTCACCATTTTAAAGATCAGGAAAGGGAGGTCAAGTAACTTTTCTAATAGTCACAAAACTTAAACTGAAATCTAAGCCTATCAGTCCTTCCATTAAAAATTTGGTTTCTGATGCTTTCTAAAATATTTCTATTAATTTAAAATTTATTTCAAATACAACCACTATCATACTACTCAGTCATCAAAGTGAAGTGAGTGAAGTTGCTCAGTCGTGTCCAACTCTTTGCGACCCCATGGACTGTAGCCCACTAGGTTCCTCAGTCCATGGGATTTCCCAGGCACGAATACTCAAGTGGGTTGCCATTTCCTTCTGCAGGGGATTTTCCTGACCCAAGGACAGAACCTGGGTCTCCAGCATTGCGGGCAGATGCTTTACCATCTGAGCCACCAGGGAAAGCTGGGAGCAAATAAAATCTTTGACAATTTAGTAACTCCTACTATTGATAGTGGGTCAAATGCTCCTTGAATAATAGTAACCAACTACCAAGTATATATTATGCCAGGGATTCCACTAATTAGTCTTTAAATATATAGTTTTGATAATGCTATTTTGCAGGTGAAGAAAGTAAAGCTCAATAAAGTTAAATAACTTGGTCAACTTTCCACACAGAATGAAAATCTGATTCCAAATACCAATGTATGTGTTGAGCACCGTGTTGAGCTCACATGTGTTGAGCACTCCTACCTTGAGGTAGTTCACAATTTCAACATTAGATCACTACATTCCTTTTGATGACATTTTTAAAAACCACTTTCCATTGATTTCTGTGAAAATATGTTACATGAAAAAATTAATGTGGAATACAAAGTGATAATGACCATGTCCAATCTGATTCCAAAGTTTGAGAAGTTATGCAAAGTCCAAATGTTACTAAGCTATTAGAACAAAGATGTCTATTGTGTCTCTTGGACTTATCTATGTAATAAGCAAAGGTTTTATGTATTTCTTTTAGTGTGCCATAAAAAGTAATTCTGACAGTAAAGGTTTTGTGAAGCAAGAAAGTTAGAGAATCTCTGTTTGAGACTCTTGTTTTTAACTTAGTAGGTAAAGCTGTAACCTCATAGGACCTAGTCTAGAGGGTTATGATTTAAATAAGTTTATAAATTCATCCTCAAGACAATCCATTTTATATCAGTTATTACATTAAATTTGCATTAAAAAGCTTTACTTATTTTGAAAAAAGAAAGATGAAAGAATAATATTCAATATTTATATGATTAGTCTGGATATTTCATATTCTAATATGTTGATAATATTATACTAGATTGATAAAATATGTTTGAGAGGCTGCCAACAATAATTTCAAAACTCACTGTTTCTCAAGATTTTTTTAACTTGGATTCATCTCCGTATCTATATATATACTCTCTCTCTCTCTCACACACACACACATATATATACATATACACATATATCTTAATCTCTTTCCAAAAAGTAAGCAAAAGTGTATCACCCCTTTATAAGAGCAACCCTTGCATTGAGACATAGGACTAAGAATTAAAGATCAAACAATCTACCACACTAAAAGAAGAAATATTGCTAAGTGTTAGGGAATTATATAATAGTACATTTGTAATAGAACTATTAATGAATAAATAATCCAAGAAGCAAAAAATATATATTATGGCTGAAGCTATTATAAAGAGAGTTGTAAAAGCCTTGATGTGATGACTAAGCTGATGTGAAATGTAAAAGAGACTTGAATATTCTTTATAAGTAGTTATGAGTTATTATTTCAGTGCTATGATAGGAAGTAGTACTAAATAGTACTAGATCTGCCTTGAATGGTTTGGGGGAGGTATTATGTACCTAACATAGTGCCTAACATGCAATGAAAGTGAAAGTTGCTCAGTCGTGTCCGACTCTTTGTGACGCCATGGACTATACTGTCCATGGAATTCTCCAGGCCAGAATACTGGGGTGGATAGCCTTTCCCTTCTCCAAGGGATCTTCCCAACCCAGGGATCAAACCCAGGTCTCCTGCATTGCAGGTGGATTCTTTACCAGATGAGCCACAACAGAAGCCCAAGAATACTGGTGTGGGTAGCCTATCCCTTCTCCAGTGGATCTTCCCAACCAGGAGGAATCCAAACAGGGTCTCCTGCTTTGCAGGTGGCTTCTTTCTTTTTTTAATGAGAATTAAAAATTTTTTTTTATTTATTTATTTTAATTGGAGGCTAATTACCTTACAATACTGTAGTGGTTTTTGCCATATATTGACATGAATCAGCCATGGGTGTACATGTGTTCCCCATCCTGAACCCCCCTCTCTCCTCCCTCCTTATCCCATCCCTCAGGGTCATCCCAGTGCACCAGCCCTGAGCACCCAGTCTCATGTCCCAAACGTGGACTGGCGATCTATTTCACATATGATAATATATATGTTTCAATGATAGTCTCTCAAATCATCCCACCTTTGCCTTCTCCCACAGAGTCCAAAAGTCTGTTCTTTATATCTGTGTCTCTTTTGCTGTCTTTCTAAAAGGGTCATCGTTACCATCTTTCTAATTTCCATCAGTTCAGTTCAGTCGCTCAGTTGTGTCTGACTCTGCTACCCCATGAATCGCAGCACGCCAGGCCTCCCTGTCAATCACCAACTACCAGAGTCCACTCAAACTCATGTCCATCGAGTCGGTGATGCCATCCAGCCATCTCATCCTCTGTCGTCCCCTTCTCCTCCTGCCCCCAATCCCTCCCAGCATCAGAATCCTTTCCAATGAGTCAACTTTTCACATGAGGTGGCCAAAGTACTGGAGTTTTAGCTTTAGCATCAGTCCTTCCAATGAACACCCAGGACTGATCTCCTTTAGAATGGACTGGTTGGATCTCCTTGCAGTCCCAGGGACTCTCAAGAGTCTTCTCCAACACCACAGTTCAAAAGCATCAGTTCTTCGGCGCTCAGCTTTCTTCACAGTCCAACTCTCACATCCATATATATGCATTAATATACTGTATTGGTGTTTTTCTCTCTGACTTACTTCGCTCTGTATAATAGGCTTCAGTTTCACCCACCTCATTAGAACTGATTCAAATGCATTCTTTTTAGTAGCTGAGTAATATTCCATTGTATATATGTACCACAGTTTTCTTATCTATTCATCTGCTGATGGACATCTAGGTTGCTTCCATGTCCTTGCTATTGTAAACAGTGTTTTGATGAACATTGGAAGACACATGTCTCTTTCAATTTTGGTTTCCTCAGTGTGTATGCCCAGCAGTGGCATTGCTGGGTCATATGGCAGTTCTATTTCCAGTTTTTTTAGGAATCTCCACACTGTTCTCCATAGTGGCTGTACTAGTTTGCATTCCCACCAACAGTGTAAGAGGGTTTCCTTTTCTCTGCACCCTCTCCAGCATTTATTGTTTGTAGATTTTTTGATAGCAGCCATTCTGATGGGTGTGAGATGGTACCTCATTGTGGTTTTGATTTTCATTTCTCTGATAATGAGTGATGTTAAGCAACTTTTCATGTGTTTATTAGCCATCTGTATGTCTTCTTTGGAGAAATGTCTGCTTAGTTCTTTGGCCCATTTTTTGACTGGGTCCTTTATTTTTCTGGAATTAAGCAGCAGGAGCTGCTTGTATGTTTTTGAGATTAATTCTTTGTCAGTTGCTTCATTTGCTATTATTTTCTCCCATTCTTAAGGCTGTCTTTTTACCTAGCTTATAGTTTCCTTTGTTGTGCTAAAGCTTTTAATTTTAATTAGGCCCCATTTGTTTATTTTTGCTTTTATTTCCATTACTCTGGGAGGTGGGTCATAGAGGATCCTGCTGTGATTTATATCAGAGAGTGTTTTACCTGTGTTTTCCCCTAGGAGTTTTATAGTTTCTAGTCTTAAATTTAGATCTTTAATCCATTTTGAGTTTATTTTTATGTATAGTATTAGAAAGTGTTCTAGTTCATTCTTTTACAAGTGGTTGACCAGTTTTCCCAGCACCACTTGTTAAAGAGATTGTCTTTTCTCCATTGTATATTCTTCCCTCCTTTGTCAAAGATAAGGTGCATGGATCCATAGGTGTGTGGATTTATCTCTGGGCTTTCTATTTTGTTCCATTGATCTATATTTCTATTTTTGTTGCCAGTACCATACTGTCTTGATAACTGTAGCTTTATAGTATAGTCTGAAGTCAGGCAGGTTGACTCCTCCAGTTCCATTCTTCTTTCTCAAGATTGCTTTGGCTATTCGAGGTTTTTTGTATTTCCATACAAATTGTGAAATTATTTGTTCTAGTTCTCTGAAAAATACCATTGGTAGCTTGAATGGGATTGCACTGAATCTATAGATTGCTTTGGGTAGTATACTCATTTTCACTATATTGATTCTTCCGATCCATGAACATGGTATATTTCTCCATCTATTAGTGTCCTCTTTAATTTCTTTCATCAGTGTTTTATAGTTTTCTATATATAGGTCTTTTCTTTCTTTAGGTAGATTTATTCCTAAGTATTTTATTCTTTTCATTGCAATGGTGAATGGAATTCTTTCCTTAATTTCTCTTTCTGTTCTCTCATTGTTAGTATATAGGAATGCAAGGGATTTCTGTGTATTAATTTTATATCCTGCAACTTTACTATATTCATTGATTATCTCTAGTAATTTTCTGGTGGAGTCTTTAGGGTTTTCTATGTAGAGGATCATGTCATCTGCAAACAGTGAGAGTTTTACCTCTTCTTTTCTAATCTGGATTCCTTTTATTTCTTTTTCTTCCCTGATTGCTGTGGCTAAAATTTTCAAAACTATGTTGAACAGTAGGTGAGAGTGGGCACCCTTGTCTTGTTCCTGACTTTAGGAGAAATGCTTTCAATTCACCATTGAGGATAATGTTTGCTGTGGGTTTATCATATATGGCTTTTATTATGTTGAGGTTTGTTCCTTCTATGCCTGCTTTCTAGAGAGTTTTTATCATAAATAGATGTTGAATTTTGTCAAAGGCTTTCTCTGCATCTATTGAGATAATCATATGGTTTTTATCTTTCAATTTGTTAATGTGGTGTATCACTGCATGTGGATTCTTTACCAAATGAGCCAGCAGAAAAGCCCCTAAGCTACTCAAGAAATGGTAGCTAATATTTTTAACTTGGGGTTTCAACAAACTTAACAGCTTTCTTTAATATATGATTTGTCTTTAATATTTAAAGTATTTTATGGTATACTACATGGGACAGAGTATAAAACAATTCTCAATCTTATACAAGGGTAGGACCTTTTTTATTGACACATATCATGAGACATTTGTTTCAAAGACAAGCTAGAACCCTAATAAATATCCAGTGCTTTTACATTTTAGAGGTGTTAATTGTAATCACCAGGGCAACCACTAAAATGTTAACTTATAAATGTGTTAAATATTTAAATATGCACTAGAAACATTTAACAAAAAAGAAAACAAAAGTGGAAGAAGAAAGGAACAGAAAAAAAAAAACAAAAGATATAGAAAATAAATAGCAAAATGTCATGCAAAAATCATATCAGCAATTAAATATAAATGGATTAAGCACTCCAATCATAAGGCAGAGATTGGCAAGATGTATTTTTTTTTTATGATCTACTGAAAGCCTGTGTACAAGCAACACACTTTAGATTCAAAGGCACAAATAGATAGATTTTTCTTTTAAAGAATGGAAAAAGTAACCAAAAGAGAACTGAAATGGCTATACTAACATCAGATAAAATAGACATTAATGACAAAAACTGTTACTAGAGACAAAGACAGTTTGTAATGATAAAAGGGTAAATTTTAATAATACATAAGGGAATAGTATGAACAACTCTACGCCAACAAATTAAGCAACCTAGATGGAATACACAATTTTCTAGAAAAATTATAAAAATAAAAATTGACTGAAAAATAAATAGAAAATCTGAACATACCAATAAGAAATAAAGAGACTGAATTAGTAATTTAAAAATCTCCCCAAAGAAATATCCAGGCTTACATGGCTTCCCTCATGAATTGTACAAAACATTTAAAGATGAATTAATACCAATTACTTGCAGAGTTTTCCCAAAAGTGGACATAGAGGAAATACTTCCCAACTCATTCTATGAAGGAAAATTTACCTTGATAACAGTATCAGACAAAAACATCACAAGAAAAGAAAACCACAGACCAATATCACTTAAGAATTTACATGAAAAATCCATAATACAACACTAACAAACCAAATTCAGCAGTGTATAAAAAGACTATACTATGACCAAGTGGGATTTCTCCTAGAAATTCAAAGTTGGCTTAATAACCACAAATTAATCAGTATAATTCACCATATTAATAGAGCAGCAGACAAAGTCACATGATCATCTCAGTAGATGCAAACACACTTGAAAACATTCAACATTCATTTTAAAAATGAAAAAAAATCACCTATAGAAGGGAACTTCTTCATCCTACTAAAAAGTATCTCTGAAAAACCCGTAGTTAGCATTCTACTTTATGAAGAAAGATTGAATTTTCTGCCCAAGATCAGGAACAGGATGTATGCTCTTCCCACTACTATCCAACATTTTACTGGAAGTTTGCAATTAGGCAAAGAAAATAAGATGTATACAATTGGAAAAGAAGGAAAACTTTACAGATGGCATGATTTGTATGCATAAAATTCTAAGTAATTATCTTAATAATATGTACTGGAACTAGTAAGTTCAGCAAACTTGCAGGATACAAAACCAATTCACAAAAATTAATTGCATTTCTATATACCAGCAATGAACAATCTGAAAATAAAATTAAGATAGCAAGTTCATTTACAGTAGTATCAAAGAATAAAATATTTAGAAATAAACTTAAGAAAAATGTTTCAAGACTTGTATCCTGAAACTGTAACACACAGTTGAAAGAAATTAAAGAATTCTTAAATGGAAAAACATCCCAAGTTCTTGGATTAAAAGATTTAATATTGTTAAGCTAGCATTACTACCCAAAATGGCCTGCAGATTCAATGCAATTTACTGTCTTTAAACATGACACCATCTTTATGGCAGAAAGTGAAGAAGAACTAAAGAGCTTCTTGATGAAAGTGAAAGAGGAGAGTGAAAAAGTTGGCTTAAAGCTCAACATTCAGAAAACTAAGATCATGGCATCTGGTCTCATCACTTCATGGCAAATGGATAAGAAAACAGTGGAAACAGTGGCTAATTTTATATTTCTGGGCTCCAAAATCACTGCAGATGGTGAGTACAGCCATGAAATTAAAAGACACTTACTCCTTGGAAGGAAAGATATGACCAACCTGGACAGCATATTGAAAAGCAGAGACATTACTTTGCCAACAAAGGTCCATCTAGTCAAGGCTTTGGTTTTTCCAGTGGTCATGTATGGATGTGAGAGTGGGACTATAAAGAAGGCTGAGGACCGAAGAATTGATGCTTTTGAACTGCGGTGTTGGAGAAGACTCTTGATAGTGCCTTGAATTGCAAGGAGATCCAACCAGTCCATCCTAAAGGAAATCAGTCCTGAATGTTCATTGGAAGGACTGATGTTGAAGCGGAAACTCCAATACTTTGGCCACCTGATGTGAAGAGCTGACTCACTTGAAAAGACCCTGATGCTGGGAAAGATTGAGGGCAGGAGAAGGGGATGACAGAGGATGAGATGGCTGGATGCCATCACTGACTTGATGGACATGGGTTTGGGTGGACTCTGGGAGTTGGTGATGGACAGGGAGGCCTGGCGTGCTGTGGTTCATGGGGTTGCAAAGAGTCGGACACGACTGAGCGACTGAACTGAACGGAACTGAACTGAAACAAAAATTGATGTGCTGATTCTAAAATTCATAGAACATCAGTCAGTTCAGTTGCTCAGTCATGTCTGACTCTTTGTGACCCTATGGACTGCAGCAGGCCAGGACTCCCTGTCTATCACCAATTCCCAGTGTTTACTCAAACTCCTGTCCATTGAGTCGGTGATGCCATCCAACCTGTCATCCTCTGTCATCCCCTTCTCCTGCCCTCAATCTTTCCC